>NW_026126539.1:1800000-2137137 GCF_943737965.1 Phodopus roborovskii | reverse complement strand
GAGCCATATTTCAGCATGACATGGAGGAAAGCAGAACAAACCGAGTTGAGATCCAAGATCTGGAGCCGCAGGTGATGGAGGCAATGATGGGCTTCATGTACACCGGAAGGCACCAGCCCTCCACAGCATGGCAGATGCTGTGCTGCTTAACTACTGACAGGTATGGCCTCGAGCTTTTAGAGGGTCATATGCGAGCTGCCCTCTGCAGGGGGCCTCTCTGTGGAGAATACTGCCCACCTCTCATCCTGGCTGACCTGCACGGTGCAGGGCAGCTGAAAACTCAGGCACTGGATTTCATTGCAGCTCATCGCTTCTCAGGTCTCTGAGACCTCAGGCTGGAAGACAATGGTGGGCTCATACCCCCATTTGCTAGCTGAAGCATACAGCTCCCTGGCTTCTGCTCACTGCTCTTTACAGGAGCCCCCTCGCAAGCGCCTAGGGCTAAGCAGGGATCCTCCTGGGATGTGACCTACAGCTGCATTCCAGAAGCAGCTGCTCAGCATGGGTACCCAAGACCCGGAGTGGGCCATGGGACATATGTAGCAGGTTTAGAGAGAATCTGAGCAAAGGCAGCATGGGGACTCAGGGCCTTCAATACCCGCTGTCAATGAGTTGAATGGCAGGTTGGGGAAGAAGGGCCATGTGTTCTAGCATACACTATCCAGTGGCTCTACTGCTTTGTTTTCTGGCCAGGGAATGGGATACTGGCATTCAATATACTTGGCGGCCCCAAGCACATTTCAGGAGGGTTTCTTTGGACCAAGCTGTCTGGATTAAACTGAGCAGAGCATGTGATCAAGAATTTAGAGAAACCTTATCAAGTTTGCTCACAAGAGACCTGGATGAGCAAGAAGCTCTTATTTCTTATTCTCCAAACTTAGTGTGGTGGTACTGGATTGGAGAGTCAGTTGGTCTCAGCAATGGTTGCTCCAGCATCGGAACAGTTCGTGAGTTCTGTGGTCTCAGTAAATTACGTGGGACTTCTCAAGGAACTCGGGAGACAGAGGATTGGTTGAGAGGCTTCTCCTCTATCTCTGTAGGTGCATCCTTCTCTGTTAGCAAAGGCAATATACATTTGTGAATAAAGAATTTTACAAAATGTCTTTGCATTCTGATGCACCCCTGCTTTGCCACACTCCTGCCTTTAATCCAGAAGCTGAGCTGAGGAGACACACCTTTAATTGGGCCACACCCTCCAGAGCGAGACTATAAAGCACCATGAAAAGAAGAAAAGCTATTTCTCTTTGACTGCTTCCCCTAACCCGGCAGCAAGTCCATTGCTTCACTGGCAGAAGAGAATACTTATTCTCCCTTTTTTTAGCATTTACTGAAAACAGCCAACGAACACGTAACCTCTAGACTGAGTAAGTACTGTTTCTTTGGTCTTTTCCTTCAAAACTGAGCATTGTGTCATTAGCATGATCCAAGGACAAGGTCATTGTTTTTCTGTTTTGTTTATTTGTTTTTGTTTTATATAACCAAGTCCATTTAAATGAAAACCAACATTTATAGACAATATTTGGGAATTTGGGTGCCGTTCTTTCCTAACTACTTCCTGCTGGCAAGGGGTGCTGTCATGGGTATTCTAAGAAGAAGCCAGAAATCCCTTGCTGTAGTCTAGTAAGAGAATACTTTGTTCAGCTGTTTTGAATGTAGGATCACCTGGTACTCCGTTTTAGGTGGTCTGGCTTGATCAAACCACCCACATTAGTCTGGAAGGAATCCACAATTTTTCCTTTTCTGTGGAAACAAACATAGAAATCCTTTTCCCCAGTAACTTGTCCTTGAACTCATATTTTGGAGTCAAAGCATGTTTTTAAAATTTATTTTATACAACAAACAAAGTCCAATTAAATGAAAATAAACTTGACACTACACAATATTTGGGAATTTGGGCATTGTTCTTTCCAAACGACTTCCTGCTGCTAAGGGCGCTGTCATGGGGGATTGGAAGATTATTCAGAAATCCTGGCTGTAGTCTGTAAGGCCGCTTTGTCAGGTGTTTTGAATATAAGATCTACTAGAACTCTGTTTCAGGAGGTCTGGCGTGATCAAGCCACGTTCGTCGGAGGGAATCCACATCTTTTCATTTTCTGTGGAAACAAAATTAAAAATCCTTTTCCTCAGTAACTTGTCCTTGAACTTATATTTTGGAGTCAAAGCATTTTTTATATTTAATTTATTGTTTTACATGTGGATGCCAGTTCACTCTCCCTTCTTCCCTCCTTCTCTTCCTCCTCACCACTCCTCCCTCCCTCCCTCCTACCCTCCTTCTCTCCTCACCCTACCTTCCTGCCTGATGTCTAGGTCCATTTGTAATGCAACTTTTTGTTGTTTTTCATATGGAGAGGTTTCTTCCAATGCTTCTGTTAGTCTAGAGATCCTATGTCAAATTTTTTACAAAAGTTGTATGTAAATGTCACGATTGACCTGCTAGCCTGAGGTTAAATCTGGAAAATGGGAGTTATTGTCACTAGCACTTCCCAGCATCCTGAAGGGCCTTCTCTGAAACCTACATTTCCTTAGGCAAGAAACCTTGATAGAGACCCGAGATTGCAGAATGATAGAGGAGGGAATAGAAGAAAATCGAAAACCTTAAGAATTTAAAAATTATCTCTGATTGTGACCTCCAGCACCAAGTGATAAAAATAATCCAGCTCTTCATTTTGGGCGAGGTTAACCTGCAAACTGTCACAAGCAGGTATGTGGTAGCAATTGGCAATGGAGAGCTTGAGGCGACACACCAATCAGCATCCGGAAATTCTGCTACAGTTGACCCTTAGCAACTTCCGTTTTGCTTGGAGACAATAAGGTGAAATGCATTAGAAGTTCCACTTTCTCATCCGGATCCAATGGTGCACACACATGGTGCCTGAGTGTACACCCGGATAGGGTCGATGAAGAAAGTAAGGGGTTACTTGACAGTTTTCTTAGGCTTGCTCAGCTACTGGGAGGGCCCAATCTGGCAAAGTTCCAATTTTGGATTTTCGATGCCAATGGAGGGAAAAGCCAAGTCAAGAAGAGCCCAGCGTTCTTCAGGTTTCTGCAAAGCAGACACCATGGATTCAAAAAGTTCATCCTTCGAGATTTCCTTTGGTCCCAGGAGCCTCTGCTTCTCCCGGATGACAGGCTCACCCTCGTGTGCAAGGTGAACATGATCCAAGGCTCCTTCAACCTCTCTTGCCCAGAGCACGATGAGACAGCTAGGAGAGCGCTGTGGGAAAATCCTCTTCACTGACTGCTGCCTGGTGGTAGCTGGCCAAGGAGTTCCGGCTCATAAGGCCATCTTGGCAGCCTCGCTCTCCGGTTTTCAGAGCCATGTTTCAGCATGACATGGAGGAAAGCAGGGCAAACCGAGTTGAGATCCAAGATCTGGGAGCCAAGGTCGGGAGGCTATGATGGGCTTCATGTACACCGGAAAGGCACAGCCCTCCACAGCATGGCAGATGCTGTGCTGCCAGCTGCTGACAGGTATGGCCTCGAGCGTTTGAAGGTCATGTGCGAGGCTGCCCTCTGCAGTGACCTCTCTGTGGAGAATGCTGCCCCACACTCTCATCCTGGCTGACCTGCACAGTGCAGGGCAGCTGAAAACTCAGGCACTGGATTTCATTACAGCTCATGCTTCTCAGATTCTCTGAGACCTCAGGCAGCTGAAGACAATGGTGGGCTCCTGCACCCATTTGCTGGCTGAAGCATACAGCTCCCTGGCTTCTGCTCACTGCTCTTTACAGGGGCCCCCTGTAAACGCCTGAGGCTAACTTAGGATCCTCTGGGATGTGACCTGCAAGGTGCATTCCAGAAGCAACAGCCAGCATGGGTACGGAGGGCCCCGGGTGACCCTAGGACATATGTAGCAGGTTTAGAGAATCTGGGGAAAGGCAGCATGGGGACTCAGGCCTTCAATACTACGCTGTCAATGAGTTGAATGGCAGGTTGGGAAGAGGGGAGCACTGTGTTCCCTAACATACACTATCGAGTGGCTCTACTGCTTTGTTTTCTGGCCAGGGAATGGGATACTGGCATTCAATATACTTAGCGGCCCCAAGCACATTTCAGGAGGGTTTCTTTGGACCAAGCTGTCTGGATGAAACTGAGCAGAGCATGTGATCAAGAATTTAGAGAAACCTTATCAAGTTTGCTCACAAGAGACCTGGATGAGCAAGAAGCTCTTATTTCTTATTCTCCAAACTTAGTGTGGTGGTACTGGATTGGAGAGTCAGTTGGTCTCAACAATGGTTGCTCCAGCATCCAGACAGTTAAGTGAGTTCTGGTCTCAGTAGACAACGTGGGACTTCTCAAGGGAACTCTAGCAGGGAGACCAGAGGATTGATTGAAGGCACTCCTCTATCTCTGTGGGTGCATCCTTCTCTGTTAACCAAGGCAATATACATTATGAATAAAGACTGAGACAAAAGATCTTAGCATTCTGTGATGCACACACACACACACACACACACCTGCCTTCCCAATCCAGAAGCTGAGCTGAGGAGACACACCTTTAATTGGGCCACACCCTCCAGGCTTGAGACTATAAAGCACCATGAAAGGGAAAAGCTATTTCTCTTTGACTGCTTCCCAAAACTTGACAGCAAGTCCATTGCTTCACTGGCAGAAAGATACTTATTCTCCTTTTTTCAGCATTTACTGAAAACAACCAACAGACACATCTAACCTCTAGACTGAGTAAGTACTGGATCTTTGGTCTTTTCCTTCAAAGCTAGGCATTGTGTCATTAGCATGATCCAAGGACAAGGTCATTGTTTTCTGTTTTGTTTATTTGTTTGTTTGTTTTATATAACCAAGTCCATTTAAATGAAAACCAACATTTATGAACAATATTTGGGAATTTGGGTGCCGTTCTTTCCTAACTACTTCCTGCTGTCAAGGGAGTGCTGTCATGGGTATTCTAAGAAGAAGCGAGAAATCCATTGCTGTAGTCTGGTAAGGGCTGCTTTGTTCAGCTGTTTTGAATGTATGAATCTGCCTGGTACTCCGTTTTAGGTGGTCTGGCTTGATCAAACCACCCACATTAGTCTGGAAGGAATCCACAATTTTTCCTTTTCTGTGAAACAAACATAGAAATCCTTTTCCCCAGTAACTTGTCCTTGAACTCATATTTTGGAACCAAAGCATGTTTTTAAAATTTATTTTATACAACAAACAAAAGTCCAATTAAATGAAAACAAACATTTAGATTACACAATATTTGGGAATTTGGGCATTGTTCTTTCCAAACGACTTCCTGCTGCCTTTTCTTGAGGCGCTGTCATGGGGGATTGGAAGAAGATTCAGAAATCCTGGCTGTAGTCTGTAAGTGCTTTGTCCAGGTGTTTTGAATATAGATCACCTAGAACTCTGTTTCAGGAGGGTCTGGCGTGATCAGCCCACGCAGATCAATCTGGAGAATCCACATCTTTTCATTTTCTGAGGAAACAAAACTAGAAATCCTTTTCCTCAGTAACTTGTCCTTGAACTTATATTTTGGAGTCAAAGCTATTTTTTATATTTAATTTATTGTTTTACATGTGGATGCCAGTTCACTCTCCCTTCTTCCTCACCCTCTCCTCACTCCTCCCTCCCTCCAACCCTCCTTCACTCCCTCCCTCCCTCCCCTCTTCTGCCTGATGTCTAGGTCATTGTAAAATGCAACTTTTTATTTGTTTTTTCATATGGAGAAAGTTTCTTCAATGGTTCAATTAGTCTAGAGATCCTATATCAAATTTTTTACAAAGTTGTATGTAAATGTCACGATTGACATGCTAGCCTGAGGTTAAATCTGGAAAATGGGAGTTATTGTCAATAGCACTTCCCAGCATCCTAGAGAGGGCCTTCTCTGAAGCCTACATTTCCATCTGGAAAGAAACCTTGATAGAGACCAAAGATTGCAGAATGATAGAGGAGGGAATAGAGAAAAAGAAAATGGAAACTAAGAATTTAAAAATTATCTCTGATTGTGACCTCCAGCTTAATGACCAAAAATAATCCTAGCTCTTCATTTGGGCAGGTTAACCTGCAAACTGTGCAGCAGGTATGTAAAGTAGCAATTGGCAATGGAGAGCTTGAGCTTGACACACCAATCAGCATCCGGAGAAGTCTACCACAAGTTGACCATCAGCAACTTCGTTTTGCTTGAGAACAATAAGGTGAAATGCATTAGAAGTCCCACTTTCTCATCAGGATCGAATGACGCACACACATGGTGCCTGAGAGTACACCGGATGGGAGTCGATGAAGAAAGTAAAGATTACTTGACAGTTTTCTTAGGCTTGCTCCAGCTGCCCTAAGAACCCAATCTGGGCAAAGTTCCAATTCTGGATTATCGATGCCAATGGAGAGAAAAGCCAAGTCAAAGAAGAGCCCAAGCGTTCTTCAGGTTTCTGCAAAGCGAACACCATGGATTCAAAAAGTTCATCCTTCGAGATTTCCTTTGGTCCCAGGAGCCTCTGCTTCTCCCGGATGACAGACTCACCCTCGTGTGCAAGGTGAACATGATCCAAGGCTCCTTCAACCTCTCTGCCCAGAGCACGATGGCAGACCAGCTAGGAGCGCTGTGGGAGAAATCCCTCTTCACTATTTCCTGCCTGGTGGTAGCTGGCCAAGAGTTCCGGGCTCATAAGGCCATCTTAGCAGCTCGCTCTCCGGTTTTCAGAGCCATGTTTCAGCATGACATGGAGGAAAGCAGAACAAACCGAGTTGAGATCGAAGATCTGGAGCCTCAGGTCGTCGAGGCAATGATGGGCTTCATGTACACCGAGGAAAGGCACCAGCCCTCCAGGCCATGGCAGATGCTGTGCTGCCAGCTGCTGACAGGTATGGCCTCGGCGTTTGAAGGTCATGTGCGAAGCTGCCATCTGCAGGGACCTCTCTGTGGAGAATGCTGCCACACTCTCATCCTGGCTGACCTGCAGTGAGGGCTGGCTCAAACTCGGCCACTGCATTTTGTTACAGCTCATGCTTCTCAGGTCTCTGAGACCTCGGGCTGGAAGACAATGGTGGGCTCATGCCCCCATTTGCTGGCTGAAGCATACAGCTCCCTGGCTTCTGCTCACTGCTCTTTACAGCAGCCCTGCCAAACGCCTGAGGCTAACCCAGGATCCTCTGGGCTGTGACCTGCAGGTGCATTCCAGAAGCAGCAGCCAGCATGGGTACCCAAGACCCCCGGGTAGACCCTGGGACATATGTAGCAGGTTCGAGAATCTCAGGAGGAAAGGCAACTGTGGGGACTCAGGCCTTCAATACCAGCTGTCAATGAGTTGAATGGCAGGTTGGGGAAGGGGGAGCACTGTGTTCTAGCATACACTGTAAAGTGGCTCCTGCTGCTTTGTTTTCTGGCCAGGGAATGGGATACTGGCATTCAATGCTTGGCATTCAAAGCACATTTCAGCAGGGTTTCTTTGGACCAAGCTGTCTGGATTAAACTGAGCAGAGCATGTGATCAAAGAATTTAGAGAAACCTTATCAAGTTTGCTCACAAGAGACCTGGATGAGCAAGAAGCTCTTATTTCTTATTCTCGAAACTTAGTGTGGTGGTACTGGATTGG
The DNA here is from genome assembly GCF_943737965.1 of Phodopus roborovskii. NCBI lineage: Eukaryota > Metazoa > Chordata > Mammalia > Rodentia > Cricetidae > Phodopus > Phodopus roborovskii. The sequence continues at coordinate 2,129,596 of NW_026126539.1, read as the reverse complement.
AAGTCAGTTGGTCTCAACAATGGTTGCTCCAGCATCGGAACAGTTCGTGAGTTCTGGTCTCAGTAGACACGTGGGACTTCTCAAGGAACTCTAGCAGGGGGAGACCCAGAGGATTGATTGGAAGGCCTCCTCTATCTCTGTGGGTGCATCCTTCTCTGTTAACCAAAGGCAATATACATTGTGAATAAAAATTTTACAAAAAGTCTTAGCATTCTGTGATGCACACACACACACACACACACACACACCTGCCTTTAATCCAGAAGCTGAGCTGAGGAGACACACCTTTAGTGGGCCACACCCTCCAGAGCCGAGACTATAAAGCACCATGAAAGAAGAAAGCTATTTCTCTTTGACTGCTTCCCCCTAACCCGGCAACAAGTCCATTGCTTCTTTGGCAGAAGAGAATACTTATTCTCCCTTTTTTAGCATTTACTGAAAACAACCAACAGACAGTCTAACCTCCTAGACTGAGTAAGTACTGGATCTTTGGTCTTTCTCTTCAAGCTGACATTGTGTCATTAGCATGATCCGGGAAAGGTCATTATTTTTCTGTTTGTTTATTTGTTTGTTTGTTTTATATAACCAAGTCCATTTAAATGAAAACCAGCATTTATAGACAATATTTGGGAATTTAGATTTGATTCTTTCTAACTTCTTCCTGCTGGCAAGGGGTGCTGTCATGGGTATTCTAAGAAGAAGCAGAAATCCTTGCTGTAGTCTATAAAACACTTTGTTCAGCTGTTTGAATGTAGGATCACCTGAGCCTCCGTTTTAGGTGGTGGCCCGATCAAAACCACCACAAGCATTACAATCAGCCAGAGAATCCACAATTTTTCCTTTTCTGTAGAAACAAACATAGAAATCCTTTTCCCCAGTAACATATAATGGAACCCATATTTTGGAGTCAAAGCATGTTTTTTAAATTCTATTTTATACAACAAACAAAGTCCAATTAAATGAAAACAAACATTCCATACACATGTTCGGAATTTAGACATTCATTCCCTTAGACTATACTCCTTAAGGAAGCAAAGCTAATAAGCTAGAGGATTGGAAGAAGATTCAGAAATCTGCTGTAAGTCTATAAAGGCAGCTTTGTCGAGTGTTTTAGATATAAGATCACCTAGAACTCTGTTTCAGGAGGTCTGGCGTGATCCAAACCACGTTAGTCTGGAGAGATCCACATCTTTCCAATTTCTGTGGAGGCAAGCTAGAAATCCTTTTCCTCAGTAACTTGTCCTTGAACTTATATTTTGGAGTCAAACCATTTTCTCTTTCAATTGGTTGTTTTACATGTGGATGCCAGTTCACCTCTTCCTTCTTCCCCTCCTTCTCTCCTCCTCGCTCCCTCCCTCCAGCCCTCCTTCATCCCTCCCTCCTCCCTCTTCCTGCCCTGATGTCCTGGTCTTACCAATGTGCAACTTTTTATTTGTTTTTCATATGGAGGTTTCTTCAATGGTTCTGTTAGTCTAGAGATCCTATGTCAAATTTTTTACAAAAGTTGTATGTAAATGTCACGATTGACCTGCTAGCCTGAGGGTTAAATCTGGAAAATGGGAGTTATTGTCATAGCACTTCCCAGCATCCTAGAGAGGCCTTCTCTGAAACCTACATTTCCATCTGGAAAGAAACCTTGATAGAGACCCGAGAGATTGCAGAATGATAGAGGAGGGAATAGAGAAGAAAATGGAAACTAAGAATTTAAAAATTATCTCTGATTGTGACCTCCAGCTTGATGACCAAAAATAATCCTAGCTCTTCATTTTGGGCGAGGTTAACCTGCAAACTGTCACAAGCAGGTATGTCAGGTAGCAATTGGCAATGGAGAGCTTGAAGCGTTACCAATCAGCATCCGGAGAATTCTGCCACAAGTTGACCATCAGCAACTTCAATTTTGCTTGGAAATTAAACAAGGTTAAATTCATTCCAGAAGTCCCTTTCCTCAATCAGATCGAATGGCGCTACATGGGTGGAAGTACACTAGGATGGGGTGGTCGAGTAAAGATTATGACAGTTTTTCTTAGGCTTGCTCGCTGCCCTAAACTCAATCAGAACAAGTTCGGATTCTGGATTATCGATGCCAATGGAGAGAAAAGCCAAGTCAAGAAGAGCCCAGCGTTCTTCAGGTTTCTGCAAAACGAACACCATGGATTCAAAAAGTTCATCCTTCGAGATTTCCTTTGGTCCCAGGAGCCTCTGCTTCTCCCCGGATGACAGACTCACCCTCGTGTGCAAGGTGAACATGATCCAAGGCTCCTTCAACCTCTCTGCCCAGAGCCGTGCAGACGAGCTGGGAGCGCTGTGGGAGAAATCCCTCTTCACTGACTGCTGCCTGGTGGTAGCTGGCCAGAGTTCGGGCTCATAAGGCCATGCCTTGGCTCGCTCTCCGGTTTTCAGAGCCATGTTTCAGCATGACATGGAGAAGCGCAAGACTGAGGTTAGATCCAAAGTCCTAGGGCTATCAGGTGTTAAGGCTAATCGTGGGCTTCTGTCCTGTACACAGGAAGGCACAGCCCTCCACAGCATGGCAGATGCTGTGCTGCCAGCTGCTGACAGGTATGGCCTCGAGCGTTTGAAGGTCATGTGCGAGGCTGCCCTCTGCAGGGGCCTCTCTGTGGAGAATTCTGCCCCCACTCTCATCCTGGCTGATACTGCACAGTGCAGGGGCAGCTGAAAGCTCAGGCACTGGATTTCATTACAGCTCATGCTTCTCAGGTCTCTGAGAACCTCAGGCTGGAAAAGACAATGGTGGGCTCCATGCCCCCATTTACTGGCGCAGGCTTATGTAGCAACTGGCTTCTGCTCACTGGTCTTGGGAGCCCCTCTTGCCTTATAAGGCTAACCCAGGATCCTCCTGGGCTCAGCCCTGGAGATGCATTGGAGAAACAGCTTGGCTTAACATGTGATTCCCAAGACCCCCGGGTAGACCCTGGGACACCAATACCAGCAGTTTGAGAATCTGGGGGAAAATAACCATGGGACTCAGGCCTTCAATACCCGCTGTCAATGAGTTGAATGGCAGGTTGGGGAAGGGGAGCACTGTGTTCAAGGATGCCCTCTCAAGTGGCTTCATGACTACTTTTGTTTCTGGCCAGGAATGGGATACTGGCATTCAATATACTTGGCGGCCCCAAGCACATTTCAGGAGGGTTTCTTGGACCAAGCTGTCTGGATTAAACTGAGCAGAGCATGTGATCAAGAGGTAGAGAAACCTTATCAAGTTTGCTCACAAGAGACCTGGATGAGCAAGAAGCTCTTATTTCTTACTTCTCCAAACTTAGTGTGGTGGTACTGGATTGGAGAGTCAGTTGGTCTCAACAATGGTTGCTCCAGCATCGGAACAGTTCGTGAGTTCAGGTCTCAGTAGACACGTGGGACTTCTCAAGGAACTCTAACGGGAGACCCAGAGAAGTTGATTGAAGGCCTCCTCTATCTCTGTGGGTGCATCCTTCTCTGTTAACCAAAGGCAATATACATTGTGAATAAAAATTTTACAAAAGTCTTTGCATTCTGTGATGCACACACACACACACACACACACACACACACACACACACACCTGCCCTTTAATCCAGAAGCTGAGCTGAGGAGACACACCACTGGTTAGTTTACTGTCCAAGCGAGACTATAAAGCACCATGAAGAAGAAGCTATTTCTCAGAGCCATATTTCAGCATGACATGGAGAAGCAGAACAAACAGGTTGAATCAAGATCTGGAACGCAGGTCGTGGAGGCAATGATGGGCTTCATGTACACCGGAAAGGCACCAGCCCTCCACAGCATGGCAGATGCTGTGCTGCCAGCTGCTGACAGGTATGGCCTCGAGCTTTTGAAGGTCATGTGCGAGGCTGCCCTCTGCAGGGGCCTCTCTCTGTGGAGAATGCTGCCCACACTCTCATCCTGGCTGACCTGCACAGTGCAGGGCAGCTGAAAGCTCAGGCACTGGATTTCATTACAGCTCATGCTTCTCAGATCTCTGAGACCTCAGGCTGGAAGATAATGTAGGCTCTGCCCACCCCATTACACAGCTGAGCCTTGCTCCCTGGCTTCTGCTCACTGCTCTTTACAGAACCCCCTGCATAAACGCCTGAGGCTAACCCAGGATCCTCTGGGATGTGACCTACAGGTGCATTCCAGAAGCAACAGCCAGCATGGGTACCCAAGACCCCCGGGTAGACCCTGGGACATATGTAGCAGGTTTAGAATCTGGGGAAAGGCAGCATGGGGACTCAGGCCTTCCAGCTCTCGCTGTCAATGAGTTGAATGGCAGGTTGGGGGAAGGGGAGCACTGTGTTCCTAGCATGCCTCTACCAGGTGGCTCTACTGCTTTGTTTCTGGCCAGGGAATGGGATACACAGCATTCAATATACTTAAGCGACTGGCCCATTCAGGAGAGTTTCTTTGGGTAGCTGTGGATTAAACTGAGCAGAGCATGTGATCAAAATTTAGAAACCTTATCAAGTTTGCTCACAAGAGACCTGGATGAGCAAGAAGCTCTTTCCAGCTGTATTCTCCAAACTTTAGTGTGGTGGTACTGGATTGAGAGAGGTGGTTGGGTCTAACAATGAACACTCAACATCAGGAACAGTTAGTGAGTTCTGGTCTCAGTAGACACGTGGGACTTCTCCAAGGAACTCCTAGCAGGGAGACCCAGAGGATTGATTAGAGGCCTCCCTCTGCTCTCTGTAAGTTTGTCCTTCTATGTTAACAAAAGGCATGTAAACATGAATAAAATTTCTAAAATGTGCTGCATTCTGGCATTGCCCACCCCACTTTACCTGCCACTCCTACTTATTAATCAAAGCTGACTGAGGAGGCACCTTTAGTGCCAAGGCACACCACTCCAGGCCGAGACTATAAAAAAGCACCATGAAAGAAGAAAGCTATTTCTCTTTGACTGCTTCCCCCTAACCCGGCAACAAGTCCATTGCTTCACTGGCAGAAAGAGAATACTTATTCTCCCTTTTTTCAGCATTTACTGAAAACAACCAACAGACACATCTAACCTCCTAGACTGAGTAAGTACTGTTTCTTAGTCTTTTCCTTGATTAGGCATTGTGTCATTACTTTGATCAAGGACAAGGTCATTGTTTTTCTGTTTTGTTTATTTGTTTTTGTTTGTTTTCTGCAACCAAGTCCATTTAAATGAAAACCAACATTTATAGACAATATTTGGGAATTTAGGTGCCGTTCTTTCCTAACTACTTCCTGCTGGCAAGGGGTGCTGTCATGGGTATTCTAAGAAGAAGCAGAAATCCTTGCTGTAGTCTGTAAGGCTGCTTTGTTCAGCTGTTTTGAATGTAGGATCACCTGGTACTCCGTTTTAGGTGGTCTGGCTTGATCAAACCACCCAGTTAGTCTGGGAAAGATCCACAATTTTTCCTTTTCTGTGGAAACAAATTTAGAAATCCTTTTCCCCAGTAACTTGTCCTTGAACTCATATTTGGAGTCAAAAGCATATTTTTAAAATTTATTTTATACAACAAATGAAAAGTCCAATTAAATGAAAACAAACATTTATACACAATATTTGGGAATTTGAGGCATTGAGCATTCTTTTCAAGCAAACTTCATGCTGCTAAGAGCGGTGTCATGGGGATTGGAAGATTATTCAGAAATCCTGGCTGTAGTCTGTAAGGCCGCTTTGTCCAGGTGTTTTTTGAGATATAAGATCACTGAAACTCTGTTTCAGGAGTCTGGCGTGATCCAAGCCACGTTAGTCTGGGGAGAATCATCAACAAAGCATTTCTGTGGAAAAAAATAGAAATCCTTTTCCTCAGTAACCATCCCTTGAACCCGTGTTGCTGGAGTCAAAGCATTTTTTATATTTTAGTTTATTGTTTCTGTTCATGGTTGGTTTCTCTCCATTCTTCCTCATCTCTCCTCCTCCTCCCTCCTCCTTCCTCCTTCCTCCCTCCCTCCCTCCCTCCCTATACCTCCTTCTCTCCCTCACTCCCCTACCATCCTGCCTGATGTCTAGGTCATTGTAATGCAACTTTTTGACCCACTTTTCTTGTGGAGGTTTCTTCAGTGCTTCTGTTAGTCTAGAGATCCTATGTCAAATTTTTTACAAAGTTGTATGTAAATGTCACGATTGACCTGCTAGCCTGTGAGGTTAAATCTGGAAAATGGGAGTTATTGTCTGTAGCACTTCCCAGCATCCTAGAGGGCCTTCTATCTAGAAAAAGCCTCTGTTTCCATCTGGAAAGAAACCTTGATAGAGACCGAGATTGCAGAATGATAGAGGAGGGAATAGAAGAAAATGAAACTTAAAATTTAAAAATTATCTCTGATTGTGACCTCCAGCTTGATGACAAAAAAATAATCCTAGCTCTTCATTTTGGGCAGAGGTTAACCTACCAACTATGCAAGCAGGTATGCTGAAACAGTGTAATGGAGAGCAGCGACACAGGATTAGCATCCGGAGAAATTCTGCCACAAAGTTGACCATCAGCAACTTCCGTTTTTGCTTGGAGAAAAGCCAGGTGAAATGCATTAGAAGTCCCGCCTTAACATCCGGATCGAATGACGCACACACATGGTGCCTGAGAGTACACTCGGATGGGGTCGATGAAGAAAGTAAAGATTACTTGAAGTTTCTTAGGCTTGCTCAGCTGCCCTAAGAACCCAATCTGGGCAAAGTTCCAATTTTGGATTATCGATGCCAATGGAGAGAAAAGCCAAGTCAAGAAGAGCAAGCGTTCTTCAGGTTTCTGCAAAGCAGACACCATGGATTCAAAGTTCATCCTTCGAGATTTCCTTTGGTCCCAGGAGCCTCTGCTTCTCCGGATGACAGACACTCACCCTCGTGTGCAAGGTGAACATGATCCAAGGCTCCTTAAGCCACTCTGCCAAGAACACAGGTGTGAGGCGAGCTGGGAAAAGCTGGGGAGAAATCCCTCTTGCTGGCTGCACCTGGTGGTGGCTGGCAGGATTCAGACTCATAAGGCCCATCTGGTAGCTAAGCTCTCCGGTTTTAGAGCCATGTTTCAGCATGACATGGAGGAAAGCAGAACAAACGAGTTGAGATCCAAGATCTGGAGCCGCAGGTCGTGGAGGCAATGATGGGCTTCATGTACACAGGAAAGGGCACGAGCCCTCCACAGCATGGCAGATGCTGTGCTGCCAGCTGCTGACAGGTATGGCCTCGAGCGTTTGAAGGTCATGTGCGAGGCTGCCATCTGCAGTGACCTCTCTGTGGAAAATGCTGCCCCACACTCTCATCCTGGCTGACCTGCACAGTGCAGGGCAGCTAAAACTCAGGCACTGGATTTCATTACAGCTCATGCTTCTCAGGTCTCTGAGACCTCAGGCTGGAAGACAATGGTGGGCTCATACCCCCATTTGCTGGCTGAAGCATACAGCTCCCTGGCTTCTGCTCACTGCTCTTTTACAGGGGCCCTACTTAGCCGCCTGAGGCTAACTTAGGATCCTCTGGGCTGTGACCTACAGGTGCATTCCAGAAGCAGCAGCCAGCATGGGTACCCAAGACCCCCGGGTAGACCACAGGACATATGTAGCAGGTTTAGAGAATCTGGGGGAAAGGCAACATGGGGACTCCAGGCCTTCATGCCGCTGTCAGTGGGTTGACGACCAGGTTGGGGAAGGGGGGAGCACTGTGTTCTAGCATACACTATCGAGTGGCTCTACTGCTTGTTTTCTGGCCAGGGAATGGGATACTGGCATTCAATATACTTGGCGGCCCCAAAGCACATTTCAGGAAGGTTTCTTTGGACCAAGCTGTCTGGATTAAACTGAGCAGAGCATGTGATCAAGAATTTAGAGAAACCTTATCAAGTTTGCTCACAAAAGACCTGGATGAGCAAAGAAGCTCTTATTTCTTATTCTCGAAACTTAGTGTGGTGAAGTGTGGATTGGAGAGTCAGTTGAGTCTCAGCAATGGATTTGCTCCAGCATCGAACAAGTTAGTGGTTCTGGTCTCAGTAGACACATTGGGACTTCTCAAGGGGCTCAAAAAGAGAGCCAGAGAGTTGATTAGAGGCCTCCTCTTATCTCTGTGGAGTTTGTCTTCTCTGTTAACCAAAGGCAATATACATTGTGAATAAAAATTTTACAAAAAGTCTTTGCATTCTGTGATGCACACACACACACACACCTGCATTTAAGCCCAGAAGCTGAGCTGAGGAGACACACCTTTAATTGGGCCACACCCTCCCAGAGCGAGACTATAAAGCACCATGAAAGAAAAGCTATTTCTCTTGGGCTACTTCCCTAACCCGGCAGCAAGTCCATTGCTTCACTGGCAGAAGAGAATACTTATTCTCCCTTTTTTCAGCATTTACTGAAAACAACCAACAGACACATCTAACCTCCTAGACTGAGTAAGTACTAGATCCTTTGATCTTTTCTTCAAAGCTAGGCATTGTGTCATTAGCATGATCCAAGGACAAGGTCATTGTTTTTCTGTTTGTTTATTTGCTTGTTTGTTTTATATAACCAAGTCCATTTTAAATGAAAACCAACATTTATAGACAATATTTGGGAATTTGGGTGCGTTCTTTCCTAACTACTTCCTGCTGGCAAGGGGTGCTGTCATGGGTATTCTAAGAAGAGCAGGAAATCTTGCTGTAGTCTGTAAGGCTGCTTTGTTCAGCTGTTTTGAATGTAGGATCACGCGGTACTCCGTTTTGGTGGTCTGAAAGCAGTCAAACCACCCACATTGATGTGAAAGGAATCCACAATTTTTCCTTTTCTGTGGAAACAAACATAGAAATCCTTTTCCCCAGTAACTTGTCCTTGAACTCATATTTTGGAGTCAAAAACATTTTTTAAAATTTATTTTATACAACAAACAAAGTCCAATTAAATGAAAACAAACATTTATACCCGTATTTGGGAATTTGGGCATTGTTCTTTCCAGCGACTTCTCACTGCTAGAGGCACTGTCATGGGGATTGGAAGGTATTCAGAAATCCTGGCTGTAGTCTGTAAGGCAGCTTTGTCAGGTGTTTTGAATATAAGATGCCTAGAACTCTGTTTCAGGAGGTCTGGCGTGATCAAGCCACGTTAAGTCTGGAGGGAATCCACATCTTTTCATTTTGAAACAAAACTAGAAATCCTTTTCCTCAGTAACTTGTCCTTGAACTTATATTTTGGAGTCAAAGCATTTTTTATATTTAATTTATTGTTTTACATGTGGATGCCAGTTCACTCACCCTTCTTCCCTCCTTCTCTCCTCTCCCTCCCTCCCTCTCTCCCTCCCACCAACCCTCCTTCTGTCCCTCCCTCCCTCCCTTCCTGCCTGATCCCTAGGTCATTGTAATGCAACTTTTTTTATTTGTTTTTTACCTTTGGAAGTTCTTCATGTTTGTTGTCTAGGATCCTATGTCAAATTTTTTACAAAAGTTGTATGTAAATGTCACGATTGACCTGCTAGCCTGAGTTAAATCTGGAAAATGGGAGTTATTGTCATAACACTTCCCAGCATCCTAGAGGGCCTTCTCACAAACCTACATTTCCATCTGGAAAGAAACCTTGATAGAGACCGAGATTGCAGAATGATAGGGGAGGGGAATAGAAGAAAATAAACTAAAATTTAAAAATTATCTCTGATTGTGACCTCCAGGTTGATGACCAAAAATAATCCTAGCTCTTCATTTTGGGCGAGGTTAACCTGCAAACTGTCACAAGCAGGTATGTCGACGCAATTGGCAATGGAGGCATGGAGGCGACACACCAATCCCAGCATCCGGAGAGGTCTGCCACAAGTGGACCATCAGCAACTTGGTTTGCTGGCAGAACTGCATAAGGTGAAATACATTAGAAGTTCCACTTTCACATCCAGGATCCAATGACGAACACACATGGTGCCTGAGAGTACACTAGTTGGGGTCGATGAAGAAAGTAAAGATTATGACGGTTTTCTTAGGCTTGCTCAGCCTACCTCAGAACCCATGGGCAAAGTTCCAATTCTGGATTATCGATGCCAATGGAAGAAAAGCCAAGTCAAAGAAGAGCCCAGTGCTTCAGGTTTCTGCAAAACGAACACCATGGATTCAAAAGGTTCATCTTTAAGATTTCCTTTGGTCCAGGAGCCTCTGCTTCTCCCCGGATGACAGACTCACCCTCGTGTGCAAGGTGAACATGATCCAAGGCTCCTTCAACCTCTCTGCCCAGAGCACGATGGCAGACGAGCTCGGAGCGCTGTGGGAGAAATCCCCTCTTCACTGACTGCTGCCTGGTGGTAGCTGGCCAGGATTCAGACTCATAAGGCCATCTGTGCTGCTCGAACAGGTTTTCAGAGCCATGTTTCAGCATGACATGGAGGAAAGCAGAGACAAACCGAGTTGAGATCGAAGATCTGGAGCCGCAGGTCGTGGAGGCAATGATGGGCTTCATGTACACCGGAAAGGCACCAGCCCTCCACAGCATGGCAGATGCTGTGCTGCGAGCTACTGACAGGTATGGCCTCAGGCTTTTGAGGGTCATGTGCGAGGCTGCCCTCTGCAGGGACCTCTCTGTGGAGAATGCTGCCCACACTCTCATCCTGGCTGACCTGCACAGTGCAGGGCAGCTGAAAACTCAGGCACTGGATTTCATTACAGCTCATGCTTCTCAGGTCTCTGGACTAAAGGCCAGAGACAGTGGTGGCTCCATGCATGTTGCAGGCTCAGAGCATACAGCTCCCTGACTGCCACTCACTGCTCTTACCAGGGGCCCCTGCCAGCGCCTGAGGCAAACTTGAGATCCTCTTAAGGATGTGTCCACAGACATTCCAGAACAATAACCAACATGGGTACCCAAGACCCCGGTGACCATGGGACATATGTAGCAGGTTTAGAGAATTTGGGGAAGGGCAGCATGGGGACTCAGGCCTTCAATACCCCTTGTCAATGAGTTGAATGGCAGGTTGGGGAAGGGGGAGCACTGTGTTCTAGCATACACTATCAGGTGGCTCTGCTGCTTGTTTCTAGCCACAGGGAATGGGATGCTGGCATTCAAGACCTGCCAGAAAGACTAAGCACATTTCCAGGAGGGTTTCTTTGGACCAAGCTGTCTGGATTAAACTGAGGCAGAGCATGTGATCAAGAATTTGAAAGGTATGTCCAAGTTTGCTCTGAGAGACCTGGATGAGCAAGAAGCTCTTATTTCTTATTCTCAAAACTTAGTGTGGTGGTACTGGATTGGAGAGTCAGTTGGTCTCAACAATGGTTGCTCAAACATCGGAACAGTTCGTGAGTTCTGGTCTCAGTAGACACGTGGGACTTCTCAAGGAACTCCTAGCAGGGAGACCCAGAGGATTGATTGAAGGCCTCCTCTTATCTCTGTGGGTGCATCCTTCTCTGTTAACCAAAGGCAATATACATTGTGAATAAAAATTTTACAAAAAGTCTTAGCATTCTGTGATGCACACACACACACACACACACCTGCCTTTAATCCAGAAGCTGAGCTGAGAGCCACACGGTAATTGGGGCCACACCCTCGAGAGCGAGACTATAAAGCACCATGAAAGAGAAAGCCTATTTCTCTTTGACTGCTTCCCCTAACCAGGCAACAGTCCATTGCTTCTGGCAGAAGAATACTTATTCTCTTTTTTTCAGCATTTACTGAAAACAACCAACAGACACATCTAACCTCTCAGTTAGGTAGTACTGGATCTTTGGTCTTTTCCTTCAAAGCTGAGCATTGTGTCATTAGCAGTCCAGGATAGATTGTTGTTTGCTCTCATTTTTGTTTATTTGTTTGTTTGTTTTATATAACCAAGTCCATTTAAATGAAAACCAACATTTATAGACAATATTTGGGAATTTGGGTGCACGTTCTTTCCTAACTACTTCCTGCTGGCAAGGGAATTGCTGTCATGGGTATTCTAAGAAGAAGCAGAAATCCTTGCTGTAGTCTGTAAGGCTGCTTTGTTCAGCTGTTTTGAATGTAGGATCACCTGGTACTCAGTTTGATTTGATCTTGGCTTGATCAAACCACCCACATTAGTCTGGGAGGATCCCTGATTTTTTCTTTTCTGTGGAAACAAACATAGAAATCCTTTTCCCCAGTAACTTGTCCTTGAACTCATATTTTGGAGTCAAAGCATGTTTTTAAAATTTATTTTATACAACAAACAAAAAAGTCGAAGTAAATGAAAATAAACATTCATGCCCAATATTTGAAATTTAAGCATTGTTTTTCCAACGACAGCCATGCTGCTAAGGGCGCTGTCATGGGGGGTTGGAAGAAGATTCCAAATCCCTGGCTGTAGTCTGTAAGGCCGCTTTGTCAGGTGTTTTGAATATAAGATCACCTAGAACTCTGTTTCAGGAGGTCTGGCGTGATCAAGCCACGTTCGTCGGAGGGGAATCCACATCTTTTCATTTCTGTGGAAACAAAACTAGAAATCCTTTTCCTCAGTAACTTGTCCTTGAACTTATATTTTGGAGTCATGCTTATTTATATTTAATTTATTGTTGGGCATGTGGATGCCAGTTCACTCTCCATTCTTCCCTCCTTCTCTTCCTCCTCCTCCCTCCCTCAACCCTCCTTCCTCCCTCCCTCCCTCCCCCTCCTTCCTGCCTGATGTCTAGGTCATTGTAATGCAACTTTTTATTTGTTTTTCATATGGAGAGGAGTTTCTTCCAATGGTTCTGTTAGTCTAGAATCCTATGTCAAATTTTTTACAAAAGTTGTATGTAAATGACGATTGACCTGCTAGCCTAAGGTTAAATCTGGAAAATGGGGGTTATTGTCATAGCACTTCCCAGCATCCTAGGGGCCTTCTCTGGAAACCTACATTTCCATCTGGAAAGAAACCAGATAGAGACCGAGATTGCAGAATGATAGAGGAGGGAATAGAAAATAATGGAAACTAAGAATTTAAAAATTATCTCTGATTGTGACCTCCAGCTTGATGACCAAAATAATCCTAGCTCTTCATTTTTTGGGCGAGGTTAACCTGCAAACTGTCACAAGCAGGTATGTGTCGGGCGCAGTGGCAGTGGGAAAGACGCCACATAATCAGCATCCGGAAATTCTGCCACAAGTGGACCATCATGAAGGAAAAGGAGGAAACTGGTTTTACTTGAAGGGCTGTGGTGAAATGCATTAGAAGTCCCACTTTCTCATCCGGATCGAATGACGCACACACATGGTGCCTGAGAGTACACCCAGATGGAAATTCGATGAAGAAAGTAAAGATTAGGGCAGCGGTTTCTTGAAGCTTGCTCAGCTGCCCTAAGAACCCAATCTGGGCAAGTTCGAATTCTGGATTCCTTATTCGAATGGAGAGAAAAGCGGAGTCAAGAAAGAGCCCAGCAGTTCTTCAGATTTCTGCAAAACGAACACCATGGATTCAAAAGTTCATCCTTCGAGATTTCCTTTGGTCCCAGGAGCCTCTGCTTCTCCCCGGATGACAGACTCACCCTCCGTGTGCAAGAATTGGAACACTGATCGAGGAGCCTCCTTCAGCCCTCTCTGCCCAGAGCCACGGCAGGTGTGGTGGGGCAGGGCTCGTGGAAGAAATCATTCTTCACTGACTGCTGCCTGGTGGTAGCTGGCCAAGAGTTCGAGACTCATAAGGCCATCTTTCCCAGCAGCTCTCTCTCCAGTTTCAAACCATGTTTCAGCATGACATGGCAGAAAGCAGAACAAACCCAGTTGAGATCAAGATCTAGACACGCAGGTATTGAAATTAATGATGAGCTTCATGTACACCCGAGAAGGCACCAGCCCTCCGCAGCATGGCAGGTGCTGTGCTGCCAGCTGCTGACAGGTATGGCCTCGAGCTTTTGAAGGTCATGTGCGAGGCTGCCCTCTGCAGGGGCCTCTCTGTGGAGAATGCTGCCCACACTCTCATCCTGGCCTGACCTGCACAGTGCAGGGCAGCTGGCACCTCAGGCACTGGATTTCTCATTGCAGCTCATCGCTTCCTCAGGTCTCCCTGAGACCTCAGGGCCTGGAAGACAATGGTGGGCTCAATACCCCCATCTTGCTGGCTGAGAGCACTCCCAGCTCCTGGCTTCAAATCACTGCTCTTTTCCGGAGCCCTCGCAAACGCCTGAGGCTAACTTAGGATCCACTGGGCTGTGACCAACAGGTGCGTTCGAGAAGCAACAGCCAGCATGGGTACCCAAGACCCCCGGGTAGACCCTGGGACATATGTAGCAGGTTTAGAGAATCTGGGGAAAGGCAGCATGGGCACTCAGGCCTTCAATACCCGCTGTCAATGAGTTGAATGGCAGGTTGGGAAGGGGGGCACTGTGTTCTAGCATACAGTATCAGTTGGCTCTACTGCACTTTGTTTCAACCATTGACAATGGGATACTGGCATTCAATATGCTTGGCGGCCCCAAGCACATTTCGAGGAGGGTTTCTTTGGACCAAGCTGTCTGGATTAAACTGGGCAGGCATGTGATCAATTTGAAACCTTATCAAGTTTGCTCACAAAGAGACCTGGATGAGCAAAGAAAGCTCTTATTTCTTATTCTCTCAAACTTAGTGTGGTGGTACTGGATTGGAGAGTGGTTGGTCTCAACAATGGTTGCTCCAGCATCGGAACAGTTCGTGAGTTCTGGTCTCAGTAGACATGTGGGACTTCTCAAGGAACTCTAACGGGAGACCCAGAGGATTGATTGAGAGAGCCTCCTCTTATCTCTGTGGGTGCATCTTCTCTGTTAACCAAAGGCAATATACATTGTGAATAAAAATTTTACAAAAAGTCTTAGCATTCTGTGATACACACACACACACACACACACCTGCCTTTAAGCCAGAAGCTGAGCTGAGAGACACACCTTTAATTGGGCCACACCCTCCGAAGCCGAGACAAGAAGAAGCACCATGGAGAAGAAAGCTATTTCTCTTTGACTGCTTCCCCTAACCAGCAACAAAGTCCATTGCTTCACTGGCAAGAAGAGAATACTTATTCTCCTTTTTTCAGCATTTACTGAAAACAACCAACAGAACATCTAACCTCTAGACTGAGGTAAGTACTGGATCTTTGGTCTTTTCCTTCAAAGCTAGGCATTGTGTCAATAGCATGTAATCCGAGGACAAGGTCATTGTTTTTCTGTTTTGTTTATTTGTTTGTTTGTTTTATAACCAAGTCCATTTAAATGAAAACCAACATTTATAGACAATATTTGGGAATTTGGGTGCGTTCTTTCCTAACTACTTCCTGCTGGCAAGGGATGTGTCATGGGTATTCTAGAAGAAGCAGAAATCCTTGCTGTAGTCTGTAAGGCTGCTTTGTTCAGCTGTTTCCAATGTGGGATCACCTGGTGCTCCGTTTTAGTTGGTCTGGCTTGATCAAACCACCCACATTAGTCTGGAGAATCCACAATTTTCCTTTTCTGTGGAAACAAACATAGAAATCCTTTTTCTCAGTAACTTGTCCTTGAACTCATATTTTGGAGTCAAAGCATTTTTTAAAATTTATTTTATACAACAAACAAAGTCCAATTAAATGAAAACAAACATTTATACGCAATAAATGAATTTGGGCATTGTTCACCAAGCGACTTCCTGCTGCTAAGGGCGCTGTCATGGGGGTTGGAAGATGGTTCAGAAATCCTGGCTACAGTCTGTAAGGGCGCTTGCCAGGTGTTTTAAATATAAGATCACCTAGAACTCTGTTTCAGGAGGTCTGGCGTAATCAAGCCACATTAGATCTGGAGGAAATCCACATCTTTTCATTTTCTGTGGAAACAAAACTGAAATCCTTTTCCTCAGTAACTTTCCTTGAACTTATATTTTAAGGTCAAAGCATTTTTTATATTTAATTTATTGTTTTATGTGGATGCAGTTCCTCTCCTCTTCCCTCCTTCTCTCCCTCCCTCACTCCTACCCTCCCAACTTTCCTCCCTCCCTCCCCTCCTTCTTACCTGATGTCTAGGTCATTGTAATGCAACTTTTTATTTGTTTTTTTCATATGGAAGTTTCTTCGAATGGTTCTGTTAGTCTAGAGATCCTATGTCAAATTTTTTACAAAGTTGTATGTAAATGTCCATGACTTGCTAGCCTGAGGTTAAATCTGGAAAATGGGAGTTATTGTCATAGCACTTCCCAGCATCCTAGAGCCTTCTCTGGAAACCTACATTTTCCATCTGGAAAGAAACCTTGATAGAGACCGAGATTGCAGAATGATAGAGGAGGGAATAGAGAAAGAAAATGGAAACTAAGAATTTAAAAAATTATCTCTGATTGTGACCTCGAGCTTGATGACCAAAAATAATCCTAGCTCTTCATTTTCGGGCGAGGTTAACCTGCAAACTGTCACAAGCAGGTATGTGGGCATAATTAACAATGGAAGCAGGCGACATCACACCACCAATCAGCATCCGGAAATTCTGCCACAAGTTGACCATCAGCAACTTCCGTTTTTGCTTGGAGAACAATAAGGTGAAATATTCGAGTCCCACTTTCTCATCGGATCGAATGGCCTTTTTACATGGTGCCTGAGAGTACACCCAGATGGGGTCGATGAAGAAAGTAAGGATTACTTGACGGTTTTCTTGGGCTTGCTCAGCTGCCCTAAGAACCCAATCTGAGCAAAGTTCCAATTTTGGATTATCGATGCCAATGGAGAGAAAAGCCAAGTCAAGAAGAGCCCAGCGTTCTTCAGGTTTCTGCAAAAGACACCATGGATTCAAAAAGTTCATCCTTCGAGATTTCCTTTGGTCCCAGGAGCCTCTGCTTCTCCCCGGATGACAGACTCACCCTCGTGTGCAAGGTGAACATGATCCAAGGCTCCTTCCCAACCTCTCTGCCCAGAGCACGATGGCAGGCCAGCTAGGAGGCGCTGTGGGAGAAATCCCTCTTCACTGACTGCTGCCTGGTGGTAGCTGGCCAAGAGTTCCGGGCTCATAAGGCCATCTTGCTTGGCTCGCTCTCCGGTTTTCAGAGCCATGTTTCAGCATGACATGGAGGAAAGCAGAACAAACCGAGTTGAGATCCAGGGTCTGGAGCCGCAGGTCGTGGAGGCAATGATGGGCTTCATGTACACGGAGAAAGGCACCAGCCCCTCCACAGCATGGCAGATGCTGTGCTGCCAGCTGCGGCAAGGTACCAAGCCCTCCAGGCACAAAGGTCATGTGCGAGGCTGCCCTCTGCAGGGGCCTCTCTGTGGAGAATGCTGCCCACCTCTCATCCTGGCTGACCTGCACAGTGCAGGGCAGCTAAAACTCAGGCACTGGATTTCATTAGCTCATGCTTCTCCAGGTCTCTGAGACCTCAGGCTGGAAGACAATGGTGGGCTCATACCCCCATTTGCTGGCTGAAACCTTAAAGCTCAATGGCTTCCTGCTCACTGCTCTTTACAGCAGCCCCTCGCAAACGCCTGAGAGCTAACTTAGGATCCACTGGGCTGTGACTTGGAGTGCGTTCGAGAAGCAGCAGCCAGCATGGGTACCCAAGACCCCGGGTAGACCCTGGGACATATGTATGAGGTTTAGAAATTTGGGGAAAAGCAGCATGGGGACTCAGGCCTTCAATACCAGCTGTCAATGAGTTGAATGGCAGGTTTGAAGGGGACACTGTGTTCTTACATACACTATCAGTGGCTCTACTGCTTTGTTTTCGGCCAGGGAATGGGATACTGGCATTCAATATCTTGGCAGCCCCAAGCACATTTCAGGAGGGTTTCTTTGGACTGAAGCTGTCGGATTAAACTGAGCAGAGCATGTGATCAAGAATTTAAGGAAACCTTATCAAGTTTGCTCACAAGAGACCTGGATGAGCAAGAAGCTCTTATTTCTTATTCTCCAAACTTAGTGTGGTGGTACTGGATTGGAAGTCAGTTGGTCTCAACAATGGTTATCCCAGCATCGGAACAGTTCGTGAGTTCTGGTCTCAGTGAACACGCTGGACTTCTCAAGCAACTCCTAGCAGGGAGACCCAGAGGATTGATTGAAGGCCTCCTCTATCTCTGTGGGTGCATCCTTCTCTCATTAACCAAAGGCAATATACATTGTGAATAAAAATTTTACAAAAAGTCTTTGCATTCTGTGATGCACACACACACACACACACACCTGCCTTTAAGCCAGAAGCTGAGCTGAGGAGACACAGCATAGTGGGCCACACCCTCAGGCTAGACTATAAAGCACCATGAAGAAGAAAGCTATTTCTCTTTGACTGGCCCCTAACCAGTAACAGTCCATTGCTTCACTGGCAGAAGAGAATACTTATTCTCCTTTTTCAGCATTCACAGAAACAGCCAACAGACACATCTAACCTCATAGACTGAGTAAGTACTGGATCTTTGGTCTTTTCCTTCAAAGAAGCTAGGCATTGTGTCATTAGCATGATCCAAGGACAAGGTCATTGTTTTCTGTTTTTGTTTATTTGTTTGTTTGTTTTATATAACCAAGTCCATTTAAATGAAAACCAACATTTATAGACAATATTTGGGAATTTGGGTGCCGTTCTTTCCTAACTACTTCCTGCTGGCAAGGGGTGCTGTCATGGGTATTCTAAGAAGAAGCAGAAATCCTTGCTGTAGTCTGTAAGGCTGCTTTGTTCAGCTGTTTCAGATCATAGGATCACCCCAATTCTCCGTTTGAGTGGTCTGGCTTGATCAAACCACCCACATTAGTCTGGAAGGAATCCATATTTTCCTTTTCTACTGTGGAAACAAACATACCAATCCTTTTCCCCAGTAACTTGTCCTTGAACTCATATTTTGGAGTCAAAGCATTTTTTTTTTAAATTTATTTTATACAACAAACAAAGTCCAATTAAATGAAAACAGAAACATTTATACACAATATTTGGGAATTTGGGCATTGTTCTTTCCAGCAGCTTCCTGCTGCTAAGAAACTGTCTGTGGGGATTGGAAGAAGATTCAGAAATCTGGCTGTAGTCTGTAAGGCCGCTTTGTCCAGGTGTTTTGAATATAAGATCACCTAGAACTCTGTTCCAGCAGTCTGGCGTGATCAAGCCACGTTCGTCGGAGGGGAATCCACATCTTTTCATTTTCTGTGGAAACAAAACTAGAAATCCTTTTCCTCAGTAACTTGTCCTTGAACTTATATTTTGGAGTCAAAGCATTTTTTATATTTAATTTATTGTTTTACATGTGGATGCCAGTTCACTCTCCTTCTTCCTCCTGTTCTCTCCCTCCCTCACTCCCTCCTCCTTCCTCCCTCCCTCCCTCCCCTTCCTGCCTGATGTCTAGGTCATTGTAATGCAACTTTTTATTTGTTTTTTCATATGGAGGGTTTCTTCCCATGGTTCTGTTAGTCTAGAATCCTATGTCAAATTTTTTACAAAAGTTGTATGTAAATGTCACGGTCAATATACTAGCTGGGTTAAATCTGGAAAATGAAGGAGAGTTAGTATCTTAGCACTTCCCAGCATCCTAGAGGAGCCTTCTCTGAAATTACTACATTTCCATCTGGAAAGAAACCTTGATGACCGAGATTGCGAATGATAGAGGAGAGGGAATAGAGAAAGAAAATGGAAACTAAGAATTTAAAAATTATCTCAGTTGCACCTCCAGTTGGAAGTGACCAAAAATAATCCCTAGCTCTTCCATTTTGGGCGAGGTTAACCTGCAAACTGTCACAAGCAGGTATGTCATGCCAATTGGCAATGGAGAGCTGGAGGCGACACACCAATCAGCATCCGAGGAAATTCTGCCACAAGTGGACCATCAGCCTTCCGTTTTAGTGTGAGGCACAATGAGGTGAAATACATTAGAAGTTCCACTTTCTCATCCGGATCGAATGTAGAACACACATGGTGCCTGAGAGTCCACACCCAGGATGGGAGTCGATGAAGAAAGTAAAGATTACTTGACAGTTTTCTTAGGCTTGCTCAGCTGCCTAAGAACCCAATCTGGGCAAATTCCAATTCTGGATTATCGATGCCAATGCAGAGAAAAACAAGTCAAGAAAGACGCGTTCTTCAGGTTTCTGCAAAACGAACACCATGGATTCAAAAAGTTCATGCTTAGAGTTTCCTTTGGTCCCAGGAGCCTCTGCTTCTCCCGGATGACGGGCTCACCCTGGTGTGCAAGGTGAGACATGATCAAGGCTCCTTCAACCTCTCTGCCCAGAGCACGATGGCAGGCAGGCTGGGAGGCGCTGCGAGAAATCCCTCTTCACTAAGCTGCTGCCTGGTGGTAGCTGGCCAAAGAGTTCCGGGCTCATAAGACCATCCTTAGCCCCCCCATCTCCGGTTTTCAGAGCCATGTTTCAGCATGACATGGAGAAGAAAGCAGAACAAACCGAGTTGAGATCCAAGATCTGGAGCCGCAGGTCGTGGAGGCAATGATGGGCTTCTCACTTGCACCGGAAAGGCACCAGCCCTCCACAGCATGGCAGATGCTGTGCTGCCATGCTGGCTGCCCGGTATGGCCTCAGGCTTTTGAGGGTCATGTGCGAGGCTGCCTCTTCAGGGGACCTCTCTGTGAAGTAAACTGTAAACATCTCATCCTGGCTGACCTGCACAGTGCAGGGCAGCTGAAAACTCAGGCACTGGATTTCATTACAGCTCATGCTTCTCAGGTCTCTGAGGCCTCAGGCTGGAAGATGTTGGTTTAGGCTCATACCCCCATTTGCTGGCTGAAGCATACAGCTCCCTGGCTTCTGCTCCTGCTCTTTACAGGAGGCCCCTCGCACCGCTGGAAGCCAACTTGGGATCCTCTGGGCTGCAGCCTCCCGGTGCGTTCGAGAAGCAACAGCCAGCATGGGTACCCAAGACCCCCGGGTAGACCCTGGGACATATGTAGCAGGTTTTGAGAATCTGGGAAAGGCAGCATGGGGACTCAGGCCTTCCAGCCTTAACCTGTCAATGAGTTGAATGGCAGGTTGGGGAAGGGGGAGCACTGTGTTCTGGCATACACTATCGAGTGGCTCTACTGCTTTGTTTTTCTGGCCAGGGAATGGGATACTGGCATCCTCAATATGTGGCGGCCCCAAGCACATTTCAGGAGGGTTTCTTTGGACCAAGCTGTCTGGATTAAACTGAGCAGAGAAATGTGATCAAGAATTTAGAGAAACCTTATCAAGTTTGCTCACAAGAGACTTGGATGAGCAAGAAGCTCTTCATTTCTGTCTCGAAACTTAGTGTGGTGGTACTGGATTAGAGAGTCAGTCGGTCTCAACAATGGTTGCTCCAGCATCGGAACAGTTCGTGAGTTCTGGTCTCAGTAGACCATGTGGGACTTCTCAAGGAACTCTAACGGGAGACCAAGAGGATTGATTGAAGGCCTCGTCTTATCTCTGTGGGTGCATCCTTCTCTGTTAACCAAGAGCAATATACATTGTGAATAAAAATTTTACAAAAGTCTTTGCATTCCGTGATGCGCGCTGTGACGCACGCAACAGCGAACAGCACACACCTGCCTTTAATCCAGAAGTTGAGCTGAGAGACATACCTTTAATTAGACCACACCACTCGAGAGCGGGGACCATAAGCACCATGAAAGAAAGAAATTTATTTCTCTTTGACTGCTTCCCCAACCAGCAGCAAGTCCTGTTGCTTCACTGTGGCAGAAGAGAATACTTATTCTCCCTTTTTTCAGCATTTACTGAAAACAACCAACAGACACATCTAACCTCGTAGACTGAGTAAGTACTGTTTCTTTGGTCTTTTCCTTCAAAGCTAGGCATTGTGTCATTAGCATAGTCCAAGGACAGGTCATTGTTTTTTCTGTTTTGTTTATTTGTTTGTTTGTTTTATATAACCAAGTCCATTTAAATGAAAACCAACATTTATATAGACAATACTTGGGAATTTGGGTGCCGTTCTTTCCTAACTACTTCCTGCTGGCAAGGGGTGCTGTCATGTGGTATTCTAAGAAGAAGCAGAAATCCTTGCTGTAGTCTGTAAGGCTGCTTTGTTCAGCTGTTTGAATACAGGATCCACCTGGTACTCCCGTTTTAGGTGGTCTGGCTTGATCAAACCACCCACATTAGTCTGGAAGGAATCCACAATTTTTCCTTTTCTGTGGAAACAAACATAGAAATCCTTTTCCCCAGTAACTTGTCCTTGAAGGGTCAAAGCATTTTTTAAAATTTATTTTATACAACAAACAAAAGTCCAATTAAATGAAAACAAACATTTATACACAATATTTGGGAATTTGGGCATTGTTCTTTCCAAACGACTTCCTGCTGCTAAGGGGCGCTGTCATGGGGGATTGGAAGATTATTCAGAAATCCTGGCTGTAGTCTGTAAGGCTGCTTTGTTCAGCTGTTTTGAATGTAGGATCACCTGGTACTCCCTTTTAGGTGGTCTGGCTTGATCAAACCACAGACATTAGTCTGGAAGGAATCCACAATTTTCCTTTCTGTGGAAAAAAACATAGAAATCCTTTTCCCCAGTAACTTGTCCTTGAACTCATATTTTGGAGTCAAAGCATGTTTTTAAAATTTATTTTATACAACAAACAAAGTCCAATTAAATGAAAACAAACATTTATACACCACAGGGAATTTGGGCATTGTTCTTTCCAAACGACTTCCTGCTGCTGAGGCGCTGTCTGGGGGATTGGAAGATTATTCAGAAATCCTGGCTGTAGTCTGTAAGGCCACTTTGTCCAGGTGTTTTGAATATAAGATCACCTAGAACTCTGTTTCAGGAGGTCTGGCGTGATCAAGCCACGTTCGTCGGAGGGAAATCCACATCTTTTCATTTTCTGAGGAAACAAAACTAGAAATCCTTTTCCTCAGTAACTTGTCCTTGAACTTATATTTTGGAGTCAAAGCATTTTTTATATTTAATTTATTGTTTTACATGTGGATGCCAGTTCACTCCTCTTCTTCCCCTCCCTTCTCTTCCTCCCTCCCTCCTCCCTCCCTCCCTCCCTCCCTCCTACCCTCCCAACTTTCCTCCCTCCCCTTCCTGCCTGATGTCTAGGTCATTGTAATGCAACTTTTTATTTGTTTTTCATATGGAGAAGGTTTCTTCCGATGGTTCTGTTAGTCTAGAATCCTATGTCAAATTTTTTACAAGGTTGTATGTAAATGTCACGATTGACCTGCTAGCCTGAGGTTAAATCTGGAAAATGGAGTTATTGTCATAGCACTTCCGAGCATCCTAGAGGGCCTTCTCTGAAATATACATTTCCATCTGGAAAGAAACTGTGATAGAGACCGAGATTGCAGAATGATAGAGAGGGAATAGAGAAGAAAATGGAAACTAAGAATTTAAAAATTATCTCTGATTGTGACCTCAGGTTGATAATTAAAAATAATCCTAGCTCTTCATTTGGGCAGGGGTTAACCTGCAAACTGTCACAAGCAGGTATCGGCACTGAGTGGCAATGGAGAGCTGGAGGCGGCCACGCAATCAGCATCGAGGAAATTCTGCCACAAGTGGACCATCAGCAACTTCCCGTTTTTGCTTGGAGCACAATAAGGTGAAATACATTAGAAGTTGCTTTCTCATCCGGATCGAATGACGAACACACATGGTGCCTGAGAGTACACACCCGGATGGGGACGATGAAAAAGAGAAATAAAGATTGCTTGACGGTTTTCTTAGGCTTGCTCAGCTGCCCTCAGAACCCAATCTGGGCAGATTCAATTCTGGATTATCGATGCCAATGGAGAGAAAAGCCAAGTCAAGAAAGAGCCCCAGCGTTCTTCAGGTTTCTGCAAAACAAACACCATGGATTCAAAAAGTTCATCCTTCGAGATTTCCTTTGGTCCCAGGAGCCTCTGCTTCTCCCCGGATGACAGACTCACCCCTCGTGTGCAAGGTGAACATGATCCAAGGCTCCTTCAACCTCTCTGCCCAGAGCACGATGGCAGGCAGGCTAGGAGCGCTGTGGGAGAAATCCCTCTTCACTGACTGCTGCCTGGTGGTAGCTGGCCAAGAGTTCCGGGCTCATAAGGCCATCTTAGCAGCTCGCTCTCCGGTTTTCAGAGCCATGTTTCAGCATGACATGGAGGAAAGCAGAACAAACCGAGGTTGAGATCCAAGATCTGGAGCCGCAGGTCGTGGAGGCAATGATGGGCTTCATGTACACCGGAAAGGCACCAGCCCTCCACAGCATACAGCATGATCCTGTGCTGCTATGCTGACAGGGTATGGCCTCGAAGGCTTTTGAGAGGTCATGTCTCCCGAGGCTGCCCTCTGCAGGGGCCTCTCTGTGGAGAATGCTGCCCACACTCTCATCCTGGCTGACCTGCACAGTGCAGGGCAGCTGAAAACTCAGGCACTGGATTTCATTACAGCTCATGCTTCTCAGGTCTCTGAGACCTGGGCCTGGAAGACAATGTGTGGGCTCCTTTGCAAGTTTGCTGGCTGAAGCATACAGCTCCCCTGGCTTCTGCTCACTGCTCTTTACAGGAGCCCCCTGGCAGACACATGCGGATAAGCCAAGGATCACTCTGGGCTGTGACCTACCAGTGCGTTCAGAAGCCAACAGCCAGCATGGGTACCCAAGACCCCAGGGTAGACCCTGGGACATATCATGGCAGGTTTTAGAGAATCTGGGAAAGGCAGCATGGGGACTCAGGCCTTCAATACACAGCGTGTCAATGGGTTGAATGGCAGGTTGGGGGAAGGGGAGCACTGTGTTCTAGCATACACTATCGAGTGGCTCTCACTAGCTTTTTATTCTGGCCAGGGAATGGGATACTGGCATTCAATATGCTTATGTGACTGACACATTTCAGGAGGGTTTCTTTAGGACCAAGCTGTCTGGATTAAACTGAGCAGAGCATGTGATCAAGGGTCAGAGAAACCTTATCAAGTTTGCTCACAAGAGACCTGGATGAGCAAGAAGCTCTTATTTCTTATTCTCCAAACTTAGTGTGGTGGTACTGGATTGGAGAGTCAGTGGAGGTCTCAACAATGGTTGCTCCAGCACGGAACAGTTCGTGAGTTCTGGTCTCGGTAGACCCGTGGGACTTCTCAAGAGACTCTAGCAGCAGACCAGAGGATTGATTGGAAGGCCTAAATCTTATCTCTGTGGAGTGCATCCTTCTCTGTGGTAACCAAAGGCAATATACGTGGTGAATAAAAATTTTACAAAAAGTCTTTGCATTCCGTGATGCGCTCGCCCCCTTGTGACGCACGCAACATGAAACACGAAGCGCACACACATACCCCCAATCAGAGTTGAGCTGAGAGACATACCTTTAATTGGGCCACACCCTCCAGGCGAGCACTATAAAGCACCATGAAAGAAGAAAGCTATTTCTCTTTGACTGCTTCCCCTAACCGGCAGCAAGTCCATTGCTTCACTGGCAGAAAGAGAATACTTAGTCTCCCTTTTTTCAGCATTTACTGAAAACAACCAACGAACATCTAACCTCCTAGACTGAGTAAGTACTGTTTCTTTGGTCTTTTCCTTCAAAGCTAGGCATTGTGTCATTAGCATGATCAAAAGACAGGTCATTGTTTTCTGTTTTGTTTATTTGTTTATTTGTTTTATATAACCAAGTCCATTTAAATGAAAACCAACATTTATAGACAATATTTGGGAATTTAGGTGCCGTTCTTTCCTAACTACTTCCTGCTGGCAAGGGTGCTGTCATGGGTATTCTAAGAAGAAGCAGAAATCCTTGCTGTAGTCTGTAAGGCTGCTTTGTTCAGCTGTTTTGAATGTGAGATCAACCTGGTACTCCAGTTTTGGGTGGTCTGGCTTGATCAAACCACCCACATTAGTCTGGAAGGAATCCACAATTTTTCCTTTTCTGTGAAAACAAACATAGAAATCCTTTTCCCCAGTAACTTGTCCTTGAACTCATATTTTGGAGTCAAAGCATTTTTTAAAAATTTATTTTATACAACAAACAAAGTCCAATTAAACCATAAACAACATTTATACACAATATTTGGAATTGGGCATTGTTCTTTCGAAGCGACTACCTGCTGCTAGGGGCGCTGTCAGGGGAGTTGGAAGATTATTCAGGAAATCTGGCTGTAGTCTGTAAGGCTGCTTTGTTCAGCTGTTTTGAATGTAGGATCACCTGGTACTCCCTTTTAGGTGGTCTGGCTTGATCAAACCACCCACATTAGTCTGGAAGGAATCCACAATTTTCCTTTTCTGTGGAAACAAACATGAAAATCCTTTTCCCCAGTAACTTGTCCTTGAACTCATATTTTGGAGTCAAAGCATGTTTTTATTTTTATTTTATACAACAAACAAGTCCAATTAAATGAAAACAGCATTTATACAATATATTTAGGAATTTGGGCATTGTTCTTTCCAAAGCATTTCCTGCTGCTAAGGGCGCTGTCATGGGGGATTGGAAGATTATTCCGTCCTGGCTGTAGTCTGTAAAGGCCGCTTTGTCCAGGTGTTTTGAATATAAGATCACCTAGAACTCTGTTTCAGGAGGTCTGGCGTGATCAAGCCACGTTCGTCGGAGGCAATCCACATCTTTTCATTTTCTGTGGAAACAAAACTAGAAATCCTTTTCCCTCAGTAACTTGTCCTTGACCAAATATTTTGGAATTAAAACATTTTTTATATTTAATTTATTGTTTTACATGTGGATGTGGGTTCACTCTCTTCTTCCCTCCTTCCTCTCCTCCCTCCTCCCTCCCTCCCTCCCTCCCTCCTCCCTCCTACCCTCCCAACTTTCCTCCTCCCCCTTCCTGCCTGATGTCTAGGTCATTGTAATGCAACTTTTTATTGTTTTTCTATGGAGAGGTTTCTTCCCATGGTTCTGTTAGTCTAGAGATCCTATGTCAGGATACACCACAAAAAGTTGTATGTAAATGTCACGATTGACCTGCTAACATGAGGACAAATCTGGAAAATGGGAGTTATTGTCACATAGCACTTCCCAGCATCCTGAGGGGCCTTCTCTGAAACCTACATTTCCATCTGGAAAGAAACCTTGATAGAGACCCGAGATTGCAGAATGATAGAGGAGGGAGCCAGAAGAAAATGGAAACTAAGAATTTAAAAATTATCTCTGATTGTGACCTCCAGGTTGATGACCAAATAATCCTAGCTCTTCATTTTGGGCGAGGGGTTAACCTGCAAACTGTCACAAGCAGGTATGTCGGCATAATTGGCAATGGAGAGCTGGAAGCGACACACCAATCAGCATCTGGAGAATTCTGCATACAGAAGTGGACCATCAGCAACTTCCGTTTTGCTTGGAGCACAATAAGGTGAAATACATTAGAAGTTCCACTTTCTCATCCGGATCAATAGCGAACACACATGGTGCCTGAGAGTACACCCGGATGGGAGGTCGATGAAGAAAGTAAAGATTACTTGTGGTTTTTCTTAGGCTTGCTCAGCTGCCCTCAGGGCCCAATCTGGGCAAAGTTCCAATTCTGGATTATCGATGCCAATGGAGAGAAAAGCCAAGTCAAGAAGGAAACCCAGCGTTCTTCAGGTTTCTGCAAAACAAACACCATGGATTCAAAAAGTTCATCCTTCGAGATTTCCTTTGGTCCAGGAGCCTCTGCTTCTCCGGATGACAGACTCACCCTCGTGTGCAAGGTAGACAGTCCAAGGCTCCTTCAACCTCTCTGCCCAGAGCTTGATGGCAGGCGAGCTAGGAGGCGCTGTGGGAGAAATCCCTCTTCACTGACTGCTGCCTGGTGGTAGCTGGCCAAGAGTTCCGGGCTCATAAGGCCATCTTAGCAGCTAAGCTCTCAGGTTTTCAGAGCCATGTTTCAGCATGACATGGAGGAAAGCAGAACAAACCGAGTTGAATCCAAGATCTGGAGCCGCAGGTCGTGAGGTAATGATGGGCTTCATGTACACCGGAAAGGGCACAAGCCCTCCACAGCATGGCAGATGCTGTGCTGCCAGCTGCTGACAGGTATGGCCTCGAGCTTTTGAAGGTCATGTGCAGGGGGCTGCCCTCTGCAGGGACCTCTCTGTGGAGAATGCTGCCCACACTCTCATCCTGGCTGACCTGCACGGTGCAGGGCAGCTGAAAGCTCAGGCACTGGATTTCATTGCAGCTCATGCTTCTCAGGTCTCTGAGACCTCAGGCTGGAAGACAATGGTGGGCTCATCACCCCAATTTGCTGGCTGAAGCATACAGCTCCAATGGCTTCTGCTCACTGCTCTTTACAGCAGGCCCCTGGCATAAACGCCACCAGAGGCTAACTTAGGATCATCTGGGCTGTGACCTACAGGTGCGTTCCAGAAGCAACAGCCAGCATGGGTACCCAAGACCCCGGGTAGACCCTGGGACATATGGTAGCAGGTTTAGAGAATCTGGGGAAAGGCAGCATGGGGACTCAGGCCTTCAGTAATACCCGCTGTCAATGAGTTGAATGGCAGGTTGGGGAAGGGGGAGCACTGTGTTCTAGCATACACTATCGAGTGGCTCTGACTGCTTTGTTTTCTGGCCAGGGAATGGGATATGGCATTTCAGCCTGCCGTGACCCCAGCCACATTTCAGGAGGGTTTCTTTGGACCAAGCTGTCTGGATTAAACTGAGCAGAGCATGTGATCCAAGAAATTTAGAGAAACCTTATCAAGTTTGCTCACAAGAGACCTGGATGAGCAAGAAGCTCTTATTTCTTATTCTCGAAACTTAGTGTGGTGGTACTGGATTGGAGAGTCAGTCGGTCTCAACAATGGTTGCTCCAGCATCGGAACAGTTAAATGAGTTCTGGTCTCAGTAGACACGTGGGACTTCTCAAGGAACTCTAGCAGGGAGACCCAGAGGATTGATTGAAGGCCTGGAATCTTATCTCTGTGGGTGCATCCTTCTCTGTTAACCAAAAACAATATACATTGTGAATAAAAATTTTAGAAAAAGTCTTTGCATTCATGATGCGGCATACCTTGAAAGCCCCTTACGCAACCACTTGAAAAAAAACTCACCTTTTTCACCTTTAATCCAGAAGTTGAGCTGAGGAGACATACCTTTAATTGGGCCACAAACTCCAGAGCGAGACTATAAAGCACCATGAAGAAGAAAGCTATTTCTCTTTGACTGCTTCCCCTAGCCAGCAGCAAGTCCATTTGCTTCACTGGCAGAGAATCTTATTCTCCCTTTTTCAGCATTTACTGAAAACAACCAACAGACACATCTAACCTCCTAGACTGAGTAAGTACTGTTTCTTTGGTCTTTTCCTTCAAAGCTAGGCATTGTGTCATTAGCATGATCCAAGAATAGGTGTCCTTGGTTTCTGTTTTGTTTATTTGTTTGTTTGTTTTATACTCATAAGTCCATTTAAATGAAAACCAACATTTATAGACAATATTTGGGTGGGTGCGTTCTTTCCTTTTACTTCCTGCTGGCAAGGGTGCTGTCATGGGTATTCTAAGAAGAAGCAGAAATCCTTGCTGTAGTCTGTAAGGCTGCTTTGTTCAGCTGTTTTGAATGTAGGATCACCTGGTACTCCGTTTTAGGTGGTCTGCTTGATCAAACCACCCACATTAGTCTGGAAGGAATCCACAATTTTTCCTTTTCTGTGGAAACAAACATAGAAATCCTTTTCCCCAGTAACTTGTCCTTGAAGGTCAAAGCATTTTTTTAAAATTTATTTTATACAACAAACAAAGTCCAATTAAATGAAAACAAACATTTATACACAATATTTGGGAATTTGGGCATTGTTATAAGAAACGACTTCCTGCTGCTAAGGGCGCTGTCATGGGGGATTGGGAAGATTATTCAGAAATCCTGGCTGTGAGTCTGTAAGGCTGCTTTGTTCAGCTGTTTTGAATGTAGGATCACCTGGTACTCCTTTTAGGTGGTCTGGCTTGATCAAACCACCCACATTAGTCTGGAAGGAATCCACAATTTTTCCTTTTCTGTGAAAACAAACATAGAAATCCTTTTCCCCAATAACTTGTCCTTGAGCTCATATTTTAGAGTCAAAGCATGTTTTTAAAATTTATTTTATACAACAAACAAAGTCCAATTAAATGAAAACCAAACATTTATACACAATATTTGGGAATTTGGGCATTGTTCTTTTCCAAGCGACTTCCTGCTGCTAAGGGGCGCTGTCATGGGGGATTGGAAGATTATTCCAGAAATCCTGGCTGTAGTCTGTAAGGCCGCTTTGTCCAGGTGTTTTGAATATAAGATCACCTAGAACTCTGTTTCAGGAGGTCTGGCGTGATCAAGCCAGGTGCGTCTGGAGGGAATCCACATCTTTTCATTTTCTGTGGAAACAAAACTAGAAATCCTTTTTCCTCAGTAACTTGTCCTTGAACTTATATTTTGGAGTCAAAGCATTTTTTATGTTTAATTTATTGTTTTACATGTGGATCTTAGTACTCTCTTCTTTCCTCCTTCTCTTCCTCCTCCCTCTCCCTCCCTCCCTCCCTCCACTCCCTCTCCTACCCTCCCAACTTTCCTCCTCCCCCCATGCCTGATGTCTAGGTCATTGTAATGCAACTTTTTATTTGTTTTTTTATATGGAGAGGTTTCTTCCCATGGTTCTGTTAGTCTAGAGATCTTATGTCAAATTTTTTACAAAAGTTGTATGTAAATGTCACGATTGACCTGCTAGCCTGAGGTTAAATCTGGAAAATAAAAGGAGTTATTGTCATAGCACTTCCCAGCATCCTGAGAGGCCTTCTCTGGAAACCTACATTTCCATCTGGAAAGAAACCTTGATAGAGACCGAGATTGCAGAATGATAGAGGAGGGAATAGAGAAAGAAAATGAAACTAAGAATTTAAAAATTATCTCTGATTGTGACCTCAGGTTGATGACCAAAAATAATCGGAGCTCTTCATTTTGGGCCGAGGTTAACCTGCAAACTGTCACAAGCAGGTATGTCAAACATAATTGCTTGTGGAGAGCTGGAAGCGACACACCAATCAGCATCCGGAGAATACTGCCACAAGTGGACCATCAGCAACTTCGTTTTTGCTTGGAGCACAATAAGGTGAAATACATTAAGTTCCACTTTCTCATCGGGATCCAATGACGGAGACACATGGTGCCTGAGTACACAGGATGGGGGTGGATGAAGAAAGTAAAGATTACTTGGCGGTTTCTTAGGCTTGCTCAGCTGCCCTCAGAACCCAATCTGGGCAAAGTTCCAATTTTGGATTATCGATGCCAATGGAGGAAAGCCAAGTCAAGAAGGCACAGCGTTCTTCAGGTTTCTGCAAAAAAAACCATGGATTCAAAAATTCATCCTTGAGGATTTCCTTTGGTCCCAGGAGCCTCTGCTTCCCCGGTGTGGACTCCTGCCCTCGTGTGCAGGGTGAACATGATCCAGGCTCCTTCAACCTCTCTGCCCAGAGCACGGTGCTTGAACGAGCTAGGAGCGCTGTGGGAGAAATCCCTCTTCACTGACTGCTGCCTGGTGGTAGCTGGCCAAGAGTTCGGGCTCATAAGGCCATCTTGTAGCTCGCTCTCCGGTTTTCAGAGCGATGTTTCAGCATGACATGGAGGAAAGCAGAACAAACGAGTTGAGATCCAAGATCTGGAGCCGCAGGTCGTGGAGGCAATGATGGGCTTCATGTACACGGAAGGCTGGCCTCACAACAGCCGGTACTGTGCTGCCAGCTGCTGACAGGTATGGCCTCGAGCTTTTGAAGGTCATGTGCGAGACTGCCCTCTGCAGGGACCTCTCTGTGGAGAATGCTGCCCACACTCTCATCTGGCTGACCTGCACAGTGCAGGGCAGCTGAAAACTCAGGCACTGGATTTCATTACAGCTCATGCTTACTCAGGTCTCTGAACCTCAGGCTGGAAGACAATGGTGGGCTCATACCCCCATTTGCTGGCTGCGAAGCATACAGCTCCCTGGCTTCCTGCTCACTGCTCTTTACCAGGAGCCCCTACGTAAACGCCTGAGGCTAACTTGGGAGTCCTCTGGGCTGTGACCTACAGGTGCGTTCGAGAAGCAACAACCAGCATGGGTACCCAAGACCCCCGGGTAGACCCTGGGACATATGTAGCAAGGTTTAGAGAATCTGGGGAAAGGCAGCATGGGGACTCAGGCCTTCAGCCTCCCCGCTGTCAATGAGTTGAATGGCAGGTTGGGGAAGGGGGAGCACTGTGTTCTAGCATACACACTATCGAGTGGCTCTACTGCTTTGTTTTCTGGCCAGGGAATGGGATACTGGCATTCAATATACTTGGCGGCCCCAAGCACATTTCAGGAGGGTTTTCTTTGGACCAAGCTGTCTGGATTAAACTGAGCAGAGCATGTGATCAAGAATTTAGAGAAACCTTATCAAGTTTGCTCACAAGAGACCTGGATGAGCAAGAAGCTCTGATTGACTATTCTCCAAACTTGATGGGTGGTACTGGATTGGAGAGTCAGTCGGTCTCAGCAATGGTTGCTCCAACATCGGAACAGTTCGTGAGTTCTGGTCTCAGTAGACACGTGGGACTTCTCAAGGAACTCTAGAGGGGGCCAGAGGATTGATTGAAGGCCTCGTCTTATCTCTGTGGGTGCATCCTTCTCTGTTAACCAAGGGCAATATACATTGTGAATAAAAATTTTTACAAAAGTCTTTGCATTCCGTGATGCGCGCCCACGTGGCGCCTGCAAAACTGGCATGACAGCGCATACCACCTGCCTTTAAATCGAGAAGTTGAGCTGAGGAGACATACCTTTAATTGGGCCACACCACTCCAGAGCGAGACTATAAGCTTTTCCTTGAAAGAAAGAAAGTATTTTCTCTTTGACTGCTTCCCCCTAACCGAGCAGCAAGTCCATTACTTCTACTGGCAGAAGAGAATACTTATTCTCCTTGCCAGCATTTACTGAAAACAGCCAACAGACACATCTAACCTCCTAGACTGAGTAAGTACTGTTTCTTTGGTCTTTTCCTTCAAAGCTAGGCATTGTGTCATTAGCATGATCCAAGGAACAGGTCATTGTTTTCTGTTTTGTTTATTTGTTTGTTTGTTTTATATAACCAAGTCCATTTAAATAGAAAACCAACATTTATAGACAATATTTGGGAATTTGGGTGCCGTTCTTTCTAACTACTTCCTGCTGGCAAGGGGTGCTGTCATGGGTATTCTAAGAAGAAGCAGAAATCCTTGCTGTAGTCTGTAAGGCTGCTTTGTTCAGCTGTTTTGAATCTTAGGATCACCTGGTACATCCGTTTTAGGTGGTCTGGCTTGATCAAACCACCCACATTAGTCTGGAAGGAATCCACAATTTTTCACTTTTTCTGTGGAAACAAACATAGAAATCCTTTTCCCCAGTAACTTGTCCTTGAACTCATATTTTTGAGTCAAGCATTTTTAAAAATTTATTTTATACAACAAAACAAGTCCAATTAAGTAGAAAACAAACATTTATACACAATATTTAGAATTTGGGCATTGTTCTTTTAAGCGACTTCCTGCTGCTAAGGAGGCGCTGTCATGGGGGATTGGAAGATTATTCAGAAATCCTGGCTGTAGTCTGTAAGGCTGCTTTGTTCAGCTGTTTTGAATGTAGGATCACCTGTTACTCCTTTTAGGTGGTCTGGCTTGATCAAACCACCCACATTAGTCTGGAAGGAATCCACAATTTTTCCTTTTCTGTGGAAACAAACATAGAAATCCTTTTCCCCAGTAACTTGTCCTTGAACTCATATTTTGGAGTCAAAGCATGTTTTGAAATTTATTTTAAAACAAACAAAGTCCAATTAAATGAAAACAAACATTTATACACAATATTTGGGAATTTGGGCATTGTTCTTTCCAAGCATTTCCTGCTGCTAAGGGCGCTGTC
Source organism: Phodopus roborovskii (assembly GCF_943737965.1). Taxonomy (NCBI): domain Eukaryota; kingdom Metazoa; phylum Chordata; class Mammalia; order Rodentia; family Cricetidae; genus Phodopus; species Phodopus roborovskii. Next base: position 2,096,047 of record NW_026126539.1, on the reverse strand, counting down.
ATGGGGGATTGGAAGATTATTCCAGAAATCCTGGCTGTAGTCTGTAAGGCCGCTTTGTCAGGTGTTTTGAATATAAGATCACCTAGAACTCTGTTTCAGGAGGTCTGGCGTGATCCAGCCACGTTAGTCTGGCAGGGAATCCACATCTTTTCTATTTTCTGTGGAAACAAAACTAGAAATCTTTTCCTCCAGTAACTTGTCCTTGAACTTATATTTTGGAGTCAAAGCATTTTTTATATTTAACATTTATTGTTTTACATGTGGATGCCAGTTCACTCCTCCTTCTTCCCTCCTTCTCTTCTCCTCCCTCCCTCCCTCCCTCCCTCCCTCCCCCTCCCTCTACCCTCCCAACTTTCCACTCCCTCCCCACTTCAACATGATGTCTAGGTCATTGTAATGCAACTTTTTATTTGTTTTTCATATGGAGAGGTTTCTTCCGACGGTTCTGTTAGTCTAAAGATCCTATGTCAAATTTTTTACAAAAGTTGTATGTAAATGTCACGATTAGCCTGCTAGCCTGAGGATTAAATCTGGAAAATGGGAGTTATTGTCATAGCCTTGCTTTCCTAGAGGGCCTTCTCTGGAAACCTACATTTCCATCTGGAAAGAAACCTTGATAGAGACCGAGATTGCAGAATGATAGAGGAGGAATAGAAGAAAATGAAACTAAAATTTAAAAATTATCTCTGATTGTGACCTCCAGGTTGGTGACCAAACAATCCTAGCTCTTCATTTTGGGCGAGGTTAACCTGCAAGCTGTCACAAGCAGGTATGTGACGCAGATTGGCAATGGAGAGCTGGAGGCGACACACAAATCTTTTGTCGGAAATTCTGCCACAAGTGGACCATCAGCAACTTCCGTTTTTGCTTGGGCACAATAAGGTGAAATACATTAAGTTCCACTTTCTCATCCGGATCGAATAGCGAACATGGTGCCTGAGAGTACACCCGGATGGGGGTCGATGAAAGAAAGTAAAGATTACTTGACGGTTTTTCTTAGGCTTGCTCATCTGCCCTCAGAACCCAATCTGGGCAAAGTTCCAATTCTGGATTATCGATGCCAATGGAGAGAAAAAGCCAAGTCAAGAAGAGCGAGCGTTCTTCAGGTTTCTGCAAAACAAACACCATGGATTCAAAAAGTTCATCCTTGATTTCCTTTGGTCCCAGGAGCCTCTGCTTCTCGGATGACAGACTCACCCTCGTGTGCAAGGTGAACATGATCCAGGCTCCTTCAACCTCTCTGCCCAGAGCACGATGGCAGGCGAGCTAGGAGCGCTGTGGAGAAGTCCTCTGCTGACTGCTGCCTGGTGGTAGCTGGCCCAGAGTTCCGGGCTCATAAGGCCATCTTAGCAGCTCGCTCTCCGGTTTTCAGAGCCATGTTTCAGCATGACATGGAGGAAAGCAGAACAAACCCAGTTGGGGTCCAGATCTGGAGCCGCAGGTCGTGGAGGCAATGATGGGCTTCATGTACACCGGAAAGGCACCAACCCTCCACAGCATGGCAGATGCTGTGCTGCCAGCTGCAGACAGGTATGGCCTCGAGCTTTGAAGGTCATGTGCGAGGCTGCCCTCTGCAGGGGCCTCTCTGTGGAGAGATGCTGCCCACCTCTCATCATGGCTGACCTGCACAGTGCAGGGCAGCTGAAAACTCAGGCACTGGATTTCGTGACAGCTCATGCTTCTCAGGTCTCTGAGACCTCAGGCTGGAAGACAATGGTGGGCTCATACCCCCATTTGCTGGCTGACCCATAAAGCTCCCTGGCTTCCTGCTCACTGCTCTTTACAGGAGCCCCCTCGCAAACGCCTGAGGCAAACTTACGGATCCTCTGGGCTGTGACCTACAGGTGCGTTCCAGAAGCAACAGCCAGCATGGGTACCCAAGACCCCCGGGTAGACCCTGGGACATATGTAGCAGGTTTAGAGAATCTGGGGAAAGGCAGCATGGGGACTCAGGCCTTCAAACTACCCTTTGTCAATGAGTTGAATGGCAGGTTGGGGAAGGGGGAGCACTGTGTTCTAGCATACACACCATCGAGTGGCTCTACTGCTTTGTTTTCTGGCCCGGGAGATGGATACTGGCATTCAATATACCTCGCGGCCCCAAGCACATTTCAGGAGGGTTTCTTTGGACCAAGCTGTCTGGATTAAACTGAGCAGAGCATGTGACGGAAAGAATTTAGAGAAACCTTATCAAGTTTGCTCACAAGAGACCTGGATGAGCAAGAAGCTCTTATTTTTATTCTCCAAACTTAGTGTGGGTGGTACTGGATTGGAGAGTCGGGGGTCTCAACAATGGTTGCTCCAGCAGATCGGATTTAGTTCGTGAGTTCTGGGTCTCCAGTAGACACGTGGGACCTCTCATGAACTCCTATCGGGAGACCCAGAGGATTGATTGAAGGCCTCGTCTTATCTCTGTGGGTGCATCCTTCTCTGTTAACCAAAGGCAATATACATTGTGAATAAAAATTTTACAAAAAGTCTTTATTCCGTGATGCGCCGCTTTACGCCATGGAAGCTAAGAGACGCAATCATGGTGCACGTCGTACACACCTGCCTTTAATCCAGAAGTTGAGCTGAGGAGACATACCTTTAATTGGGCCACACCCTCCAGAGCGAGACTATAAAGCACCATGAAAGAAGAAAGCTATTTCTCTTTGACTGCTTCCCCCTAACCCGGCAGCAAGTCCATTGCTTCACTGGCAGAAGAGGAATACTTATTCTCCCTTTTTTCAGCATTTACTAAAAACAACCAACAGACACATCTAACCTCCTAGACTGAGTAAGTACTGTTTCTTTGGTTTTTCCTTCAAAGCTAGGCATTGTGTCATTAGCATGATCCAAGGACAAGGTCATTGTTTTTCTGTTTTGTTTATTTGTTTGTTTGTTTTATATAACCAAGTCCATTTAAATGAAAAACCAACATTTATAGACAAATATTTGGGAATTTGGGTGCCGTTCTTTCCTAACTACTTCCTACTGGCAAGGGGTGCTGTCATGGGTATTCTAAGAAGAAGCAGAAATCCTTGCTGTAGTCTGTAAGAGCTGCTTTGTTCAGCTGTTTTGAATGTAGGATCACCTGGTACTCAGTTTTAGGTGGTCACAGCCAGTCAAACCACCCACATTAGTCTGGAAGGAATCCACAATTTTTCCTTTTCTGTGGAAACAAACATAGAAATCCTTTTCCCCAGTAACTTGTCCTTGAAGGGTCAAAGCATTTTTTAAAAAATTTATTTTATACAACAAACAAAGTCCAATTAAATGAAAACCAACATTTGTACAGGATATTTGGGAATTTGGGCATTGTTCTTTCCAAGCGACTTCCTGCTGCTAAGGGGCGCTGTCATGGGGGATTGGAAGATTATTCAGAAATCTGTTTGAAGTCTTAAGGCTCATTTCTTCAGTATTTTGGATGTAGGATCACTGGTACTCCCTTTTAGGTGGTCTGGCTGAGTCAAACCACCCACATTAGTCGGGAAGGAATCCACAATTTTTCCTTTTCTGTGGAAATAAACATAGAAGTCTTTTTCCCCAGTAACTTGTCCTTGAACTCATATTTTGGAGTCAAAGCATGTTTTCAAAATTTATTTTGTACCAAAACAAAGTCCAATTAGATAAAAACAAACATTTATACACAATATTTGGGAATTTAGGCATTGTTCTTTCCAAACGACTCCTGCTGCAAAGGGGCGCTGCATGGGGGTTGGAAGATTGTTCCCAAAGTCCGCACTAGTCTGAAAGGCCACTTTGTCGGGTTTGAATGTAAGTCACCTAGAACTCTGTTTCAGGAGGTCTCCCGTGATCAAGCCACGTTCATCTGGAGGAATCCACATCTTTTCATTTTCTGTGGAAACAAAACTAGAAATCTTTACTTAAGTAACTGTCCTTAAACTTATATTTTGGAGTCCCAAGCATTTTTTATATTTAAATTTATTGATTTACATGTGGATCAGTCCTCCTCTCCTTCTTCCCTCCCTCTCCTCCTTCTCCTCCCTCCCCCTCCTCCTCTTACTCCCTCCTCTCTCCCAACTTTTCTCCCTCCCCCTTCCTGCCTGATGTCTAAGTCATTGTAATGCAACTTTTATTTGTTTTTTCATGGGTTTCTTCCAAGGTTCTAATGGTCTGGTCCTATGTCAAATTTTTTACAAAAGTTGTATATAAATGTCAAGATTCACCTGCTAGCCTGAGGTTAAATCTGGAAAATGGGAGTTATTGTAAAGCACCCAGCATCCTAGGGGAACAACTCTGCTGAAACCAACATTTCCATCTGGAAGAAACCTTCAAAGAGACCGAGATTGCAGAATGATGAGGAGGAATAGAAGAAAATGGGAAACTAAGAATTTAAAAATTATCTCTGATTGTGACCCTCAGCTTGATGGCAAAAATAATCCTAGCTCTTCATTTTGGGCGGGGTTAACTTGTAAACTGTCACAAGCAGGTATGTGGGTAGAATTGGCAGTGGAGAGCTGGAGGGTCTTTAATCAGCATAGGAGAATTCTACCACAAGTGGACCATCAGGCAACTACCGTTTTTGCTTGGAGCACAATAAGGTGAAATACTTAGAAGTTCCCTTTCTCATCTGGATCCATGAGCCGAACACATGGTGCCCTGAGTGTACACCCGGGTGAGGTCGATGAAGAAGTAAAGATTACTTGGCGGTTTCTTAGAGCATGCTCAGCTGCCTAAGAACCCAATCTAAGCAAGGTTCCAGATTCTGGTTATCGAGTGCCAAGGAGAGAAAAAGCCAAGTCAAGAAGAGCCCAGCGTTCTTGAGGTTTCTACAAAAAAACAACATGGATTCAAAAAGTTCATCCAACAGATTTCCTTTGGTCCCAGGAGCACCCTCTACTTCTCCCGGATGACAGGCTCACCCCTCGTGTGCAGGGTGAACATGATCCAAGGCTCCTTCAACACTCTCTGCCCAGAGTACGATGGCAGGCGGGCTAGGGCGTGTGGGAGAATCCTCTCTTCCCTGACTGCTGCCTGGTGGCGCTGGCCAAAGATTCCGGGCTCATAAGGCCATCTTCGCAGCTCACTCTCCGGTTTTCAGAGCCATGTTTCAGCATGACATGGAGAAGCAGAACAAACCGGTTGAGAGTTCCAAGATCTGGAGCCGGAGGTCGTGGAGGCAATGGTGGGCTTCATGTACACCCGAAAGGCACCAGCCCTCCACAGCATGGCAGGTGCCTGTGCTACCAGCTACAGATTGGTATGGCCTCGGTTTTAGAGGTCATGTCGGGGCTGCCCTCTGCAGGGACCTCTCTGTGGAGAAGCTGCACCCTCTCATCCCTGGCTGACCTGCACGCGTGCAGGGCAGCTGAAAACTCAGGCACTGGATTTCAGCAGCTCATGCTTCTCAGGTCTCTGAGGCCTCAGGCTGGAGGACAATGGTGGCAATCATCGCCCCCATTTGCAGTAACAAACATACAGCTCCCTGGCTTCTGCTCACTGCTCTTTACGGAGGCCCCTGTCAGACGCCTGAGGCCAACTTGGGATCCTCTGGGCTGTGGCCTACAGGTGCATTCCAGAAGCAACAGCCAGCATGGGTACCCAGGAACCCCGGGTAGACCCTGGGACATATGTAGCAGGTTTAGAGAATCTGGGAAAAGCCAGCATGGGGACTCAGGCCTTCAATACCCCTGTCAATGGGTTGAATGGCAGGTTGGGGAAGGGGGAGCACTGTGTTCTAGCATACACTAGTGGAGGTGGCTCTACTGCTTTGTTTTCTGGCAGGGGAAGGGATACTGGCATTCTATATGCTTAGCGGCCCCAAGCGCATTTCAGGAGGGTTTCTTTGGACCAAGCTGTCGGATTAAACTGAGCAGAGCATGTCATCAAGAATTTAGAGGAAACCTTATCAAGTTTGCTCACAGAGACCTGGATGAGCAAGAAGCTCTGTTCTTATTCTCCAAACTTAGTGTGGTGGTACTGGATTGGAGGGTCAGTCGGTCTCAACAATGGTTGCTCCAGCATCGGAACAGTTCGTGAGTTCAGGTCTCGAGTAGACACGTGGGACTTCTCAAGGGAACTCAGAGGGGGAGACCAGAAGATTGATTGAAGGCCTCGTCTTATCTCTGTGGGTGCATCCTTCCCTATTAACCAAGGCAATATACGTTGTGAATAAAAATTTTACAAAAATTTTTGCAGTTTCCGTGATGCGCGCCCACACGCGATGCAACCCCGCCCAGAAACGCGCACACACCCCTGCCTTTAATCCAGAAGTTGAGCTGAGGAGACATACCTTTAATTGGGCCACACCCTCCAGAGCGGGCCTACACAAAAGCACCATGAAAGAAGAAAGCTATTTCTCTTTGACTGCCCCCCTAACCCGGCAACAAGTCCATTGCTTCACTGGCAGAAAGAGAATACTTATTCTCCCTTTTTTCAACATTTACTGAAAACAACCAACAGACACATCTAACCTCCTAGACTAGGTAAGTACTGTTTCTTTGGTCTTTTCCTTCAAAGCTAGGCATTGTGTCATTAGCATGATCCAAGGACAAGGTCATTCTTTTTTTTGTTTTGTTTATTTGTTTGTTTGTTTTAATATATTAGGTCCATTTAAATGAAAACCAACATTTATAGACAATATTAGGAATTGGGTGCGTTCTTTCCTAACTACTTCCTGCTGTTGAGGGGTGCTATCATGGGTATTCTAAGAAGAAGCAGAAATCCTTGCTGTAGTCTGTAAGGCTGCTTTGTTCAGCTGTTTTGAATGTGGATCACCTAGTTACTTCGTTTTGGTGGTATCACAAGAGTCAAACCACCACATTAGTCTGGAAGGAATCCACAATTTTTCCTTTTCTGTGGAAACAAACATAGAAATCCTTTTTCCTAGTAACTTGTGCTTGAACTCTAGGGTCAAAGCATTTTTTAAAATTTATTTTATACAACAAACAAAGTTCAATTAAATGAAAACAAACATTTATACACAATATTTAGGAATTTGGGCATTGTTCTTTCCAAGCACTTTCTGCTGCAAGGGGCGCTGTCATGGGGGATTGGAAGATTATTCAGAAATCCTGGCTGTAGTCTACAAGGCTGCTTTATAGCTGTTTTGAATGTAAGATCACCTGGTACTTCCTTTTAGGTGGTCTGGCTTGATCAAACCACTTACATTAGTCTGAAGGAATCCACATTTTTCCTTTTCTGTGGAAACAAACATAGAAATCCTTTTTCTCAGTAACTTGTCCTTGAACTCATATTTTGGAGTCAAAGCATGTTTTTAAAATTTATTTTATACAGCAAACAAAGTCCAATTAAGTGAAAACAAACATTTTTATACACAATATTTGGGAATTTGGGCATTGTTCCTTCCAAGCGACTTCCTGCTGCTAAGGGGCGCTGTCATGGGGGATTGGAGAATTATTCAGAAATCCTAGCTGTAGTCTGTGAGGCCGCTTTGTCCAGGTGTTTTGAATATAAAGGTCACCTAGAACTCTGTTTCAGGAGGTCTGCGTGGATCAAGCCACGTTCAATCTGGAGGGAATCCACATCTTTTCATTTTCTGTGGAAACAAAACTAGAAATCCTTTTTCCTCAGTAACTTGTCCTTGAACTTATATTTTGGAGTCAAAGCATTTTTTATATTTAATTTATTGTTTTACATGTGGATGCCAGCTACCTCTCCCTTCTTCCCTCCTTCTCTCCCCCCTCCTCCCTCCCTCCCTCCCTCCCCCCTCCTATCTCCCCTCCAACTTTCCTCCCTCCCCCCCTTCCTGCCTGATGTCTAGGTCATTGTAATGCAACTTTTTATTTGTTTTTTCATGGAGAGGTTTCTTCCTGGTTCTGTTGGTCTAGAGATCCTATGTAAATTTTTTTACAAAGTTGTATGTAAAATGTCACGATTGACCTGCTAGCCTGAGAGTTAAATCTGGAAAATGGGAGTTGTGTCCTGTACTTCCAGCATCCTAGAGGGCCTTCTCAGAAACCTACATTTCCATCTGGAAAGAAACCTTGATAGAGACCGAGATTGCAGAATGATAGAGGAGGGAATAGAGAGAAAATGGAAACTAAGATTTAAAAATTATCTCTGATTGTGACCTCAAACTTGATGACCAAAAATAATCCTAGCTCTTCATTTTGGGCGAGTTAACCTACAAACTGTCACAAGCTGGTATGTACGGCGCAATTGGCAATGGAGAGCTGGGGCGGCACACCAATCAGCATCCGGAGATTCTGCCACAAGTGGACCATCAGCAACTGTCGTTTTGCTGGAGCACAATAAGGTGAAATACATTAGAAGTTCCACTTTCTCATCCGGATCCAATGGCTGAATATACATATTGCCTAGAGTACACCCGGTGGGGTTCGATGAAGAAAGTAAAGATTGGCACAGTTTTCTTAGGCAGCTCAGCTGCCCTCAAGAACCCAATCTGGGGCAAAGTTCCAATTCTGGGTTATAGATGCCAATGGAGAGAAAAGCCAAGTCAAGAAGAGCCCAGCGTTCTTCAGGTTTCTACAAAAAACAAACACCATGGATTCAAAAAGTTCATCCTTCGAGATTTCCTTTGGTCCCAGGAGCACTCTGCTTCTTCCCGGATGACAGATCACCCTGGTGTGCAAGGTGAACATGATCCAAGGCTCCTTCAGCCTCTCTGCCCAGAGCACGATGGCAGGCAGGCTAGGAGCGCTGTAGGAGAAGTCCCTCTTCATGACTGCTGCCTGGTGGTAGCTGGCCAAGAGTTCCGGGCTCATAAGGCCATCTTGGCAGCTCGCTCTCCGGTTTTCAGAGCCATGTTTCAGCATGACATGGAGGGAAAGCAGAGACAAACCCGAGTTGAGATCAAGATCTGGAGCCGCAGGTAAAGGAGGCAAAGATGGACTTCATTAACACCGGAAAGGCACCAGCCCTCCACAGCATGGCAGATGCTGTGCTGCAGCTGCTGACAGGTGTAGCCTCGGCGTTTGAAGGTCATGTACGGGGCTGCCCTCTGCAGGGGACCTCTCTGCAGAATGCTCCCCACACTCTCGGCCTGGCTGACCTGCACAGTGCAGGGGAGCTGAAAACTCAGGCACTGGATTTCATACAGCTCATGCTTCTCAGGTCTCTCAGACCTCAGGCTGGAAGACAATGGTGGGCTCACCCCCATTTGCTGGCTGAAGCATACAGCTCCCTACTTCTCTCACTGCTCTTTACAGGGACCCCCCTGTAACCGCCAGAGGCTAACTTAGGATCCTCTGGGCTGTGACCTACAGGTGCGTTCCAGAAGCAACAGCCAGCATGGGTACCAAGACCCCGGGTAGACCCTGGGACATATGTAGCAGGTTTAGAGAATCTGGGAAAGGCAGCATGGGGACTCAGGCCTTCAAGACCGCTTCTCAATGAGTTGAATGGCAGGTTGGGAAGGGGGAGCACTGTGTTCAAGCATACACTATCGAGTGGCTCTACGCTTTGTTTTCTGGCCGGGAATGGGATACTGGCATTCAGTATACTTAGCGGCCCCAAGCACATTTCAGGAGGGTTCATTTGGTTCAGCTGTCTAGATTAAATGAGCAGAGCATGTGATCAAGAATTTAGAGAAACCTTATCAAGTTTGCTCACAAGAGACCTGGATGAGCAAGAAGCTCTTATTTCTTATTCTCCAAACTTAGTGTGGTGGTACTGGATGGAGAGTCAGTCGGTCTCAACAATGGTTGCTCCAACGTCGGAACAGTTAAGTGAGTTCAGGTCTCCAGGTAGACACGTGGGACTTCTCCAGGGAACTCCTAGCAGGGAGACCAGAGGATTGATTGAAGGCCTCGTCTTATCTCTGTGGGTGCATCCTTCTCTGTGAACCAAAGGCAATATACAATATGAATAAAAATTTTACAAAAAGTCTTTGCATTCCGTGATGCGCGCCCATGGAGCGCATGTTAACTAAGGGCGAGCACGGCACACACCTTGCCTTTAATCCAGAAGTTGAGCTGAGGAAAACAACACCTTTAATTGGGCCACACCCTCCAGAGCGAGACTATAAAGCACCATGAAAGAAGAAAGCTATTTCTCTTTGACTGCTTCCCCCTAACCCGGCAGCAGAGTCCATTGCTTCACTGGCAGAAGAGAATACTTATTCTCCCTTTTTTCAGCATTTACTGAAAACAACCAACAGACACATCTAACCTCCTAGACTGAGTAAGTACTGTTTCTTTGGTCTTTTCCTTCAAAGCTAGGCATTGTGTCATTAGCATGAGTCCAAGGACAAGGTCATTGTTTTCTGTTTTGTTTTGTTGTTTGTTTGTTTTATATAACTAAGTCCATTTAAATGAAAACCAACATTTATAGACAATGTTTGGGAATTTAGGTGCCTTCTTTCCCTAACTACTTCCTGCTGGCAGGGGTGCTGTCATAGGTATTTCTAAGAAGAAGCAGAAATCCTTACTGTAGTCTGTAAGACTGCTTTGTTCAGCTGTTTTAAATGTAGGATCATATAGTACTCCGTTTGAGGTGGTCTGACTTGATCAAACCACCCACATTAGTCTGGAAGGAATCCACAATTTTTCCTTTTCTGTGGGGAAACAAACATAGAAATCCTTTTCCCCAGTAACTTGTCCTTGGACTCATATGGAGTCAAAGCATTTTTTTAAAATTTATTTTATGCAACAAACAAAGTCCAATTAAATGAAAACAAACATTTGTACACAATATTTGGGAATTTGGGCATTGTACTTTCCAAGCGACTTCCTGCTGCTAGGCGCCTGTCATGGGGGATTGGAAGATTATTCAGAAATCCTGGCTGTAGTCTATAAGGCTGCTTTGTTCAGCTGTTTTGAATGTAGGATCACCTGGTACTCCTTTTGAGGTGGTCTGGCTTGATCAAATCACCCACATTAGTCTGGAAGGAATCCACAATTTTCAATCTGTAGAAACAACTTCATAGAAATCTTTTTCCCCAGTAACTTGTCCAGAACTCATATTTTGGAGTTAAAACATGTTTTTAAAATTTATTGCTATACAACAAACAAAGTCCAATTAAATGAAAACAAACATTTATACACAATATTTGGGAATTTGGGCATTGTTCTTTCCAGCCGCTTCCTGCTGCTAGGGGCGCTGTCATGGGGGATTGGAAGGTATTCAGAAGTCTGGCTGTAGTCTGTAAGCGCTTTGTCCAGGTGTTTTGAATATAAGATCACCTAGAACTCTGTTTCAGGGGTCTGGCGTGATCAAGCCACGTTCGTCGGAGGGAATCCACATCTTTTCATTTTCTGTGGAAACAAAACTAGAAATCCTTTTTCCTCAGTAACTTGTCCTTGAACTTATATTTTGGAGTCAAAGCATTTTTTATATTTAATTTGTTGTTTTTTATGTGGATGCAATTCACTCTCCCTTCTTTCCTCCTTCTCTCCCTCCTTCCTCCCTCCCTCCCTCCCTCCTCCCTCCCTCCTACCCTCCCAACTTTCCTCCCTCTCCCCCTTCCTGCCTGATGTCTAGGTCATTGTAATGCATTTTTATTTGTTTTTTCATATGGAGTTTCTTCCCATGGTTCTGTTAGTCTAGAGATCCTATGTCAAATTTTTTACAAAGTTGTATGTAAATGTCTACGTGACCTACTAGCCTAAGGGTTAAATCTGGAAAATGGGAGTTCTTGTCCTCGCACTTCCCAGCAGTCCTAGGGGCCTTCTCGAAACCTACATTTCCATCTGGAAAGAAACCTGATAGAGACCGAGATTGCAGAATGATAGAGGAGGGATAGAGAGAAAATGGCTAAGAATTTAAAAATTATCTCTGATTGTACCTCCAGCTTGATGACCAAAAATAATCCTAGCTCTTCATTTTGGGCGAGGTTAACCTGAAACTGTCACAAGCAGGTATGGCGCATGATTGGCAATGGAGAGCTGGGCGACACACCAATTAGCATCCGGATCTGCCACAAGTGGACCATCAGCAACTTCCGTTTTGCTGAGCATAATGGGTGAAATACATTAGAGGTTCCACTTTCTCATCCGGATCAATGACGAACACACATGGTGCCTGAATATACCACCCGGATGGGGTCGATGAAGAGTAAAGATTACTTGGCAGTTTTCTTAGGCTTGCTCAGCTGCCCTCAGACCCAATCTGGGCAAAGTTCCAATTCTGGATTATAGATGCCAATGGAGAGAAAAGCCAAGTCAAGAAGAACCCAGCGTTCATCAGGTTTCTACAAAACATTCACCATAGATTCAAAGTTCATCATTCAAGTTTCCCTTTGGTCCCAGGAGCCTCTGCTTCTCCCGGATGACGGACTCACCCTCGTGTGCAAGGTGAACTGATCCAAGGCTCCTCAGCCTCTCTGCCCAGAGCTCGATGGCAGGCAGCTGGGCGCGGCAGGAGAAATCCCTCTTCACTAACTGCTGCCTGGTGGTGGCTGGCCAAGAGTTCCGGGCTCATAAGGGTATCTTAGCATCTAGCTCTCCGGTTTTCAGAGCCATGTTTCAGCGCGGCAGGCGGAAAGCAGAACAAACGAGTTGAGATCCAAGATCTGGGCCGCAGGTAAATGGAGGCAATGATGGCTTCATGTACACCGGGGCACCAGCCCTCCACAGCATGGCAGATGCTGTGCTGCCAGCTGCTGACAGGTATGGCCTCGGCGTTTGAGGTCATGTGCGGGCTCCTCTGCAGGGACCTCTCTGTGGAGAGATACTGCTCCACTCTCATCTGGCTGACCTGCACAGTGCAGGGCAGCTAAAATAGGCACTGGGTTGATTACAGCTCATGCTACTCAGGTCTCTGAGACCTCAGGCTGGAAGACAATGGTGGCTCATACCCCATTTGCTGGCTGAAGCTAGACAGCTCCCTGGCTTCTGCTCACTGCTCTTCACAGGAGCCCTACTTAAGCATACGCTGAGGCTAACCCAGGATCCTCTGGGCTGCCTGACCTGCAGGTGCATTCCAGAAGCAGCAGCCAGCATGGGTACCCAAGACCTTCGGGTGGACCCTGGAGTTATGTTGTGGGTTTAGGGAATCTGGGAAAGGCAGCATGGGGACTCAGGCCTTCAGTACCCGCTGTCAATGAGTTGAATGGCAGGTTGGGGAAGGGGAGCACTGTGTTCTAGCATACACTATCGGGTGGCTCTACCCTGCTTTGTTTTCTGGCCAGGGAATGGGATACTGGCATTCAATCCATACTTGGCGGCCCCAAAGCACATTTCAGGAGGGTTTCTTTGGACCAAGTGTCATGGGTTCAACTGGGCAGAGCATGTGATCAAGAATTTAGAGAAACCTTATCAAGTTTGCTCACCAGAGACCTGGATGAGCAAGAAGCTCATTATTTCTTATTCTCGAAACTTGTGTGGTGGTACTGGATTGGAAGTCAGTGGGTCTCAACAATGGTTGCTCCAGCATCGGAACAGTTCGTGAGTTCAGGTCTCAGTAGACCCGTGGGACTTCTCAAGGAACTCTAGCGGAGGCCCAGAGGATTGATTGAAGGCCTCGTCTTATCTCGTAGGTGCATCCTTCTCTGTTAACCAAGGCAATACCATTGTGAATAGTACTTTTACAAAAAGTCTTTGCATTCCGTGATGCGCGCCCACTTGGCCAACGCAACCTGAGACTGATGATGCACGCCGACACTATAACTTTAATCCAGAAGTTGAGCTGAGGGCTTATACCTTTAGTTGGGCCACACCCCCCAGAGCGAGACTATAAAGCACCATGAAAGAAGAAAAGCTATTTCTCTTTGACTGCTTCCACCCTAACCCAGCTAACAAGTCCATTGCTTCACTGGCAGAAGAGAATCTTATTCACCCTTTTCCAGCATTTGCTGAAAACAACCAACAGACACATCTAACCTCCTAGACTGAGTGAGTACTGTTTCTTTGGTCTTTTCCTTCAAAGCTAGGCATTGTGTCATTCGCATGATCCGAGGACAGGGTCTATTGTTTTTCTGTTTTGTTTATTTGTTTGTTTGTTTTATATATTCAAGTCCATTTAAACTGAAAACCATAACATTTATAGACAATATTTGGGAATTTGGGTGCCGTTCTTTCCTAACTACTTCCTGCTGGCAAGGGGTGCTGTCATGGGTATTCTAAGAAGAAGCAGAAATCCTTGCTGTAGTCTGTCAGGCTGCTTTGTTCAGCTGTTTTGAATGTAGGATCACCTGGTACTCCGTTTTAGGTGGTCTGGCTTGATCAAACCACCCACATTAGTCTGGAAGGAATCCACAATTTTTCCTTTTCTGGGGTGGAAACAAACATAGAAATCCTTTTCCCCCAGTAACTTGTCCTTGAACCGTCAAAGCATTTTTTTAAAATTTATTTTATACAACAAACAAAGTCCAATTAAATGAAAACAAACATTTATACACAACATTTGGGAATTTGGGCATTGTTCTTTCCAAGCGACTTCCCTGCTGCTAAGGGGCGCTGTCATGGGGGATTGGAAGATTATTCAGAAATCCTGGCTGTAGTCTGTGAGGCTGCTTTGTTCAGCTGTTTTGAATGTAGGATCACCTGGTACTCCCTTTTAGGTGGTCTGGCATGATCAAACCACCCACATTAGTCTGGAAGGAATCCACAATTTTTCCTTTTCTGTGGAAACAAACATAGAAATCCTTTTCCCCCAGTAACTTGTCCTTGAACTCATATTTTGGAGTCAAAGCATGTTTTTAAAATTTATTTTATACAACAAACAAAGTCCAATTAAATGAAAACAAACATTTATACACAATATTTGGGAATTTGGGCATTGTTCTTTCCAAACGACTTCCCTGCTGCTAAGGGGCGCTGTCATGGGGATTGGAAGATTATTCAGAAATCCTGGCTGTAGTCTGTAAGGCCGCTTTGTCCAGGTGTTTTGAATATAAGATCACCTAGAACTCTGTTTCAGGAGGTCTGCATGATCAAGCCACGTTCGCCTGGAGGGAATCCAATCTTTTCATTTTCTGTGGAAACAAAACTAGAAATCCTTTTCCTCAGTAACTTGTCCTTGAACTTATATTTTGGAGTCAAAGCATTTTTTATATTTAATTTATTGTTTTACATGTGGATGCCAGTTCACTCTCCCTTCTTTCCTCCTTCCTTCTCCCTCCCTCCCCTCCCTCCCCTCCCCCCTCCTCCCTCCCTCCTACCCTCCCCAACTTTCCTCCCTCCCTCCCTTCCTGCCTGATGTCTAGGTCATTGTAATGCAACTTTTTATTGTGTTTTTTTCTATATGGAGAGGTTTCTTCCCATGGTTCTGTTAGTCTAGAGATCCTATGTCAAATTTTTTACAAAAGTTGTATGTAAATGTCAAGATTGACCTGCTAGCCTGAGGTTAAATCTGGAAATGGGAGTTATTGTCATAGCACTTCCCAGCATCCTAGAGGGCCTTCTGTGAAACCTACATTTCCATCTGGAAAGAAACCTTGATAGAGACCCGAGATTGCAGAATGATAGAGGAGGGGAATAGAGAAGAAAATGGAAACTAAGAATTTAAAAATTATCTCTGATTGTGACCTCCAGGTTGTTGACCAAAAATAATCCTAGCTCTTCATTTTGGGCGAGGTTAACCTGCAAACTGTCCAAGCAGGTATGTCCACGCAATTGGCAATGGAGAGCTGGAGCGACACACCAATCAGCATCCGGAGAATTCTGCCACAAGTGGACCATCAGCAACTTCCGTTTTTGCTTGGAGAACAATAAGGTGAATTGCATTAGAAGTCCCACTTTCTCATCCGGATCCAATGGACGCACACACATGGTGCCTGAGTGTACACCCCGGACGGGGTCGATGAAGAAAGTAAAGATTACTTGACAGTTTTCTTAGGCTTGCTCAGCTGCCCTAAGAACCCAATCTGGGCAAAGTTCCAATTCTGGATTCTCGATGCCAATGCAGAGAAAGCCAAGTCAAGAAGAGCCCAGCGTTCTTCAGGTTTCTGCAAAACAAACACCATGGATTCAAAAAAGTTCATCCTTCGAGATTTCCTTTGGTCCCAGGAGCCTCTGCTTCTCCCGGATGACAGACTCACCCTCGTGTGCAAGGTGAACATGATCCAAGGCTCCTTCAACCTCTCTGCCCAGAGCACGATGGCAGGCGAGCTAGGAGCGCTGTGGGAGAAATCCCTCTTCACTGACTGCTGCCTGGTGGTAGCTGGCCAAAGTTCCGGGCTCATAAGGCCATCTTAGCAGCTCGCTCTCGGTTTTCAGAGCCATGTTTCAGCATGACATGGAGGAAAGCAGAACAAACCGAGTTGAGATCCAAGATCTGGAGCCGCAGGTCGTCCAGGCAATGATGGGCTTCATGTACACCGGAAAGGCACCAGCCCTCCACAGCATGGCAGATGCTGTGCTGCCAGCTGCTGACAGGTATGGCCTCGGCGTTGAGGTCATGTGCAGGCTGCCCTCTGCAGGGACCTCTCTGTGGAGAATGCTGCCCACACTCTCATCCTGGCTGACCTGCACAGTCAGGGGCAGCTGAAAACTCAGGCACTGGATTTCATTACAGCTCATGCTTCTCAGGTCTCTGAGACCTCAGGCTGGAAGACAATGGTGGGGCTCAGTACCCCCATTTGCTGGCTGAAGCATACAGCTCCCTGGCTTCTGCTCACTGCTCTTTACAGGAGCCCCTCGAAGCCCCCGGAGGCTAACTTAGGATCCTCTGGGCTGTGACCTACGGGTGCATTCCAGAAGCAGCAGCCAGCATGGGTACCCAAGACCCCCGGGTAGACCCTGGGACATATGTAGCAGGTTTAGAGAATCTGGGGAAAGGCAGCATGGGGACTCAGGCCTTCAATACCAGCTGTCAATGAGTTGAATGGCAGGTTGGGGAAGGGGGAGCACTGTGTTCTAGCATACACTATCGAGTGGCTCTACTGCTTTGTTTTCTGGCCAGGGAATGGGATACTGGCATTCAATATACTTGGCGGCCCCAAGCACATTTCAGGAGGGTTTCTTTGGACCAAGCTGTCTGGATTAAACTGAGCAGAGAATGTGATCAAGAATTTAGAGAACCTTATCAAGTTTTGCTCACAAGAGACCTGGATGAGCAAGAAGCTCTTATTTCTTATTCTCCAAACTTAGTGTGGGTGGTACTGGATTGGAAGTCAGTTGGTCTTCAACAATGGTTGCTCCAGCATCGGAACAGTTCGTCAGTTCAGGTCTCAGTAGACACGTGGGACTTCTCAAGGAACTCCAACGGGAGACCCAGAGGATTTATTGAAGGCCTCGTCTTATCTCTGTGGGTGCATCCTTCTCTGTTAACCAAAGGCAATATACATCTGTGAATAAAAATTTTACAAAAAGTCTTTGCATTCCGTGATGCGCGCCCACGTCGCACGCGCAACCCCTTGACTCACGCGCACACACCTGCCTTTAATCCAGAAGTTGAGCTGAGGAGACATACCTTTAATTGGGCCACACCCTCCCAGAGCGAGACTATAAAGCACCATGAAAGAAGAAAGCTATTTCTCTTGACTGCTTCCCCTAACCCGGCAGCAAGTCCATTGCTTCACTGGCAGAAGAGAATACTTATTCTCCCTTTTTTCAGCATTTACTGAAAACAACCAACAGACACATCTAACCTCCTAGACTGAGTAAGTACTGTTTCTTTGGTCTTTTCCTTCAAAGCTAGGCATTGTGTCCATTAGCATGATCCAAGGACAAGGTCATTGTTTTTCTGTTTTGTTTATTTGTTTGTTTGTTTTATATAACCAAGTCCATTTAAATGAAAACCAACATTTATAGACAATATTTGGGAATTTGGGTGCCGTTCTTTCCTAACTACTTCCCTGCTGGCAAGGGTGCTGTCATGGGTATTCTAAGAAGAAGCAGAAATCCTTGCTGTAGTCTGTAAGGCTGCTTTGTTCAGCTGTTTTGAATGTAGGATCACCTGGTACTCCGTTTTAGGTGGTCTGGCTTGATCAAACCACCCACATTAGTCTGGAAGGGAATCCACAATTTTTCCTTTTCTGTGGAAACATAGAAATCCTTTTCCCCAGTAACTTGTCCTTGAACTCCTTATTTTGAGTCAAAGCATTTTTTTTAAAATTTATTTTATACCACAAACAAAGTCCAATTAAATGAAAACAAACATGTTATACACAATATTTGGGGGAATTTGGGCATTGTTCTTTTCCCAAGCGACTTCCTGCTGCTAAGGGCGCTGTCATGGGGGATTGGAAGATTATTCAGAAATCCTGGCTGTGGTCTGTAAGGCTGCTTTGTTCAGCTGTTTTGAATGTAGGATCACCTGGTACTCCCTTTTAGGTGGTCTGGCTTTGATCAAACCACCCACATTAGTCTGGAAGGAATCCACAATTTTTTTTCCTTTTCTGTGGAAACAAACATAGAAATCCTTTTCCCCCAGTAACTTGTCCTTGAACTCATATTTTGGGAGTCAAAGCATGTTTTTAAAATTTATTTTATACAACAAACAAAGTCCAATTAAATGAAAACAAACATTTATACACAATATTTGGGAATTTGGGCATTGTTCTTTCCAAACGACTTCCCCTGCTGCTAAGGGGCGCTGTCATGGGGGATTGGGAAGATTATTCAGAAATCCTGGCTGTAGTCTGTAAGGCCGCTTTTGTCCAGGTGTTTGGAATATAAGATCACCTAGGAAACTCTGTTTCAGGAGGTCTGGCGTGATCAAGCCACGTTCGTCTGGAGGGAATCCACATCTTTTCATTTTCTGTGGAAACAAAACTAGAAATCCTTTTCCTCAGTAACTTGTCCTTGAACTTATATTTTGGAGTCAAAGCATTTTTATATTTAATTTATTGTTTTTTTACATGTGGATGCCAGTTCACTCTCCCTTCTTTCCTCCCCTCCTTCCCTCCCTCCCCTCCCCTCCCTCCCTCCCTCCCTCCTACCCTCCGAACTTTCCTTCCTCCCTCCCTTCCTGCCTGATGTCTAGGTCATTGTAATGCAACTTTTTATTTGTTTTTTTTTTATATGGAGAGGTTTCTTCCCATGGTTCTGTTAGTCTAGAGATCCTATGTCAAATTTTTTTACAAAAGTTGTATGTAAATGTCACGATTGACCTGCTAGCCTGAGGTTAAATCTGGAAAATGAGAGTTATTGTCCAAGCACTTCCCAGCATCCTAGAGGGCCCTTCTCTGAGCCCTACATTTCCCTCTGGAAAGAAACCTTGATAGGGACCCGGATTGCAGAATGATAGAGGAGGGAATAGAGAAGAAAATGGAAACTAAGAATTTAAAAATTATCTCTGATTGTGACCTCCAGGTTGATGACCAAAAATAATCCTAGCTCTTCATTTTGGGCCGAGGTTAACCCTGCAAACTGTCACAAGCAGGTATGTCTAGCATAATTGGCAATGGAGAGCTGGAGCGACTCACCAATCAGCATCCGGAAATTCTGCCACAAGTGGACCATCAGCAACTTCCCGTTTTTCTTGGAGAACAATAAGGTGAAATGCATTAGAAGTCCCATTTCTCATCCGGATCCAATGGCCCACACATGGTGCCTGAGTGTACACCGGACGGGGGTCGATGAAGAAAGTAAAGATTACTTGACAGTTTCTTAGGCTTGCTCAGCTGCCCTAAGAACCCAATCTGGGGCAAAGTTCCACTTCTGGATTATCGATGCCAATGCAGAGAGAAAGCCAAGTCAAGAAGAGCCCAGCGTTCTTCAGGTTTCTGCAAAACAAACACCATGGATTCAAAAAGTTCATCCCTTCGAGATTTCCTTTGGTCCCAGGAGCCTCTGCTTCTCCCGGATGACAGACTCACCCCTCGTGTGCAAGGTGAACACCATCCAAGGCTCCTTCAACCTCTCGCCCAGAGCACGATGGCAGACTAGCTAGGAGCGCTGTGGGAGAAATCCCTCTTCACTGACTGCTGCCTGGTGGTAGCTGGCCAAAGAGTTCTGGCTCATAAGGCCATCTTAGCAGCTCGCTCTCCGGTTTTCAGAGCCATGTTTCAGCATGACATGGAGGAAAGCAGAACAAACCGAGTTGAGATCCAAGATCTGGAGCCGCAGGTCGTCGAGGCAATGATGGGCTTCATGTACACCGGAAAGGCACCGGCCCTCCACAGCATGGCAGATGCTGTGCTGCCAGCTGCTGACAGGTATGGCCTCGAGCGTTTGAAGGTCATGTGCGAGGCTGCCCTCTGCAGGGACCTCTCTGTGGAGAATGCTGCCCACCTCTCATCCTGGCTGACCTGCACAGTGCAGGGCAGCTGAAAGCTCAGGCACTGGATTTTCATTACAGCTCATGCTTCTCAGGTCTCTGAGACCTCAGGCTGGAAGACAATGGTGGGCTCATACCCCCATTTGCTGGCTGAAGCATACAGCTCCCCTGGCTTCTGCTCACTGCTCTTGACAGGAGCCCCCTCGGGAACGCCTGAGGCTAACTTAGGATCCTCTGGGCTGTGACCTACAGGTGCATTCCAGAAGCAGCAGCCAGCATGGGTACCCAAGACCCCCGGGTAGACCCTGGGACATATGTAGCAGGTTTAGAGAATCTGGGGTAGGCAGCATGGGGACTCAGGCCTTCAATACCCGCTGTCAATGAGTTGAATGGCAGGTTGGGGAAGGGGGAGCACTGTGTTCCTAGCATACACTATCAGTGGCTCTACTGCTTTGTTTTCTGGCCAGGGAATGGGATACTGGCATTCAATATACTTGGCGGCCCCAAGCACATTTCAGGAGGGTTTCTTTGGACCAAGCTGTCTGGATTAAACTGAGCAGAGAATGTGATCAAGAATTTAGAGAAACCTTATCAAGTTTGCTCACAAGAGACCTGGATGAGCAAGAAGCTCTTATTTCTTATTCTCCAAACTTAGTGTGGTGGTACTGGATTGGAGAGTCAGTCGGTCTCAACAATGGTTGCTCCAGCATCGGAACAGTTTGTGAGTTCAGGTCTCAGTAGACACGTGGGACTTCTCAAGGAACTCTAACGGAGACCCAGAGGATTGATTGAAGGCCTCGTCTTATCTCTGTGGGTGCATCCTTCTCTGTTAACCAAAGGCAATATACATTGTGAATAAAAATTTTACAAAAGTCTTTGCATTCCGTGATGCGCGCACTTGTGAGCGCTCCAACCACGAGAGGGGCACACCCTGCCTTTAATCCAGAAGTTGAGCTGAGGAGACATACCTTTAATTGGGCCACACCCTCCAGAGCGAGACTATAAAGCACCATGAAAGAAGAAAGCTATTTCTCTTTGACTGCTTCCCCTAACCCGGCAGCAAGTCCATTGCTTCACTGGCAGAAGAGAATACTTATTCTCCCTTTTTTTCAGCATTTACTGAAAACAACCAACAGACACATCTAACCTCCTAGACTGAGTAAGTACTGTTTCTTTGGTCTTTCCTTCAAAGCTAGGCATTGTGTCATTAGCATGATCCAGAGGACGAGGTCATTGTTTTTCTGTTTTGTTTATTTGTTTGTTTGTTTTATATAACCAAGTCCATTTAAATGAAAACCAACATTTATAGACAATATTTGGGAATTTGGGTGCCGTTCTTTCCATAATTACTTCCTGCTGGCAAGGGGTGCTGTCATGGGTATTTGCTCGAAGAAGCAGAAATCCTTGCTGTAGTCTGTAAGGCTGCTTTGTTCAGCTGTTTTGAATGTAGGATCACCTGGTACTCCGTTTTAGGTGGTCTGGCTTGGTCAAACCACCCACATTAGTCTGGAAGGAATCCACAATTTTTTCCTTTTCTGTGGAAACAAACATAGAAATCCTTTTCCCCAGTAACTTGTCCTTGAACTCATATTTTGGAGTCAAAGCATTTTTTTAAAATTTATTTCCTATACAACAAACAAAGTCCAATTAAATGAAAACAAACATTTATACACAATATTTGGGAATTTGGGCATTGTTCTTTCCAAACGACTTCCTGCTGCTAAGGGCGCTGTCATGGGGGATTGGAAGATTATTCAGAAATCCTGGCTGTAGTCTGTAAGGCTGCTTTGTTCAGCTGTTTTGAATGTAGGATCACCTGGTACTCCCTTTTAGGGGTGGTCTGGCTTGATCAAACCACCCACATTAGTCTGGAAGGAATCCACAATTTTCCTTTTCTGTGGAAACAAACATAGAAATCCTTTTCCCCAGTAACTTGTCCTTGAACTCATATTTTGGAGTCAAAGCATGTTTTAAAAATTTATTTTATACAACAAACAAAGTCCAATTAAATGAAAACAAACATTTATACACAATATTTGGGAATTTGGGCATTGTTCTTTCAACGACTTCCTGCTGCTAAGGGGCGCTGTCATGGGGGATTGGAAGATTATTCAGAAATCCTGGCTGTAGTCTGTAAGGCCGCTTTGTCCAGGTGTTTTGAATATCAGATCACCTAGAACTCTGTTTCAGGAGGTCTGGCGTGATTCAAGCCACGTTCGGTCTGGAGGGGAATCCACACTCTTTTCATTTTCTGTGGAAACAAAACTAGAAATCCTTTTCCTCAGTAACTTGTCCTTGAACTTATATTTTTTGAGTCAAAGCATTTTTTTATATTTAATTTATTGTTTTACATGTGGATGCCAGTTCACTCTCCCCTTCTTTCCTCCCTCCCTTCCCCTCCCTCCCTCCTCTCCCTCCCTCCCTCCTACCCTCCAACTTTCCTCCCTCCCTCCTTCCTGCCTGATGTCTAGGTCATTGTAATGCAACTTTTTATTTGTTTTTTTCATATGGAGAGGTTTCTTCCCATGGTTCTGTTAGTCTAGAGATCCTATGTCAAATTTTTTACAAAAGTTGTATGTAAATGTCAAGATTGACCTGCTAGCCTGAGGTTAAATCTGGAAAATGGGAGTTATTGTCATAGCACTTCCCAGCATCCTAGAGGGCCTTCTCTGAAACCTACATTTCCATCTGGAAAGAAACCTTGATAGAGACCCGAGATTGCAGAATGATAGAGGAGGGAATAGAGAAGAAAATGGAAACTAAGAATTTAAAAATTATCTCTGATTGTGACCTCCAGGTTGATGACCAAAAATAATCCTAGCTCTTCATTTTGGGCCGAGGTTAACCTGCAAACTGTCACAAGCAGGTATGTCGGCGCAATTGGCAATGGAGAGCTGGAGCGACACACCAATCAGCATCCGGAAATTCTGCCACAAGTGGACCATCAGCAACTTCCGTTTTTGCTTGGAGAACAATAAGGTGAAATGCATTAGAAGTCCCACTTTCTCATCCGGATCCAATGACGCACACACATGGTGCCTGAGTGGATACCCGGACGGGGTCGATGAAGAAAGTAAAGATTACTTGACAGTTTTCTAGGCTTGCTCAGCTGCCCTAAGAACCCAATCTGGGCAAAAGTTCCAATTCTGGATTATCGATGCCAATGCAGAGAAAAGCCAAGTCCAAGGAGAGCCCAGCGTTCTTTAGGTTTCTGCAAAACAAACACCATGGGATTCAAAAAGTTCATTCCTTCGAGATTTCCCTTTGGTCCCAGGAGCCTCTGCTTCTCCCGGATGACAGACTCACCCTCGTGTGCAAGGTGAACCTGATCCAGGCTCCCTTCAACCTCTCTGCCCAGAGCACGATGGCAGACGAGCTAGGGGCGCTGTGGGAGGAATCCCTCTTCACTGACTGCTGCCTGGTGGTAGCTGGCCAAGAGTTCCGGGCTCATAAGGCCATCTTAGCAGCCTCGCTCCCGGTTTTCAGAGCCATGTTTCAGCATGACATGGAGGAAAGCAGAACAAACCCGAGTTGAGATCCAAGATCTGGAGCCGCAGGTCGTCGAGGCACGATGGGCTTCATGTACACCGGAAAGGCACCAGCCCTCCACAGCATGGCAGATGCTGTGCTGCCAGCTGCTGACAGGTATGGCCTCGAGCGTTTGAAGGTCATGTGCGAGGCTGCCCTCTGCAGGGACCTCTCTGTGGAGAATGCTGCCCACACTCTCATCCTGGCTGACCTCACAGTGCAGGGCAGCTGAAAACTCAGGCACTGGATTTCATTACAGCTCATGCTTCTCAGGTCTCTGAGACCTCAGGCTGGAAGACAATGGTGGGCTCATACCCCCATTTGCTGGCTGAAGCATACAGCTCCCTGGCTTCTGCTCACTGCTCTTACAGGAGCCCCCTGGAAACGCCTGAGGTAACTTAGGATCCTCTGGGCTGTGACCTACAGATGCATTCCAGAAGCAGCAGCCAGCATGGGTACCCAAGACCCCGGGTAGACCCTGGGACATATGTAGCAGGTTTAGAGAATCTGGGGAAAGGCAGCATGGGGACTCAGGCCTTCAATACCCGCTGTCAATGAGTTGAATGGCAGGTTGGGGAAGGGGGAGCACTGTGTTCTAGCATACACTATCGAGTGGGCTCTACTGCTTTGTTTTCTGGCCAGGGAATGGGATACTGGCATTCAATATACTTGGCGGCCCCAAGCACATTTCAGGAGGGTTCTTTGGACCAAGCTGTCTGGATTAAACTGAGCAGAGCATGTGATCAAGAATTTAGAGAGAAACCTTATCAGAGTTTGCTCACAAGAGACCTGGATGAGCAAGAAGCTCTTATTTCTTATTCTCCAAACTTAGTGTGGTGGTACTGGATTGGAGAGTCAGTCGGTCTCAACAACGGTTGCTCCAGCATCGGAACAGTTCGTGAGTTCAGGTCTCAGTAGACCCGTGGGACTTCTCAAGGAACTCTAACGGAGACCCAGAGGATTGATTGAAGGCCTCGTCTTATCTCTGTGGGTGCATCCTTCTCCCTGTTAACCAAAGGCAATATACATTGTGAATAAAGAATTTTACAAAAAGTCTTGCATTCCGTGATGCGCGCCCACGTGGGCGCAACCCACGTGCACGCGCACACACCTGCCTTTAATCCAGAAGGTGAGCTGAGGAGACATACCTTTAATTGGGCCACACCCTCCAGAGCGAGACTATAAAGCACCCATGAAAGAGAGAAAGCTATTTCTCTTTGACTGCTTCCCCCTAACCCGGGCAGCAAGTCCATTGCTTCACTGGCAGAAGAGAATACTTATTCTCCCTTTTTTCAGCATTTACTGAAAACAACCAACAGACACATCTAACCTCCTAGAACCCGAGGTAAGTACTGTTTCTTTGGTCTTTTCCTTCAAAGCTAGGCATTGTGTCATTAGCATGATCCAAGGACAAGGTCATTGTTTTTCTGTTTTGTTTATTTGTTTGTTTGTTTTATATAACCAAGTCCATTTAAATGAAAACCAACATTTATAGACAATATTTGGGAATTTGGGTGCCGTTCTTTCCTAACTACTTCCTGCTGGCAAGGGTGCTGTCATGGGTATTCTAAGAAGAGCAGAAATCCTTGCTGTAGTCTGTAAGGCTGCTTTGTTCAGCTGTTTTGAATGTAGGATCACCTGGTACTCCGTTTTAGGTGGTCTAGCTTGATCAAACCACCCACATTAGTCTGGAAGGAATCCACAATTTTTCCTTTTCTGTGGAAACAAACATAGAAATCCTTTTCCCCCAGTAACTTGTCCTTGAACTCATATTTTGGAGTCAAGCATTTTTTTAAAATTTATTTTATACAACAACAAAGTCCAATTAAATGAAAACAAACATTTATACACAATATTTGGGAATTTGGGGCGTTGTTCTTTCCAAACGACTTCCTGCTGCTAAGGGGCGCTGTCATGGGGGATTGGAAGATTATTCAGAAATCCTGGCTGTAGTCTGTAAGGCTGCTTTGTTCAGCTGTTTTGAATGTAGGATCACCTGGTACTCCCTTTTAGGTGGTCTGAGCTTGATCAAACCACCCACATTAGTCTGGAAGGAATCCACAATTTTTCCCTTTTCTGTGAAACAAACATAGAAATCCTTTTCCCCAGTAACTTGTCCTTGAACTCATATTTTGGAGTCAAAGCATGTTTTTAAAATTTATTTTATACAACAAACAAAGTCCAATTAAATGAAAACAAACATTTATACACAATATTTGGGAATTTGGGCATTGTTCTTTCCAAACGACTTCCTGCTGCTAAGGGCGCTGTCATGGGGGATTGGAAGATTATTCAGAAATCCTGGCTGTAGTCTGTAAGGCCGCTTTGTCCAGGTGTTTTGAATATAAGATCACCCTAGAACTCTGTTTCAGGAGGTCTGGCGTGATCAAGCCACGTTCCTCTGGGAGGGAATCCACATCTTTTCATTTTCTGTGGAAACAAAACTAGAAATCCTTTTCCTCAGTAACTTGTCCTTGAACTTATATTTTGGAGTCAAAGCATTTTTTATATTTAATTTATTGTTTTACATGTGGATGCCAGTTCACTCTCCCCTTCTTCCCCTCCTTCTCCTCCTCCCTCCCTCCCCCCCTCCTACCCTCCCTCCCCCCTCCCCCAACTTTCCTCCCTCCCTCCCTTCCTGCCTGATGTCTAGGTCATTGTAATGCAACTTTTTATTTGTTTTTTTCATATGGAGAGGTTTCTTCCCATGGTTCTGTTAGTCTAGAGATCCTATGTCAAATTTTTTACAAAAGTTGTATGTAAATGTCACGATTGACCTGCTAGCCTGAGGTTAAATCTGGAAAATGGGAGTTATTGTCATAGCACTTCCCAGCATCCTAGAGGGCCTTCTCTGAAACCTACATTTCCATCTGGAAAGAAACCTTGATAGAGACCCGAGATTGCAGAATGATAGAGGAGGGAATAGAGAAGAAAATGGAAACTAAGAATTTAAAAATTATCTCTGATTGTGACCTCCAGGTTGATGACCAAAAATAATCCTAGCTCTTCATTTTGGGCCGAGGTTAACCTGCAAACTGTCACAAGCAGGTATGTCGGCGCAATTGGCAATGGAGAGCTGGGAGCGACACACCAATCAGCATCCGGAAATTCTGCCACAAGTGGACCATCAGCAACTTCCGTTTTTGCTTGGAGAACAATAAGGTGAAATGCATTAGAAGTCCCACTTTCTCATCCGGATCCAATGACGCACACACATGGTGCCTGGAGTGTACACCCGGACGGGGTCGATGAAGAAAGTAAAGATTACTTGACAGTTTTCTTAGGCTTGCTCAGCTGCCCTAAGAACCCAATCTGGGCAAAGTTCCAATTCTGGATTATCGATGCCAATGCAGAGAAAAGCCAAGTCAAGAAGAGCCCAGCGTTCTTCAGGTTTCTGCAAAACAAACACCATGGATTCAAAAAGTTCATCCTTCGAGATTTCCTTTGGTCCCAGGAGCCTCTGCTTCTCCCGGATGACAGACTCACCCTCGTGTGCAAGGTGAACATGATCCAAGGCTCCTTCAACCTCTCTCTGCCCAGAGCACGATGGCAGACGAGCTAGGAGCGCTGTGGGAGAAATCCCTCTTCACTGACTGCTGCCTGGTGGTAGCTGGCCAAGAGTTCCGGGCTCATAAGGCCATCTTAGCAGCTCGCTCTCCGGTTTTCAGAGCCATGTTTCAGCATGACATGGAGGAAAGCAGAACAAACCGAGTTGAGATCCAAGATCTGGAGCCGCAGGTCGTCGAGGCAATGATGGGCTTCATGTACACCGGAAAGGCACCAGCCCTCCACAGCATGGCAGATGCTGTGCTGCCAGCTGCTGACAGGTATGGCCTCGAGCGTTTGAAGGTCATGTGCGAGGCTGCCCTCTGCAGGGACCTCTCGTGGAGAATGCTGCCCACCTCTCATCCTGGCTGACCTGCACAGTGCAGGGCAGCTGAAAACTCAGGCACTGGATTTCATTACAGCTCATGCTTCTCAGGTCTCTGAGACCTCAGGCTGGAAGACAATGGTGGGCTCATACCCCCATTTGCTGGCTGAAGCACACAGCTCCCCTGGCTTCTGCTCACTGCTCTTTACAGGAGCCCCTCGGAAACGCCTGAGGCTAACTTAGGATCCTCTGGGCTGTGACCTACAGGTGCATTCCAGAAGCAGCAGCCAGCATGGGTACCCAAGACCCCCGGGTAGACCCTGGGACATATGTAGCAGGTTTAGAGAATCTGGGGAAAGGCAGCATGGGGACTCAGGCCTTCAATACCCGCTGTCAATGAGTTGAATGGCAGGTTGGGGAAGGGGGAGCACTGTGTTCTAGCATACACTATCGAGTGGCTCTACTGCTTTGTTTTCTGGCCAGGGAATGGGATACTGGCATTCAATATACTTGGCGGCCCCAAGCACATTTCAGGAGGGTTTCTTTGGACCAAGCTGTCTGGATTAAACTGAGCAGAGCATGTGATCAAGAATTTAGAGAAACCTTATCAAGTTTGCTCACAAGAGACCTGGATGAGCAAGAAGCTCTTATTTCTTATTCTCCAAACTTAGTGTGGTGGTACTGGATTGGAGAGTCAGTCGGTCTCAACAATGGTTGCTCCAGCATCGGAACAGTTCGTGAGTTCAGGGTCTCAGTAGACACGTGGGACTTCTCAAGGAACTCTAACGGGAGACCCAGAGGATTGATTGAAGGCCTCGTCTTATCTCTGTGGGTGCATCCTTCTCTGTTAACCAAAGGCAATATACATTGTGAATAAAAATTTTACAAAAAGTCTTTGCATTCCGTGATGCGCGCCACGCGAGCGCACGCAACCGCACAGCACGCGCACACACCTGCCTTTAATCCAGAAGTTGAGCTGAGGAGACATACCTTTAATTGGGCCACACCCTCCAGAGCGGAGACTATAAAAGCACCATGAAAGAAGAAAGCTATTTCTCTTTGACTGCTTCCCCTAACCCGGCAGTAAGTCCATTGCTTCACTGGCAGAAGAGAATACTTATTCTCCCTTTTTTCAGCATTTACTGAAAACAACCAACAGACACATCTAACCTCCTAGACTGAGTAAGTACTGTTTCTTTGGTCTTTTCCTTCAAAGCTAGGCATTGTGTCATTAGCATGATCCAAGGACAAGGTCATTGTTTTTCTGTTTTGTTTATTTGTTTGTTTGTTTTATATAACCAAGTCCATTTAAATGAAAACCAACATTTATAGACAATATTTGGGAATTTGGGTGCCGTTCTTTCCTAACTACTTCCTGCTGGCAAGGGGTGCTGTCATGGGTATTCTAAGAAGAAGCAGAAATCCTTGCTGTAGTCTGTAAGGCTGCTTTGTTCAGCTGTTTTGAATGTAGGATCACCTGGTACTCCGTTTTAGGTGGTCTGGCTTGATCAAACCACCCACATTAGTCTGGAAGGAATCCACAATTTTTCCTTTTCTGTGGAAACAAACATAGAAATCCTTTTCCCCAGTAACTTGTCCTTGAACTCATATTTTGGAGTCAAAGCATTTTTTTAAAATTTATTTTATACAACAAACAAAGTCCAATTAAATGAAAACAAACATTTATACACAATATTTGGGAATTTGGGCATTGTTCTTTCCAAACGACTTCCTGCTGCTAAGGGGCGCTGTCATGGGGGATTGGAAGATTATTCAGAAATCCTGGCTGTAGTCTGTAAGGCTGCTTTGTTCAGCTGTTTTGAATGTAGGATCACCTGGTACTCCCTTTTAGGTGGTCTGGCTTGATCAAACCACCCACATTAGTCTGGAAGGAATCCACAATTTTTCCTTTTCTGTGGAAACAAACATAGAAATCCTTTTCCCCAGTAACTTGTCCTTGAACTCATATTTTGGAGTCAAAGCATGTTTTTAAAATTTATTTTATACAACAAACAAAGTCCAATTAAATGAAAACAAACATTTATACACAATATTTGGGAATTTGGGCATTGTTCTTTCCAAACGACTTCCTGCTGCTAAGGGGCGCTGTCATGGGGGATTGGAAGATTATTCAGAAATCCTGGCTGTAGTCTGTAAGGCCGCTTTGTCCAGGTGTTTTGAATATAAGATCACCTAGAACTCTGTTTCAGGAGGTCTGGCGTGATCAAGCCACGTTCGTCTGGAGGGAATCCACATCTTTTCATTTTCTGTGGAAACAAAACTAGAAATCCTTTTCCTCAGTAACTTGTCCTTGAACTTATATTTTGGAGTCAAAGCATTTTTTTATATTTAATTTATTGTTTTACATGTGGATGCCAGTTCACTCTCCCTTCTTCCCTCCTTCCTCCCCTCCTCCCTCCCCCCTCCTCCCTCCTCCCTCCTACCCTCCCAACTTTCCCCCCCTCCCTCCCTTCCTGCCTGATGTCTAGGTCATTGTAATGCAACTTTTTATTTGTTTTTTTCATATGGAGAGGTTTCTTCCAATGGTTCTGTTAGTCTAGAGATCCTATGTCAAATTTTTACAAAAGTTGTATGTAAATGTCACGATTGACCTGCTAGCCTGAGGTTAAATCTGGAAAATGGGAGTTATTGTCATAGCACTTCCCAGCATCCTAGAGGGCCTTCTCTGAAACCTACATTTCCATCTGGAAAGAAACCTTGATAGAGACCCGAGATTGCAGAATGATAGAGGAGGGAATAGAGAAGAAAATGGAAACTAAGAATTTAAAAATTATCTCTGATTGTGACCTCCAGGTTGATGACCAAAAATAATCCTAGCTCTTCATTTTGGGCCGAGGTTAACCTGCAAACTGTCACAAGCAGGTATGTCGGCGCAATTGGCAATGGAGAGCTGGAGCGACACACCAATCAGCATCCGGAAATTCTGCCACAAGTGGACCATCAGCAACTTCCGTTTTTGCTTGGAGAACAATAAGGTGAAATGCATTAGAAGTCCCACTTTCTCATCCGGATCCAATGACGCACACACATGGTGCCTGAGTGTACACCCGGACGGGGTCGATGAAGAAAGTAAAGATTACTTGACAGTTTTCTTAGGCTTGCTCAGCTGCCCTAAGAACCCAATCTGGGCAAAGTTCCAATTCTGGATTATCGATGCCAATGCAGAGAAAAGCCAAGTCAAGAAGAGCCCAGCGTTCTTCAGGTTTCTGCAAAACAAACACCATGGATTCAAAAAGTTCATCCTTCGAGATTTCCTTTGGTCCCAGGAGCCTCTGCTTCTCCCGGATGACAGACTCACCCTCGTGTGCAAGGTGAACATGATCCAAGGCTCCTTCAACCTCTCTGCCCAGAGCACGATGGCAGACGAGCTAGGAGCGCTGTGGGAGAAATCCCTCTTCACTGACTGCTGCCTGGTGGTAGCTGGCCAAGAGTTCCGGGCTCATAAGGCCATCTTAGCAGCTCGCTCTCCGGTTTTCAGAGCCATGTTTCAGCATGACATGGAGGAAAGCAGAACAAACCGAGTTGGAGATCCAAGATCTGGAGCCGCAGGTCGTCGAGGCAATGATGGGCTTCATGTACACCGGAAAGGCACCAGCCCTCCACAGCATGGCAGATGCTGTGCTGCCAGCTGCTGACAGGTATGGCCTCGAGCGTTTGAAGGTCATGTGCGAGGCTGCCCTCTGCAGGGACCTCTCTGTGGAGAATGCTGCCCACACTCTCATCCTGGCTGACCTGCACAGTGCAGGGCAGCTGAAAACTCAGGCACTGGATTTCATTACAGCTCATGCTTCTCAGGTCTCTGAGACCTCAGGGCTGGAAGACAATGGTGGGCTCATACCCCCATTTGCTGGCTGAAGCATACAGCTCCCTGGCTTCTGCTCACTGCTCTTTACAGGAGCCCCCTCGGAAACGCCTGAGGCTAACTTAGGATCCTCTGGGCTGTGACCTACAGGTGCATTCCAGAAGCAGCAGCCAGCATGGGTACTCAAGACCCCGGGTAGACCCTGGGACATATGTAGCAGGTTTAGAGAATCTGGGGAAAGGCAGCATGGGGACTCAGGCCTTCAATACCCGCTGTCAATGAGTTGAATGGCAGGTTGGGGAAGGGGGAGCACTGTGTTCTAGCATACACTATCGAGTGGCTCTACTGCTTTGTTTTCTGGCCAGGGAATGGGATACTGGCATTCAATATACTTGGCGGCCCCAAGCACATTTCAGGAGGGTTTCTTTGGACCAAGCTGTCTGGATTAAACTGAGCAGAGCATGTGATCAAGAATTTAGAGAAACCTTATCAAGTTTGCTCACAAGAGACCTGGATGAGCAAGAAGCTCTTATTTCTTATTCTCCAAACTTAGTGTGGTGGTACTGGATTGGAGAGTCAGTCGGTCTCAACAATGGTTGCTCCAGCATCGGAACAGTTCGTGAGTTCAGGTCTCAGTAGACACGTGGGACTTCTCAAGGAACTCTAACGGGAGACCCAGAGGATTGATTGAAGGCCTCGTCTTATCTCTGTGGGTGCATCCTTCTCTGTTAACCAAAGGCAATATACATTGTGAATAAAAATTTTACAAAAAGTCTTTGCATTCCGTGATGCGCGCCCACGCGAGCGCACGCAACCGCGAGCACGCGCACACACCTGCCTTTAATCCAGAAGTTGAGCTGAGGAGACATACCTTTAATTGGGCCACACCCTCCAGAGCGAGACTATAAAGCACCATGAAAGAAGAAAGCTATTTCTCTTTGACTGCTTCCCTAACCCGGCAGTAAGTCCATTGCTTCACTGGCAGAAGAGAATACTTATTCTCCCTTTTTTCAGCATTTACTGAAAACAACCAACAGACACATCTAACCTCCTAGACTGAGTAAGTACTGTTTCTTTGGTCTTTTCCTTCAAAGCTAGGCATTGTGTCATTAGCATGATCCAAGGACAAGGTCATTGTTTTTCTGTTTTGTTTATTTGTTTGTTTGTTTTATATAACCAAGTCCATTTAAATGAAAACCAACATTTATAGACAATATTTGGGAATTTGGGTGCCGTTCTTTCCTAACTACTTCCTGCTGGCAAGGGGAGTGCTGTCATGGGTATTCTAAGAAGAAGCAGAAATCCTTGCTGTAGTCTGTAAGGCTGCTTTGTTCAGCTGTTTTGAATGTAGGATCACCTGGTACTCCGTTTTAGGTGGTCTGGCTTGATCAAACCACCCACATTAGTCTGGAAGGAATCCACAATTTTTCCTTTTCTGTGGAAACAAACATAGAAATCCTTTTCCCCAGTAACTTGTCCTTGAACTCATATTTTGGAGTCAAAGCATTTTTTTAAAATTTATTTTATACAACAAACAAAGTCCAATTAAATGAAAACAAACATTTATACACAATATTTGGGAATTTGGGCATTGTTCTTTCCAAACGACTTCCTGCTGCTAAGGGGCGCTGTCATGGGGGATTGGAAGATTATTCAGAAATCCTGGCTGTAGTCTGTAAGGCTGCTTTGTTCAGCTGTTTTGAATGTAGGATCACCTGGTACTCCCTTTTAGGTGGTCTGGCTTGATCAAACCACCCACATTAGTCTGGAAGGAATCCACAATTTTTCCTTTTCTGTGGAAACAAACATAGAAATCCTTTTCCCCAGTAACTTGTCCTTGAACTCATATTTTGGAGTCAAAGCATGTTTTTAAAATTTATTTTATACAACAAACAAAGTCCAATTAAATGAAAACAAACATTTATACACAATATTTGGGAATTTGGGCATTGTTCTTTCCAAACGACTTCCTGCTGCTAAGGGGCGCTGTCATGGGGGATTGGAAGATTATTCAGAAATCCTGGCTGTAGTCTGTAAGGCCGCTTTGTCCAGGTGTTTTGAATATAAGATCACCTAGAACTCTGTTTCAGGAGGTCTGGCGTGATCAAGCCACGTTCGGTCTGGAGGGAATCCACATCTTTTCATTTTCTGTGGAAACAAAACTAGAAATCCTTTTCCTCAGTAACTTGTCCTTGAACTTATATTTTGGAGTCAAAGCATTTTTTATATTTAATTTATTGTTTTACATGTGGATGCCAGTTCACTCTCCCTTCTTTCTCCCTCCTTCCCTCCCCTCCCTCCCTCCCTCCCTCCCTCCTACCCTCCCAACTTTCCTCCCTCCCTCCCTTCCTGCCTGATGTCTAGGTCATTGTAATGCAACTTTTTATTTGTTTTTTTCATATGGAGAGGTTTCTTCCCATGGTTCTGTTAGTCTAGAGATCCTATGTCAAATTTTTTTACAAAAGTTGTATGTAAATGTCACGATTGACCTGCTAGCCTGAGGTTAAATCTGGAAAATGGGAGTTATTGTCATAGCACTTCCCAGCATCCTAGAGGGCCTTCTCTGAAACCTACATTTCCATCTGGAAAGAAACCTTGATAGAGACCCGAGATTGCAGAATGATAGAGGAGGGAATAGAGAAGAAAATGGAAACTAAGAATTTAAAAATTATCTCTGATTGTGACCTCCAGGTTGATGACCAAAAATAATCCTAGCTCTTCATTTTGGGCCGAGGTTAACCTGCAAACTGTCACAAGCAGGTATGTCGGCGCAATTGGCAATGGAGAGCTGGAGCGACACACCAATCAGCATCCGGAAATTCTGCCACAAGTGGACCATCAGCAACTTCCGTTTTGCTTGGAGAACAATAAGGTGAAATGCATTAGAAGTCCCACTTTCTCATCCGGATCCAATGACGCACACACATGGTGCCTGAGTGTACACCCGGACGGGGTCGATGAAGAAAGTAAAGATTACTTGACAGTTTTCTTAGGCTTGCTCAGCTGCCCTAAGAACCCAATCTGGGCAAAGTTCCAATTCTGGATTATCGATGCCAATGCAGAGAAAAGCCAAGTCAAGAAGAGCCCAGCGTTCTTCAGGTTTCTGCAAAACAAACACCATGGATTCAAAAAGTTCATCCTTCGAGATTTCCCCTTTGGTCCCAGGAGCCTCTGCTTCTCCCGGATGACAGACTCACCCTCGTGTGCAAGGTGAACATGATCCAAGGCTCCCTTCAACCTCTCTGCCCAGAGCACGATGGCAGACGAGCTAGGAGCGCTGTGGGAGAAATCCCTCTTCACTGACTGCTGCCTGGTGGTAGCTGGCCAAGAGTTCCGGGCTCATAAGGCCATCTTAGCAGCTCGCTCTCCGGTTTTCAGAGCCATGTTTCAGCATGACATGGAGGAAAGCAGAACAAACCGAGTTGAGATCCAAGATCTGGAGCCGCAGGTCGTCGAGGCAATGATGGGCTTCATGTACACCGGAAAGGCACCAGCCCTCCACAGCATGGCAGATGCTGTGCTGCCAGCTGCTGACAGGTATGGCCTCGAGCGTTTGAAGGTCATGTGCGAGGCTGCCCTCTGCAGGGACCTCTCTGTGGAGAATGCTGCCCACACTCTCATCCTGGCTGACCTGCACAGTGCAGGGCAGCTGAAAACTCAGGCACTGGATTTCATTACAGCTCATGCTTCTCAGGTCTCTGAGACCTCAGGCTGGAAGACAATGGTGGGCTCATACCCCCATTTGCTGGCTGAAGCATACAGCTCCCTGGCTTCTGCTCACTGCTCTTTACAGGAGCCCCCTCGGAAACGCCTGAGGCTAACTTAGGATCCTCTGGGCTGTGACCTACAGGTGCATTCCAGAAGCAGCAGCCAGCATGGGTACCCAAGACCCCCGGGTAGACCCTGGGACATATGTAGCAGGTTTAGAGAATCTGGGGAAAGGCAGCATGGGGACTCAGGGCCTTCAATACCCGCTGTCAATGAGTTGAATGGCAGGTTGGGGAAGGGGGAGCACTGTGTTCTAGCACACACTATCGAGTGGCTCTACTGCTTTGTTTTCTGGCCAGGGAATGGGATACTGGCATTCAATATACTTGGCGGCCCCAAGCACATTTCAGGAGGGTTTCTTTGGACCAAGCTGTCTGGATTAAACTGAGCAGAGCATGTGATCAAGAATTTAGAGAAACCTTATCAAGTTTGCTCACAAGAGACCTGGATGAGCAAGAAGCTCTTATTTCTTATTCTCCAAACTTAGTGTGGTGGTACTGGATTGGAGAGTCAGTCGGTCTCAACAATGGTTGCTCCAGCATCGGAACAGTTCGTGAGTTCAGGTCTCAGTAGACACGTGGGGACTTCTCAAGGAACTCTAACGGGAGACCCAGAGGATTGATTGAAGGCCTCGTCTTATCTCTGTGGGTGCATCCTTCTCTGTTAACCAAAGGCAATATACATTGTGAATAAAAATTTTACAAAAAGTCTTTGCATTCCGTGGATGCGCGCCCACACGCGAGCGCACGCAACCGCGAGCACGCGCACACACCTGCCTTTAATCCAGAAGTTGAGCTGAGGAGACATACCTTTAATTGGGCCACACCCTCCAGAGCGAGACTATAAAGCACCATGAAAGAAGAAAGCTATTTCTCTTTGACTGCTTCCCCTAACCCGGCAGCAAGTCCATTGCTTCACTGGCAGAAGAGAATACTTATTCTCCCTTTTTTTCAGCATTTACTGAAAACAACCAACAGACACATCTAACCTCCTAGACTGAGTAAGTACTGTTTCT
Source organism: Phodopus roborovskii (assembly GCF_943737965.1). Lineage (NCBI taxonomy): Eukaryota > Metazoa > Chordata > Mammalia > Rodentia > Cricetidae > Phodopus > Phodopus roborovskii. The sequence continues at coordinate 2,060,011 of NW_026126539.1, read as the reverse complement.
TTGGTCTTTTCCTTCAAAGCTAGGCATTGTGTCATTAGCATGATCCAAGGACAAGGTCATTGTTTTTCTGTTTTGTTTATTTGTTTGTTTGTTTTATATAACCAAGTCCATTTAAATGAAAACCAACATTTATAGACAATATTTGGGAATTTGGGTGCCGTTCTTTCCTAACTACTTCCTGCTGGCAAGGGGTGCTGTCATGGGTATTCTAAGAAGAAGCAGAAATCCTTGCTGTAGTCTGTAAGGCTGCTTTGTTCAGCTGTTTTGAATGTAGGATCACCTGGTACTCCGTTTTAGGTGGTCTGGCTTGATCAAACCACCCACATTAGTCTGGAAGGAATCCACAATTTTTCCTTTTTTAACCCAGTTGTCCTTGGGGTCTTTCCCCAGTTTGTCTTGAACTCATATTTTGGAGTCAAAGCATTTTTTTAAAATTTATTTTATACAACAAACAAAGTCCAATTAAATGAAAACAAACATTTATACACAATATTTGGGAATTTGGGCATTGTTCTTTCACTGTCTTGTATCAATCCTGGCTGTGGTCTGTGGCTGCTTTGTTCATTTTTGAATGTGGGTCATGGTACTCCCTTTTGTTTGGCTTGATCAAACCACCCACATTAGTCTGGAAGGAATCCACAATTTTTCCTTTTCTGTGGAAACAAACATAGAGATCCTTTTCCCCTTTTGTCCTTGAACTCTATTTTGGAGTCAAGCTGTTTTTAAAATTTATTTTATACAACAAACATTTATTTTATACACAATATTTGGGAATTTGGGCATTGTTCTTTCCAAACGACTTCCTGCTGCTAAGGGGCGCTGTCATGGGGATTGGAAGATTATTCAGAAATCCTGGCTGTAGTCTGTAAGGCCGCTTTGTCCAGGTGTTTTGAATATAAGATCACCTAGAACTCTGTTTCAGGAGGTCTGGCGTGATCAAGCCACATTCGTCAGGAGGGAATCCACATCTTTTCATTTTCTGTGGAAACAAAACTAGAAATCCTTTTCCCCAGTAACTTGTCCTTGAACTTATATTTTGGAGTCAAAGCATTTTTTATATTTAATTTATTGTTTTACATGTGGATGCCAGTTCACTCTCCCTTCTTCCCTCCTTCCCTCCCTCCCTCCTCCCTCCCCCCTCCTACCCTCCCAACTTTCCTCCCTCCCTCCCTTCCTGCCTGATGTCTAGGTCATTGTAATGCAACTTTTTATTTGTTTTTTTCATATGGAGAGGTTTCTTCCAATGGTTCTGTTAGTCTAGAGATCCTATGTCAAATTTTTTACAAAAGTTGTATGTAAATGTCACGATTGACCTGCTAGCCTGAGGTTAAATCTGGAAAATGGGAGTTATTGTCATAGCACTTCCCAGCATCCTAGAGGGCCTTCTCTGAAACCTACATTTCCATCTGGAAAGAAACCTTGATAGAGACCCGAGATTGCAGAATGATAGAGGAGGGAATAGAGAAGAAAATGGAAACTAAGAATTTAAAAATTATCTCTGATTGTGACCTCCAGGTTGATGACCAAAAATAATCCTAGCTCTTCATTTTGGGCCGAGGTTAACCTGCAAACTGTCACAAGCAGGTATGTCGGCGCAATTGGCAATGGAGAGCTGAGCGACACACCAATCAGCATCCGGAAATTCTGCCACAAGTGGACCATCAGCAACTTCCGTTTTTGCTTGGAGAACAATAAGGTGAAATGCATTAGAAGTCCCACTTTCTCATCCGGATCCAATGACGCACACACATGGTGCCTGAGTGTACACCCCGGACGGGGTCGATGAAGAAAGTAAAGATTACTTGACAGTTTTCTTAGGCTTGCTCAGCTGCCCTAAGAACCCAATCTGGGCAAAGTTCCAATTCTGGATTATCGATGCCAATGCAGAGAAAAGCCAAGTCAAGAAGAGCCCAGCGTTCTTCAGGTTTCTGCAAAACAAACACCATGGATTCAAAAAGTTCATCCTTCGAGATTTCCTTTGGTCCCAGGAGCCTCTGCTTCTCCCGGATGACAGACTCACCCTCGTGTGCAAGGTGAACATGATCCAAGGCTCCTTCAACCTCTCTGCCCAGAGCACGATGGCAGACGAGCTAGGAGCGCTGTGGGAGAAATCCTCTTCACTGACTGCTGCCTGGTGGTAGCTGGCCAAGAGTTCCGGGCTCATAAGGCCATCTTAGCAGCTCGCTCTCCGGTTTTCAGAGCCATGTTTCAGCATGACATGGAGGAAAGCAGAACAAACCGAGTTGAGATCCAAGATCTGGAGCCGCAGGTCGTCGAGGCAATGATGGGCTTCATGTACACCGGAAAGGCACCAGCCCTCCACAGCATGGCAGATGCTGTGCTGCCAGCTGCTGACAGGTATGGCCTCGAGCGTTTGAAGGTCATGTGCGAGGCTGCCCTCTGCAGGGACCTCTCTGTGGAGAATGCTGCCCACACTCTCATCCTGGCTGACCTGCACAGTGCAGGGCAGCTGAAAACTCAGGCACTGGATTTCATTACAGCTCATGCTTCTCAGGTCTCTGAGACCTCAGGCTGGAAGACAATGGTGGGCTCATACCCCCATTTGCTGGCTGAAGCATACAGCTCCCTGGCTTCTGCTCACTGCTCTTTACAGGAGCCCCCTCGGAAACGCCTGAGGCTAACTTAGGATCCTCTGGGCTGTGACCTACAGGTGCATTCCAGAAGCAGCAGCCAGCATGGGTACCCAAGACCCCGGGTAGACCCTGGGACATATGTAGCAGGTTTAGAGAATCTGGGGAAAGGCAGCATGGGGACTCAGGCCTTCAATACCCGCTGTCAATGAGTTGAATGGCAGGTTGGGGGAAGGGGGGAGCACTGTGTTCTAGCATACACTATCGAGTGGCTCTACTGCTTTGTTTTCTGGCCAGGGAATGGGATACTGGCATTCAATATACTTGGCGGCCCCAAGCACATTTCAGGAGGGTTTCTTTGGACCAAGCTGTCTGGATTAAACTGAGCAGAGCATGTGATCAAGAATTTAGAGAAACCTTATCAAGTTTGCTCACAAGAGACCTGGATGAGCAAGAAGCTCTTATTTCTTATTCTCCAAACTTAGTGTGGTGGTACTGGATTGGAGAGTCAGTCGGTCTCAACAATGGTTGCTCCAGCATCGGAACAGTTCGTGAGTTCAGGTCTCAGTAGACACGTGGGACTTCTCAAGGAACTCTAACGGGAGACCCAGAGGATTGATTGAAGGCCTCGTCTTATCTCTGTGGGTGCATCCTTCTCTGTTAACCAAAGGCAATATACATTGTGAATAAAAATTTTACAAAAAGTCTTTGCATTCCGTGATGCGCGCCCACGCGAGCGCACGCAACCGGGCGAGCACGCGCACACACCTGCCTTTAATCCAGAAGTTGAGCTGAGGAGACATACCTTTAATTGGGCCACACCCTCCAGAGCGAGACTATAAAGCACCATGAAAGAAGAAAGCTATTTCTCTTTGACTGCTTCCCTAACCCGGCAGTAAGTCCATTGCTTCACTGGCAGAAGAGAATACTTATTCTCCCTTTTTCAGCATTTACTGAAAACAACCAACAGACACATCTAACCTCCTAGACTGAGTAAGTACTGTTTCTTTGGTCTTTTCCTTCAAAGCTAGGCATTGTGTCATTAGCATGATCCAAGGACAAGGTCATTGTTTTTCTGTTTTGTTTATTTGTTTGTTTGTTTTATATAACCAAGTCCATTTAAATGAAAACCAACATTTATAGACAATATTTGGGAATTTGGGTGCCGTTCTTTCCTAACTACTTCCTGCTGGCAAGGGGTGCTGTCATGGGTATTCTAAGAAGAAGCAGAAATCCTTGCTGTAGTCTGTAAGGCTGCTTTGTTCAGCTGTTTTGAATGTAGGATCACCTGGTACTCCGTTTTAGGTGGTCTGGCTTGATCAAACCACCCACATTAGTCTGGAAGGAATCCACAATTTTTCCTTTTCTGTGGAAACAAACATAGAAATCCTTTTCCCCAGTAACTTGTCCTTGAACTCATATTTTGGAGTCAAAGCATTTTTTTAAAATTTATTTTATACAACAAACAAAGTCCAATTAAATGAAAACAAACATTTATACACAATATTTGGGAATTTGGGCATTGTTCTTTCCAAACGACTTCCTGCTGCTAAGGGGCGCTGTCATGGGGGATTGGAAGATTATTCAGAAATCCTGGCTGTAGTCTGTAAGGCCGCTTTGTCCAGGTGTTTTGAATATAAGATCACCTGGAGAACTCTGTTTCAGGAGGTCTGGCGTGATCAAGCTTACACACTATTTGGGATTGGGCTTGGTCTTTCCCGACCGGCTCTTCCTCCCTGGGGAATCCACATCTTTTCATTTTCTGTGGAAACAAACCTAGAAATCCTTTTCTCCTCAGTAACTTGTCCTTGAACTTATATTTTGGAGTCAAAGCATTTTTTATATTTAATTTATTGTTTTACATGTGGATGCCAGTTCACTCTCCCTTCTTTCCCCCTCCTTCCCTCCCTCCCTCCCTCCCTCCCTCCCCCTACCCTCCCAACTTTCCCTCCCTCCCTCCCTTCCTGCCTGATGTCTAGGTCATTGTAATGCAACTTTTTATTTGTTTTTTTCATATGGAGAGGTTTCTTCCAATGGTTCTGTTAGTCTAGAGATCCTATGTCAAATTTTTTACAAAAGTTGTATGTAAATGTCACGATTGACCTGCTAGCCTGAGGTTAAATCTGGAAAATGGGAGTTATTGTCATAGCACTTCCCAGCATCCTAGAGGGCCTTCTCTGAAACCTACATTTCCATCTGGAAAGAAACCTTGATAGAGACCCGAGATTGCAGAATGATAGAGGAGGGAATAGAGAAGAAAATGGAAACTAAGAATTTAAAAATTATCTCTGATTGTGACCTCCAGGTTGATGACCAAAAATAATCCTAGCTCTTCATTTTGGGCCGAGGTTAACCTGCAAACTGTCACAAGCAGGTATGTCGGCGCAATTGGCAATGGAGAGCTGGAGCGACACACCAATCAGCATCCGGAAATTCTGCCACAAGTGGACCATCAGCAACTTCCGTTTTTGCTTGGAGAACAATAAGGTGAAATGCATTAGAAGTCCCACTTTCTCATCCGGATCCAATGACGCACACACATGGTGCCTGAGTGTACACCCGGACGGGGTCGATGAAGAAAGTAAAGATTACTTGACAGTTTTCTTAGGCTTGCTCAGCTGCCCTAAGAACCCAATCTGGGCAAAGTTCCAATTCTGGATTATCGATGCCAATGCAGAGAAAAGCCAAGTCAAGAAGAGCCCAGCGTTCTTCAGGTTTCTGCAAAACAAACACCATGGATTCAAAAAGTTCATCCTTCGAGATTTCCTTTGGTCCCAGGAGCCTCTGCTTCTCCCGGATGACAGACTCACCCTCGTGTGCAAGGTGAACATGATCCAAGGCTCCTTCAACCTCTCTGCCCAGAGCACGATGGCAGACGAGCTAGGAGCGCTGTGGGAGAAATCCCTCTTCACTGACTGCTGCCTGGTGGTAGCTGGCCAAGAGTTCCGGGCTCATAAGGCCATCTTAGCAGCTCGCTCTCCGGTTTTCAGAGCCATGTTTCAGCATGACATGGAGGAAAGCAGAACAAACCGAGTTGAGATCCAAGATCTGGAGCCGCAGGTCGTCGAGGCAATGATGGGCTTCATGTACACCGGAAAGGCACCAGCCCTCCACAGCATGGCAGATGCTGTGCTGCCAGCTGCTGACAGGTATGGCCTCGAGCGTTTGAAGGTCATGTGCGAGGCTGCCCTCTGCAGGGACCTCTCTGTGGAGAATGCTGCCCACACTCATCCTGGCTGACCTGCACAGTGCAGGGCAGCTGAAAACTCAGGCACTGGATTTCATTACAGCTCATGCTTCTCAGGTCTCTGAGACCTCAGGCTGGAAGACAATGGTGGGCTCATACCCCCATTTGCTGGCTGAAGCATACAGCTCCCTGGCTTCTGCTCACTGCTCTTTACAGGAGCCCCTCGGAAACGCCTGAGGCTAACTTAGGATCCTCTGGGCTGTGACCTACAGGTGCATTCCAGAAGCAGCAGCCAGCATGGGTACCCAAGACCCCCGGGTAGACCCTGGGACATATGTAGCAGGTTTAGAGAATCTGGGGAAAGGCAGCATGGGGACTCAGGCCTTCAATACCCGCTGTCAATGAGTTGAATGGCAGGTTGGGGAAGGGGGAGCACTGTGTTCTAGCATACACTATCGAGTGGCTCTACTGCTTTGTTTTCTGGCCAGGGAATGGGATACTGGCATTCAATATACTTGGCGGCCCCAAGCACATTTCAGGAGGGTTTCTTTGGACCAAGCTGTCTGGATTAAACTGAGCAGAGCATGTGATCAAGAATTTAGAGAAACCTTTATCAAGTTTGCTCACAAGAGACCTGGATGAGCAAGAAGCTCTTATTTCTTATTCTCCAAACTTAGTGTGGTGGTACTGGATTGGAGAGTCAGTCGGTCTCAACAATGGTTGCTCCAGCATCGGAACAGTTCGTGAGTTCAGGTCTCAGTAGACACGTGGGACTTCTCAAGGAACTCTAACGGGAGACCCAGAGGATTGATTGGAAGGCCTCGTCTTATCTCTGTGGGTGCATCCTTCTCTGTTAACCAAAGGCAATATACATTGTGAATAAAAATTTTACAAAAAGTCTTTGCATTCCGTGATGCGCGCCCACGCGAGCGCACGCAACCGCGCGGGCGCGCACGCGCACACACCTGCCTTTAATCCAGAAGTTGAGCTGAGGAGACATACCTTTAATTGGGCCACACCCTCCAGAGCGAGACTATAAAGCACCATGAAAGAAGAAAGCTATTTCTCTTTGACTGCTTCCCCTAACCCGGCAGCAAGTCCATTGCTTCACTGGCAGAAGAGAATACTTATTCTCCCTTTTTTCAGCATTTACTGAAAACAACCAACAGACACATCTAACCTCCTAGACTGAGTAAGTACTGTTTCTTTGGTCTTTTCCTTCAAAGCTAGGCATTGTGTCATTAGCATGATCCAAGGACAAGGTCATTGTTTTTCTGTTTTGTTTATTTGTTTGTTTGTTTTATATAACCAAGTCCATTTAAATGAAAACCAACATTTATAGACAATATTTGGGAATTTGGGTGCCGTTCTTTCCTAACTACTTCCTGCTGGCAAGGGGTGCTGTCATGGGTATTCTAAGAAGAAGCAGAAATCCTTGCTGTAGTCTGTAAGGCTGCTTTGTTCAGCTGTTTTGAATGTAGGATCACCTGGTACTCCGTTTTAGGTGGTCTGGCTTGATCAAACCACCCACATTAGTCTGGAAGGAATCCACAATTTTTCCTTTTCTGTGGAAACAAACATAGAAATCCTTTTCCCCAGTAACTTGTCCTTGAACTCATATTTTGGAGTCAAAGCATTTTTTTAAAATTTATTTTATACAACAAACAAAGTCCAATTAAATGAAAACAAACATTTATACACAATATTTGGGAATTTGGGCATTGTTCTTTCCAAACGACTTCCTGCTGCTAAGGGGCGCTGTCATGGGGGATTGGAAGATTATTCAGAAATCCTGGCTGTAGTCTGTAAGGCTGCTTTGTTCAGCTGTTTTGAATGTAGGATCACCTGGTACTCCCCTTTAGGGTGGTCTGGCTTGATCAAACCACCCACATTAGTCTGGAAGGAATCCACAATTTTTCCTTTTCTGTGGAAACAAACATAGAAATCCTTTTCCCCAGTAACTTGTCCTTGAACTCATATTTTGGAGTCAAAGCATGTTTTTAAAATTTATTTTATACAACAAACAAAGTCCAATTAAATGAAAACAAACATTTATACACAATATTTGGGAATTTGGGCATTGTTCTTTCCAAACGACTTCCTGCTGCTAAGGGGCGCTGTCATGGGGGATTGGAAGATTATTCAGAAATCCTGGCTGTAGTCTGTAAGGCCGCTTTGTCCAGGTGTTTTGAATATAAGATCACCTAGAACTCTGTTTCAGGAGGTCTGGCGTGATCAAGCCACGTTCGTCTGGAGGGAATCCACATCTTTTCATTTTCTGTGGAAACAAAACTAGAAATCCTTTTCCTCAGTAACTTGTCCTTGAACTTATATTTTGGAGTCAAAGCATTTTTTATATTTAATTTATTGTTTTACATGTGGATGCCAGTTCACTCTCCCTTCTTCCTCCCTCCTTCTCTCCCTCCCTCCCTCCCTCCTACCCTCCCAACTTTCCTCCCTCCCTCCCTTCCTGCCTGATGTCTAGGTCATTGTAATGCAACTTTTTATTTGTTTTTTTCATATGGAGAGGTTTCTTCCAATGGTTCTGTTAGTCTAGAGATCCTATGTCAAATTTTTACAAAAGTTGTATGTAAATGTCACGATTGACCTGCTAGCCTGAGGTTAAATCTGGAAAATGGGAGTTATTGTCATAGCACTTCCCAGCATCCTAGAGGGCCTTCTCTGAAACCTACATTTCCATCTGGAAAGAAACCTTGATAGAGACCCGAGATTGCAGAATGATAGAGGAGGGAATAGAGAAGAAAATGGAAACTAAGAATTTAAAAATTATCTCTGATTGTGACCTCCAGGTTGATGACCAAAAATAATCCTAGCTCTTCATTTTGGGCCGAGGTTAACCTGCAAACTGTCACAAGCAGGTATGTCGGCGCAATTGGCAATGGAGAGCTGGAGCGACACACCAATCAGCATCCGGAAATTCTGCCACAAGTGGACCATCAGCAACTTCCGTTTTTGCTTGGAGAACAATAAGGTGAAATGCATTAGAAGTCCCACTTTCTCATCCGGATCCAATGACGCACACACATGGTGCCTGAGTGTACACCCGGACGGGGTCGATGAAGAAAGTAAAGATTACTTGACAGTTTTCTTAGGCTTGCTCAGCTGCCCTAAGAACCCAATCTGGGCAAAGTTCCAATTCTGGATTATCGATGCCAATGCAGAGAAAAGCCAAGTCAAGAAGAGCCCAGCGTTCTTCAGGTTTCTGCAAAACAAACACCATGGATTCAAAAAGTTCATCCTTCGAGATTTCCTTTGGTCCCAGGAGCCTCTGCTTCTCCCGGATGACAGACTCACCCTCGTGTGCAAGGTGAACATGATCCAAGGCTCCTTCAACCTCTCTGCCCAGAGCACGATGGCAGACGAGCTAGGAGCGCTGTGGGAGAAATCCCTCTTCACTGACTGCTGCCTGGTGGTAGCTGGCCAAGAGTTCCGGGCTCATAAGGCCATCTTAGCAGCTCGCTCTCCGGTTTTCAGAGCCATGTTTCAGCATGACATGGAGGAAAGCAGAACAAACCGAGTTGAGATCCAAGATCTGGAGCCGCAGGTCGTCGAGGCAATGATGGGCTTCATGTACACCGGAAAGGCACCAGCCCTCCACAGCATGGCAGATGCTGTGCTGCCAGCTGCTGACAGGTATGGCCTCGAGCTTTTGAAGGTCATGTGCGAGGCTGCCCTCTGCAGGGACCTCTCTGTGGAGAATGCTGCCCACACTCTCATCCTGGCTGACCTGCACAGTGCAGGGCAGCTGAAAACTCAGGCACTGGATTTCATTACAGCTCATGCTTCTCAGGTCTCTGAGACCTCAGGCTGGAAGACAATGGTGGGCTCATACCCCCATTTGCTGGCTGAAGCATACAGCTCCCTGGCTTCTGCTCACTGCTCTTTACAGGAGCCCCCTCGGAAACGCCTGAGGCTAACTTAGGATCCTCTGGGCTGTGACCTACAGGTGCATTCCAGAAGCAGCAGCCAGCATGGGTACCCAAGACCCCCGGGTAGACCCTGGGACATATGTAGCAGGTTTAGAGAATCTGGGGAAAGGCAGCATGGGGACTCAGGCCTTCAATACCCGCTGTCAATGAGTTGAATGGCAGGTTGGGGAAGGGGGAGCACTGTGTTCTAGCATACACTATCGAGTGGCTCTACTGCTTTGTTTTCTGGCCAGGGAATGGGATACTGGCATTCAATATACTTGGCGGCCCCAAGCACATTTCAGGAGGGTTTCTTTGGACCAAGCTGTCTGGATTAAACTGAGCAGAGCATGTGATCAAGAATTTAGAGAAACCTTATCAAGTTTGCTCACAAGAGACCTGGATGAGCAAGAAGCTCTTATTTCTTATTCTCCAAACTTAGTGTGGTGGTACTGGATTGGAGAGTCAGTCGGTCTCAACAATGGTTGCTCCAGCATCGGAACAGTTCGTGAGTTCAGGTCTCAGTAGACACGTGGGACTTCTCAAGGAACTCTAACGGGAGACCCAGAGGATTGATTGAAGGCCTCGTCTTATCTCTGTGGGTGCATCCTTCTCTGTTAACCAAAGGCAATATACATTGTGAATAAAAATTTTACAAAAAGTCTTTGCATTCCGTGATGCGCGCCCACGCGAGCGCACGCAACCTGGCAGCACGCGCACACACCTGCCTTTAATCCAGAAGTTGAGCTGAGGAGACATACCTTTAATTGGGCCACACCCTCCAGAGCGAGACTATAAAGCACCATGAAAGAAGAAAGCTATTTCTCTTTGACTGCTTCCCCTAACCCGGCAGCAAGTCCATTGCTTCACTGGCAGAAGAGAATACTTATTCTCCCTTTTTTTCAGCATTTACTGAAAACAACCAACAGACACATCTAACCTCCTAGACTGAGTAAGTACTGTTTCTTTGGTCTTTTCCTTCAAAGCTAGGCATTGTGTCATTAGCATGATCCAAGGACAAGGTCATTGTTTTTCTGTTTTGTTTATTTGTTTGTTTGTTTTATATAACCAAGTCCATTTAAATGAAAACCAACATTTATAGACAATATTTGGGAATTTGGGTGCCGTTCTTTCCTAACTACTTCCTGCTGGCAAGGGGTGCTGTCATGGGTATTCTAAGAAGAAGCAGAAATCCTTGCTGTAGTCTGTAAGGCTGCTTTGTTCAGCTGTTTTGAATGTAGGATCACCTGGTACTCCGCTTTGTTTTAGGTGGTCTGGCTTGATCAAACCACCCACATTAGTCTGGAAGGAATCCACAATTTTTCCTTTTCTGTGGAAACAAACATAGAAATCCTTTTCCCCAGTAACTTGTCCTTGAACTCATATTTTGGAGTCAAAGCATTTTTTTAAAATTTATTTTATACAACAAACAAAGTCCAATTAAATGAAAACAAACATTTATACACAATATTTGGGAATTTGGGCATTGTTCTTTCCAAACGACTTCCTGCTGCTAAGGGGCGCTGTCATGGGGGATTGGAAGATTATTCAGAAATCCTGGCTGTAGTCTGTAAGGCCGCTTTGTCCAGGTGTTTTGAATATAAGATCACCTAGAACTCTGTTTCAGGAGGTCTGGCGTGATCAAGCCACATTCGTCTGGAGGGAATCCACATCTTTTCATTTTCTGTGGAAACAAAACATAGAAATCCTTTTCCCCAGTAACTTGTCCTTGAACTTATATTTTGGAGTCAAAGCATTTTTTATATTTAATTTATTGTTTTACATGTGGATGCCAGTTCACTCTCCCTTCTTCCCTCCTTCTCTCCCTCCCTCCCTCCTACCCTCCCAACTTTCCTCCCTCCCTCCCTTCCTGCCTGATGTCTAGGTCATTGTAATGCAACTTTTTATTTGTTTTTTTCATATGGAGAGGTTTCTTCCAATGGTTCTGTTAGTCTAGAGATCCTATGTCAAATTTTTTACAAAAGTTGTATGTAAATGTCACGATTGACCTGCTAGCCTGAGGTTAAATCTGGAAAATGGGAGTTATTGTCATAGCACTTCCCAGCATCCTAGAGGGCCTTCTCTGAAACCTACATTTCCATCTGGAAAGAAACCTTGATAGAGACCCGAGATTGCAGAATGATAGAGGAGGGAATAGAGAAGAAAATGGAAACTAAGAATTTAAAAATTATCTCTGATTGTGACCTCCAGGTTGATGACCAAAAATAATCCTAGCTCTTCATTTTGGGCCGAGGTTAACCTGCAAACTGTCACAAGCAGGTATGTCGGCGCAATTGGCAATGGAGAGCTGGAGCGACACACCAATCAGCATCCGGAAATTCTGCCACAAGTGGACCATCAGCAACTTCCGTTTTTGCTTGGAGAACAATAAGGTGAAATGCATTAGAAGTCCCACTTTCTCATCCGGATCCAATGACGCACACACATGGTGCCTGAGTGTACACCCGGACGGGGTCGATGAAGAAAGTAAAGATTACTTGACAGTTTTCTTAGGCTTGCTCAGCTGCCCTAAGAACCCAATCTGGGCAAAGTTCCAATTCTGGATTATCGATGCCAATGCAGAGAAAAGCCAAGTCAAGAAGAGCCCAGCGTTCTTCAGGTTTCTGCAAAACAAACACCATGGATTCAAAAAGTTCATCCTTCGAGATTTCCTTTGGTCCCAGGAGCCTCTGCTTCTCCCGGATGACAGACTCACCCTCGTGTGCAAGGTGAACATGATCCAAGGCTCCTTCAACCTCTCTGCCCAGAGCACGATGGCAGACGAGCTAGGAGCGCTGTGGGAGAAATCCCTCTTCACTGACTGCTGCCTGGTGGTAGCTGGCCAAGAGTTCCGGGCTCATAAGGCCATCTTAGCAGCTCGCTCTCCGGTTTTCAGAGCCATGTTTCAGCATGACATGGAGGAAAGCAGAACAAACCGAGTTGAGATCCAAGATCTGGAGCCGCAGGTCGTCGAGGCAATGATGGGCTTCATGTACACCGGAAAGGCACCAGCCCTCCACAGCATGGCAGATGCTGTGCTGCCAGCTGCTGACAGGTATGGCCTCGAGCGTTTGAAGGTCATGTGCGAGGCTGCCCTCTGCAGGGACCTCTCTGTGGAGAATGCTGCCCACACTCTCATCCTGGCTGACCTGCACAGTGCAGGGCAGCTGAAAACTCAGGCACTGGATTTCATTACAGCTCATGCTTCTCAGGTCTCTGAGACCTCAGGCTGGAAGACAATGGTGGGCTCATACCCCCCATTTGCTGGCTGAAGCATACAGCTCCCTGGCTTCTGCTCACTGCTCTTTACAGGAGCCCCTCGGAAACGCCTGAGGCTAACTTAGGATCCTCTGGGCTGTGACCTACAGGTGCATTCCAGAAGCAGCAGCCAGCATGGGTACCCAAGACCCCCGGGTAGACCCTGGGACATATGTAGCAGGTTTAGAGAATCTGGGGAAAGGCAGCATGGGGACTCAGGCCTTCAATACCCGCTGTCAATGAGTTGAATGGCAGGTTGGGGAAGGGGGAGCACTGTGTTCTAGCATACACTATCGAGTGGCTCTACTGCTTTGTTTTCTGGCCAGGGAATGGGATACTGGCATTCAATATACTTGGCGGCCCCAAGCACATTTCAGGAGGGTTTCTTTGGACCAAGCTGTCTGGATTAAACTGAGCAGAGAATGTGATCAAGAATTTAGAGAAACCTTATCAAGTTTGCTCACAAGAGACCTGGATGAGCAAGAAGCTCTTATTTCTTATTCTCCAAACTTAGTGTGGTGGTACTGGATTGGAGAGTCAGTCGGTCTCAACAATTGTTGCTCCAGCATCGGAACAGTTCGTGAGTTCAGGTCTCAGTAGACACGTGGGACTTCTCAAGGAACTCTAACGGGAGACCCAGAGGATTGATTGAAGGCCTCGTCTTATCTCTGTGGGTGCATCCTTCTCTGTTAACCAAAGGCAATATACATTGTGAATAAAAATTTTACAAAAAGTCTTTGCATTCCGTGATGCGCGCCCCACGCGAGCGCATGCAACCACGAGCACGCGCACACACCTGCCTTTAATCCAGAAGTTGAGCTGAGGAGACATACCTTTAATTGGGCCACACCCTCCAGAGCGAGACTATAAAGCACCATGAAAGAAGAAAGCTATTTCTCTTTGACTGCTTCCCCTAACCCGGCAGCAAGTCCATTGCTTCACTGGCAGAAGAGAATACTTATTCTCCCTTTTTTCAGCATTTACTGAAAACAACCAACAGACACATCTAACCTCCTAGACTGAGTAAGTACTGTTTCTTTGGTCTTTTCCTTCAAAGCTAGGCATTGTGTCATTAGCATGATCCAAGGACAAGGTCATTGTTTTTCTGTTTTGTTTATTTGTTTGTTTGTTTTATATAACCAAGTCCATTTAAATGAAAACCAACATTTATAGACAATATTTGGGAATTTGGGTGCCGTTCTTTCCTAACTACTTCCTGCTGGCAAGGGGTGCTGTCATGGGTATTCTAAGAAGAAGCAGAAATCCTTGCTGTAGTCTGTAAGGCTGCTTTGTTCAGCTGTTTTGAATGTAGGATCACCTGGTACTCCGTTTTAGGTGGTCTGGCTTGATCAAACCACCCACATTAGTCTGGAAGGAATCCACAATTTTTCCTTTTCTGTGGAAACAAACATAGAAATCCTTTTCCCCAGTAACTTGTCCTTGAACTCATATTTTGGAGTCAAAGCATTTTTTTAAAATTTATTTTATACAACAAACAAAGTCCAATTAAATGAAAACAAACATTTATACACAATATTTGGGAATTTGGGCATTGTTCTTTCCAAACGACTTCCTGCTGCTAAGGGGCGCTGTCATGGGGGATTGGAAGATTATTCAGAAATCCTGGCTGTAGTCTGTAAGGCCGCTTTGTCCAGGTGTTTTGAATATAAGATCACCTGGAACTCTGTTTCAGGAGGTCTGGCGTGATCAAGCCACGTTCGTCTGGAGGGAATCCACATCTTTTCATTTTCTGTGGAAACAAAACTAGAAATCCTTTTCCTCAGTAACTTGTCCTTGAACTTATATTTTGGAGTCAAAGCATTTTTTATATTTAATTTATTGTTTTACATGTGGATGCCAGTTCACTCTCCCTTCTTCCCTCCTTCTCTCCCTCCCTCCCTCCCTCCTACCCTCCCAACTTTCCTCCCTCCCTCCCTTCCTGCCTGATGTCTAGGTCATTGTAATGCAACTTTTTATTTGTTTTTTTCATATGGAGAGGTTTCTTCCAATGGTTCTGTTAGTCTAGAGATCCTATGTCAAATTTTTTACAAAAGTTGTATGTAAATGTCACGATTGACCTGCTAGCCTGAGGTTAAATCTGGAAAATGGGAGTTATTGTCATAGCACTTCCCAGCATCCTAGAGGGCCTTCTCTGAAACCTACATTTCCATCTGGAAAGAAACCTTGATAGAGACCCGAGATTGCAGAATGATAGAGGAGGGAATAGAGAAGAAAATGGAAACTAAGAATTTAAAAATTATCTCTGATTGTGACCTCCAGGTTGATGACCAAAAATAATCCTAGCTCTTCATTTTGGGCCGAGGTTAACCTGCAAACTGTCACAAGCAGGTATGTCGGCGCAATTGGCAATGGAGAGCTGGAGCGACACACCAATCAGCATCCGGAAATTCTGCCACAAGTGGACCATCAGCAACTTCCGTTTTTGCTTGGAGAACAATAAGGTGAAATGCATTAGAAGTCCCACTTTCTCATCCGGATCCAATGACGCACACACATGGTGCCTGAGTGTACACCCGGACGGGGTCGATGAAGAAAGTAAAGATTACTTGACAGTTTTCTTAGGCTTGCTCAGCTGCCCTAAGAACCCAATCTGGGCAAAGTTCCAATTCTGGATTATCGATGCCAATGCAGAGAAAAGCCAAGTCAAGAAGAGCCCAGCGTTCTTCAGGTTTCTGCAAAACAAACACCATGGATTCAAAAAGTTCATCCTTCGAGATTTCCTTTGGTCCCAGGAGCCTCTGCTTCTCCCCGGATGACAGACTCACCCTCGTGTGCAAGGTGAACATGATCCAAGGCTCCTTCAACCTCTCTGCCCAGAGCACGATGGCAGACGAGCTAGGAGCGCTGTGGGAGAAATCCCTCTTCACTGACTGCTGCCTGGTGGTAGCTGGCCAAGAGTTCCGGGCTCATAAGGCCATCTTAGCAGCTCGCTCTCCGGTTTTCAGAGCCATGTTTCAGCATGACATGGAGGAAAGCAGAACAAACCGAGTTGAGATCCAAGATCTGGAGCCGCAGGTCGTCGAGGCAATGATGGGCTTCATGTACACCGGAAAGGCACCAGCCCTCCACAGCATGGCAGATGCTGTGCTGCCAGCTGCTGACAGGTATGGCCTCGAGCGTTTGAAGGTCATGTGCGAGGCTGCCCTCTGCAGGGACCTCTCTGTGGAGAATGCTGCCCACACTCTCATCCTGGCTGACCTGCACAGTGCAGGGCAGCTGAAAACTCAGGCACTGGATTTCATTACAGCTCATGCTTCTCAGGTCTCTGAGACCTCAGGCTGGAAGACAATGGTGGGCTCATACCCCCATTTGCTGGCTGAAGCATACAGCTCCCTGGCTTCTGCTCACTGCTCTTTACAGGAGCCCCCTCGGAAACGCCTGAGGCTAACTTAGGATCCTCTGGGCTGTGACCTACAGGTGCATTCCAGAAGCAGCAGCCAGCATGGGTACCCAAGACCCCCGGGTAGACCCTGGGACATATGTAGCAGGTTTAGAGAATCTGGGGAAAGGCAGCATGGGGACTCAGGCCTTCAATACCCGCTGTCAATGAGTTGAATGGCAGGTTGGGGAAGGGGGAGCACTGTGTTCTAGCATACACTATCGAGTGGCTCTACTGCTTTGTTTTCTGGCCAGGGAATGGGATACTGGCATTCAATATACTTGGCGGCCCCAAGCACATTTCAGGAGGGTTTCTTTGGACCAAGCTGTCTGGATTAAACTGAGCAGAGCATGTGATCAAGAATTTAGAGAAAC
Source organism: Phodopus roborovskii (assembly GCF_943737965.1). NCBI lineage: Eukaryota > Metazoa > Chordata > Mammalia > Rodentia > Cricetidae > Phodopus > Phodopus roborovskii. The sequence continues at coordinate 2,043,272 of NW_026126539.1, read as the reverse complement.
CTTATCAAGTTTGCTCACAAGAGACCTGGATGAGCAAGAAGCTCTTATTTCTTATTCTCCAAACTTAGTGTGGTGGTACTGGATTGGAGAGTCAGTCGGTCTCAACAATGGTTGCTCCAGCATCGGAACAGTTCGTGAGTTCAGGTCTCAGTAGACACGTGGGACTTCTCAAGGAACTCTAACGGGAGACCCAGAGGATTGATTGAAGGCCTCGTCTTATCTCTGTGGGTGCATCCTTCTCTGTTAACCAAAGGCAATATACATTGTGAATAAAAATTTTACAAAAAGTCTTTGCATTCCGTGATGCACGCACACGCGAGCGCACGCAACCGCGAGCACGCGCACACACCTGCCTTTAATCCAGAAGTTGAGCTGAGGAGACATACCTTTAATTGGGCCACACCCTCCAGAGCGAGACTATAAAGCACCATGAAAGAAGAAAGCTATTTCTCTTTGACTGCTTCCCCCTAACCCGGCAGCAAGTCCATTGCTTCACTGGCAGAAGAGAATACTTATTCTCCCTTTTTTTCAGCATTTACTGAAAACAACCAACAGACACATCTAACCTCCTAGACTGAGTAAGTACTGTTTCTTTGGTCTTTTCCTTCAAAGCTAGGCATTGTGTCATTAGCATGATCCAAGGACAAGGTCATTGTTTTTCTGTTTTGTTTATTTGTTTGTTTGTTTTATATAACCAAGTCCATTTAAATGAAAACCAACATTTATAGACAATATTTGGGAATTTGGGTGCCGTTCTTTCCTAACTACTTCCTGCTGGCAAGGGGTGCTGTCATGGGTATTCTAAGAAGAAGCAGAAATCCTTGCTGTAGTCTGTAAGGCTGCTTTGTTCAGCTGTTTTGAATGTAGGATCACCTGGTACTCCGTTTTAGGTGGTCTGGCTTGATCAAACCACCCACATTAGTCTGGAAGGAATCCACAATTTTTCCTTTTCTGTGGAAACAAACATAGAAATCCTTTTCCCCAGTAACTTGTCCTTGAACTCATATTTTGGAGTCAAAGCATTTTTTTAAAATTTATTTTATACAACAAACAAAGTCCAATTAAATGAAAACAAACATTTATACACAATATTTGGGAATTTGGGCATTGTTCTTTCCAAACGACTTCCTGCTGCTAAGGGGCGCTGTCATGGGGGATTGGAAGATTATTCAGAAATCCTGGCTGTAGTCTGTAAGGCTGCTTTGTTCAGCTGTTTTGAATGTAGGATCACCTGGTACTCCCTTTTAGGTGGTCTGGCTTGATCAAACCACCCACATTAGTCTGGAAGGAATCCACAATTTTTCCTTTTCTGTGGAAACAAACATAGAAATCCTTTTCCCCAGTAACTTGTCCTTGAACTCATATTTTGGAGTCAAAGCATGTTTTTAAAATTTATTTTATACAACAAACAAAGTCCAATTAAATGAAAACAAACATTTATACACAATATTTGGGAATTTGGGCATTGTTCTTTCCAAACGACTTCCTGCTGCTAAGGGGCGCTGTCATGGGGGATTGGAAGATTATTCAGAAATCCTGGCTGTAGTCTGTAAGGCCGCTTTGTCCAGGTGTTTTGAATATAAGATCACCTAGAACTCTGTTTCAGGAGGTCTGGCGTGATCAAGCCACGTTCGTCTGGAGGGAATCCACATCTTTTCATTTTCTGTGGAAACAAAACTAGAAATCCTTTTCCTCAGTAACTTGTCCTTGAACTTATATTTTGGAGTCAAAGCATTTTTTATATTTAATTTATTGTTTTACATGTGGATGCCAGTTCACTCTCCCTTCTTCCCCTCCTTCTCTCCCTCCCTCCCTCCCTCCCTCCCTCCCTCCTACCCTCCCAACTTTCCTCCCTCCCTCCCTTCCTGCCTGATGTCTAGGTCATTGTAATGCAACTTTTTATTTGTTTTTTTTCATATGGAGAGGTTTCTTCCCATGGTTCTGTTAGTCTAGAGATCCTATGTCAAATTTTTTACAAAAGTTGTATGTAAATGTCACGATTGACCTGCTAGCCTGAGGTTAAATCTGGAAAATGGGAGTTATTGTCATAGCACTTCCCAGCATCCTAGAGGGCCTTCTCTGAAACCTACATTTCCATCTGGAAAGAAACCTTGATAGAGACCCGAGATTGCAGAATGATAGAGGAGGGAATAGAGAAGAAAATGGAAACTAAGAATTTAAAAATTATCTCTGATTGTGACCTCCAGGTTGATGACCAAAAATAATCCTAGCTCTTCATTTTGGGCCGAGGTTAACCTGCAAACTGTCACAAGCAGGTATGTCGGCGCAATTGGCAATGGAGAGCTGGAGCGACACACCAATCAGCATCCGGAAATTCTGCCACAAGTGGACCATCAGCAACTTCCGTTTTTGCTTGGAGAACAATAAGGTGAAATGCATTAGAAGTCCCACTTTCTCATCCGGATCCAATGACGCACACACATGGTGCCTGAGTGTACACCCGGACGGGGTCGATGAAGAAAGTAAAGATTACTTGACAGTTTTCTTAGGCTTGCTCAGCTGCCCTAAGAACCCAATCTGGGCAAAGTTCCAATTCTGGATTATCGATGCCAATGCAGAGAAAAGCCAAGTCAAGAAGAGCCCAGCGTTCTTCAGGTTTCTGCAAAACAAACACCATGGATTCAAAAAGTTCATCCTTCGAGATTTCCTTTGGTCCCAGGAGCCTCTGCTTCTCCCGGATGACAGACTCACCCTCGTGTGCAAGGTGAACATGATCCAAGGCTCCTTCAACCTCTCTGCCCAGAGCACGATGGCAGACGAGCTAGGAGCGCTGTGGGAGAAATCCCTCTTCACTGACTGCTGCCTGGTGGTAGCTGGCCAAGAGTTCCGGGCTCATAAGGCCATCTTAGCAGCTCGCTCTCCGGTTTTCAGAGCCATGTTTCAGCATGACATGGAGGAAAGCAGAACAAACCGAGTTGAGATCCAAGATCTGGAGCCGCAGGTCGTCGAGGCAATGATGGGCTTCATGTACACCGGAAAGGCACCAGCCCTCCACAGCATGGCAGATGCTGTGCTGCCAGCTGCTGACAGGTATGGCCTCGAGCGTTTGAAGGTCATGTGCGAGGCTGCCCTCTGCAGGGACCTCTCTGTGGAGAATGCTGCCCACACTCTCATCCTGGCTGACCTGCACAGTGCAGGGCAGCTGAAAACTCAGGCACTGGATTTCATTACAGCTCATGCTTCTCAGGTCTCTGAGACCTCAGGCTGGAAGACAATGGTGGGCTCATACCCCCATTTGCTGGCTGAAGCATACAGCTCCCCTGGCTTCTGCTCACTGCTCTTTACAGGAGCCCCCTCGGAAACGCCTGAGGCTAACTTAGGATCCTCTGGGCTGTGACCTACAGGTGCATTCCAGAAGCAGCAGCCAGCATGGGTACCCAAGACCCCCGGGTAGACCCTGGGACATATGTAGCAGGTTTAGAGAATCTGGGGAAAGGCAGCATGGGGACTCAGGCCTTCAATACCCGCTGTCAATGAGTTGAATGGCAGGTTGGGGAAGGGGGAGCACTGTGTTCTAGCATACACTATCGAGTGGCTCTACTGCTTTGTTTTCTGGCCAGGGAATGGGATACTGGCATTCAATATACTTGGCGGCCCCAAGCACATTTCAGGAGGGTTTCTTTGGACCAAGCTGTCTGGATTAAACTGAGCAGAGCATGTGATCAAGAATTTAGAGAAACCTTATCAAGTTTGCTCACAAGAGACCTGGATGAGCAAGAAGCTCTTATTTCTTATTCTCCAAACTTAGTGTGGTGGTACTGGATTGGAGAGTCAGTCGGTCTCAACAATGGTTGCTCCAGCATCGGAACAGTTCGTGAGTTCAGGTCTCAGTAGACACGTGGGACTTCTCAAGGAACTCTAACGGGAGACCCAGAGGATTGATTGAAGGCCTCGTCTTATCTCTGTGGGTGCATCCTTCTCTGTTAACCAAAGGCAATATACATTGTGAATAAAAATTTTACAAAAAGTCTTTGCATTCCGTGATGCGCGCCCACGCGAGCGCACGCAACCGCGAGCACGCGCACACACCTGCCTTTAATCCAGAAGTTGAGCTGAGGAGACATACCTTTAATTGGGCCACACCCTCCAGAGCGAGACTATAAAGCACCATGAAAGAAGAAAGCTATTTCTCTTTGACTGCTTCCCCTAACCCGGCAGCAAGTCCATTGCTTCACTGGCAGAAGAGAATACTTATTCTCCCTTTTTTCAGCATTTACTGAAAACAACCAACAGACACATCTAACCTCCTAGACTGAGTAAGTACTGTTTCTTTGGTCTTTTCCTTCAAAGCTAGGCATTGTGTCATTAGCATGATCCAAGGACAAGGTCATTGTTTTTCTGTTTTGTTTATTTGTTTGTTTGTTTTATATAACCAAGTCCATTTAAATGAAAACCAACATTTATAGACAATATTTGGGAATTTGGGTGCCGTTCTTTCCTAACTACTTCCTGCTGGCAAGGGGTGCTGTCATGGGTATTCTAAGAAGAAGCAGAAATCCTTGCTGTAGTCTGTAAGGCTGCTTTGTTCAGCTGTTTTGAATGTAGGATCACCTGGTACTCCGTTTTAGGTGGTCTGGCTTGATCAAACCACCCACATTAGTCTGGAAGGAATCCACAATTTTTCCTTTTCTGTGGAAACAAACATAGAAATCCTTTTCCCCAGTAACTTGTCCTTGAACTCATATTTTGGAGTCAAAGCATTTTTTTAAAATTTATTTTATACAACAAACAAAGTCCAATTAAATGAAAACAAACATTTATACACAATATTTGGGAATTTGGGCATTGTTCTTTCCAAACGACTTCCTGCTGCTAAGGGGCGCTGTCATGGGGGATTGGAAGATTATTCAGAAATCCTGGCTGTAGTCTGTAAGGCTGCTTTGTTCAGCTGTTTTGAATGTAGGATCACCTGGTACTCCCTTTTAGGTGGTCTGGCTTGATCAAACCACCCACATTAGTCTGGAAGGAATCCACAATTTTTCCTTTTCTGTGGAAACAAACATAGAAATCCTTTTCCCCAGTAACTTGTCCTTGAACTCATATTTTGGAGTCAAAGCATGTTTTTAAAATTTATTTTATACAACAAACAAAGTCCAATTAAATGAAAACAAACATTTATACACAATATTTGGGAATTTGGGCATTGTTCTTTCCAAACGACTTCCTGCTGCTAAGGGGCGCTGTCATGGGGGATTGGAAGATTATTCAGAAATCCTGGCTGTAGTCTGTAAGGCCGCTTTGTCCAGGTGTTTTGAATATAAGATCACCTAGAACTCTGTTTCAGGAGGTCTGGCGTGATCAAGCCACGTTCGTCTGGAGGGAATCCACATCTTTTCATTTTCTGTGGAAACAAAACTAGAAATCCTTTTCCTCAGTAACTTGTCCTTGAACTTATATTTTGGAGTCAAAGCATTTTTTATATTTAATTTATTGTTTTACATGTGGATGCCAGTTCACTCTCCCTTCTTCCCTCCTTCTCTCCCTCCCTCCCTCCCTCCCTCCCTCCCTCCCCCCCCCTCCTACCCTCCCAACTTTCCTCCCTCCCTCCCTTCCTGCCTGATGTCTAGGTCATTGTAATGCAACTTTTTATTTGTTTTTTTCATATGGAGAGGTTTCTTCCCATGGTTCTGTTAGTCTAGAGATCCTATGTCAAATTTTTTACAAAAGTTGTATGTAAATGTCACGATTGACCTGCTAGCCTGAGGTTAAATCTGGAAAATGGGAGTTATTGTCATAGCACTTCCCAGCATCCTAGAGGGCCTTCTCTGAAACCTACATTTCCATCTGGAAAGAAACCTTGATAGAGACCCGAGATTGCAGAATGATAGAGGAGGGAATAGAGAAGAAAATGGAAACTAAGAATTTAAAAATTATCTCTGATTGTGACCTCCAGGTTGATGACCAAAAATAATCCTAGCTCTTCATTTTGGGCCGAGGTTAACCTGCAAACTGTCACAAGCAGGTATGTCGGCGCAATTGGCAATGGAGAGCTGGAGCGACACACCAATCAGCATCCGGAAATTCTGCCACAAGTGGACCATCAGCAACTTCCGTTTTTGCTTGGAGAACAATAAGGTGAAATGCATTAGAAGTCCCACTTTCTCATCCGGATCCAATGACGCACACACATGGTGCCTGAGTGTACACCCGGACGGGGTCGATGAAGAAAGTAAAGATTACTTGACAGTTTTCTTAGGCTTGCTCAGCTGCCCTAAGAACCCAATCTGGGCAAAGTTCCAATTCTGGATTATCGATGCCAATGCAGAGAAAAGCCAAGTCAAGAAGAGCCCAGCGTTCTTCAGGTTTCTGCAAAACAAACACCATGGATTCAAAAAGTTCATCCTTCGAGATTTCCTTTGGTCCCAGGAGCCTCTGCTTCTCCCGGATGACAGACTCACCCTCGTGTGCAAGGTGAACATGATCCAAGGCTCCTTCAACCTCTCTGCCCAGAGCACGATGGCAGACGAGCTAGGAGCGCTGTGGGAGAAATCCCTCTTCACTGACTGCTGCCTGGTGGTAGCTGGCCAAGAGTTCCGGGCTCATAAGGCCATCTTAGCAGCTCGCTCTCCGGTTTTCAGAGCCATGTTTCAGCATGACATGGAGGAAAGCAGAACAAACCGAGTTGAGATCCAAGATCTGGAGCCGCAGGTCGTCGAGGCAATGATGGGCTTCATGTACACCGGAAAGGCACCAGCCCTCCACAGCATGGCAGATGCTGTGCTGCCAGCTGCTGACAGGTATGGCCTCGAGCGTTTGAAGGTCATGTGCGAGGCTGCCCTCTGCAGGGACCTCTCTGTGGAGAATGCTGCCCACACTCTCATCCTGGCTGACCTGCACAGTGCAGGGCAGCTGAAAACTCAGGCACTGGATTTCATTACAGCTCATGCTTCTCAGGTCTCTGAGACCTCAGGCTGGAAGACAATGGTGGGCTCATACCCCCATTTGCTGGCTGAAGCATACAGCTCCCTGGCTTCTGCTCACTGCTCTTTACAGGAGCCCCCTCGCAAACGCCTGAGGCTAACTTAGGATCCTCTGGGCTGTGACCTACAGGTGCATTCCAGAAGCAGCAGCCAGCATGGGTACCCAAGACCCCCGGGTAGACCCTGGGACATATGTAGCAGGTTTAGAGAATCTGGGGAAAGGCAGCATGGGGACTCAGGCCTTCAATACCCGCTGTCAATGAGTTGAATGGCAGGTTGGGGAAGGGGGAGCACTGTGTTCTAGCATACACTATCGAGTGGCTCTACTGCTTTGTTTTCTGGCCAGGGAATGGGATACTGGCATTCAATATACTTGGCGGCCCCAAGCACATTTCAGGAGGGTTTCTTTGGACCAAGCTGTCTGGATTAAACTGAGCAGAGCATGTGATCAAGAATTTAGAGAAACCTTATCAAGTTTGCTCACAAGAGACCTGGATGAGCAAGAAGCTCTTATTTCTTATTCTCCAAACTTAGTGTGGTGGTACTGGATTGGAGAGTCAGTCGGTCTCAACAATGGTTGCTCCAGCATCGGAACAGTTCGTGAGTTCAGGTCTCAGTAGACACGTGGGACTTCTCAAGGAACTCTAACGGGAGACCCAGAGGATTGATTGAAGGCCTCGTCTTATCTCTGTGGGTGCATCCTTCTCTGTTAACCAAAGGCAATATACATTGTGAATAAAAATTTTACAAAAAGTCTTTGCATTCCGTGATGCGCGCCCACGCGAGCGCACGCAACCGCGAGCACGCGCACACACCTGCCTTTAATCCAGAAGTTGAGCTGAGGAGACATACCTTTAATTGGGCCACACCCTCCAGAGCGAGACTATAAAGCACCATGAAAGAAGAAAGCTATTTCTCTTTGACTGCTTCCCCTAACCCGGCAGCAAGTCCATTGCTTCACTGGCAGAAGAGAATACTTATTCTCCCTTTTTTCAGCATTTACTGAAAACAACCAACAGACACATCTAACCTCCTAGACTGAGTAAGTACTGTTTCTTTGGTCTTTTCCTTCAAAGCTAGGCATTGTGTCATTAGCATGATCCAAGGACAAGGTCATTGTTTTTCTGTTTTGTTTATTTGTTTGTTTGTTTTATATAACCAAGTCCATTTAAATGAAAACCAACATTTATAGACAATATTTGGGAATTTGGGTGCCGTTCTTTCCTAACTACTTCCTGCTGGCAAGGGGTGCTGTCATGGGTATTCTAAGAAGAAGCAGAAATCCTTGCTGTAGTCTGTAAGGCTGCTTTGTTCAGCTGTTTTGAATGTAGGATCACCTGGTACTCCGTTTTAGGTGGTCTGGCTTGATCAAACCACCCACATTAGTCTGGAAGGAATCCACAATTTTTCCTTTTCTGTGGAAACAAACATAGAAATCCTTTTCCCCAGTAACTTGTCCTTGAACTCATATTTTGGAGTCAAAGCATTTTTTTAAAATTTATTTTATACAACAAACAAAGTCCAATTAAATGAAAACAAACATTTATACACAATATTTGGGAATTTGGGCATTGTTCTTTCCAAACGACTTCCTGCTGCTAAGGGGCGCTGTCATGGGGGATTGGAAGATTATTCAGAAATCCTGGCTGTAGTCTGTAAGGCTGCTTTGTTCAGCTGTTTTGAATGTAGGATCACCTGGTACTCCCTTTTAGGTGGTCTGGCTTGATCAAACCACCCACATTAGTCTGGAAGGAATCCACAATTTTTCCTTTTCTGTGGAAACAAACATAGAAATCCTTTTCCCCAGTAACTTGTCCTTGAACTCATATTTTGGAGTCAAAGCATGTTTTTAAAATTTATTTTATACAACAAACAAAGTCCAATTAAATGAAAACAAACATTTATACACAATATTTGGGAATTTGGGCATTGTTCTTTCCAAACGACTTCCTGCTGCTAAGGGGCGCTGTCATGGGGGATTGGAAGATTATTCAGAAATCCTGGCTGTAGTCTGTAAGGCCGCTTTGTCCAGGTGTTTTGAATATAAGATCACCTAGAACTCTGTTTCAGGAGGTCTGGCGTGATCAAGCCACGTTCGTCTGGAGGGAATCCACATCTTTTCATTTTCTGTGGAAACAAAACTAGAAATCCTTTTCCTCAGTAACTTGTCCTTGAACTTATATTTTGGAGTCAAAGCATTTTTTATATTTAATTTATTGTTTTACATGTGGATGCCAGTTCACTCTCCCTTCTTCCCTCCTTCTCTCCCTCCCTCCCTCCCTCCCTCACTCCCTCCCTCCCTCCCTCCTACCCTCCCAACTTTCCTCCCTCCCTCCCTTCCTGCCTGATGTCTAGGTCATTGTAATGCAACTTTTTATTTGTTTTTTTTCATATGGAGAGGTTTCTTCCCATGGTTCTGTTAGTCTAGAGATCCTATGTCAAATTTTTTACAAAAGTTGTATGTAAATGTCACGATTGACCTGCTAGCCTGAGGTTAAATCTGGAAAATGGGAGTTATTGTCATAGCACTTCCCAGCATCCTAGAGGGCCTTCTCTGAAACCTACATTTCCATCTGGAAAGAAACCTTGATAGAGACCCGAGATTGCAGAATGATAGAGGAGGGAATAGAGAAGAAAATGGAAACTAAGAATTTAAAAATTATCTCTGATTGTGACCTCCAGGTTGATGACCAAAAATAATCCTAGCTCTTCATTTTGGGCCGAGGTTAACCTGCAAACTGTCACAAGCAGGTATGTCGGCGCAATTGGCAATGGAGAGCTGGAGCGACACACCAATCAGCATCCGGAAATTCTGCCACAAGTGGACCATCAGCAACTTCCGTTTTTGCTTGGAGAACAATAAGGTGAAATGCATTAGAAGTCCCACTTTCTCATCCGGATCCAATGACGCACACACATGGTGCCTGAGTGTACACCCGGACGGGGTCGATGAAGAAAGTAAAGATTACTTGACAGTTTTCTTAGGCTTGCTCAGCTGCCCTAAGAACCCAATCTGGGCAAAGTTCCAATTCTGGATTATCGATGCCAATGCAGAGAAAAGCCAAGTCAAGAAGAGCCCAGCGTTCTTCAGGTTTCTGCAAAACAAACACCATGGATTCAAAAAGTTCATCCTTCGAGATTTCCTTTGGTCCCAGGAGCCTCTGCTTCTCCCGGATGACAGACTCACCCTCGTGTGCAAGGTGAACATGATCCAAGGCTCCTTCAACCTCTCTGCCCAGAGCACGATGGCAGACGAGCTAGGAGCGCTGTGGGAGAAATCCCTCTTCACTGACTGCTGCCTGGTGGTAGCTGGCCAAGAGTTCCGGGCTCATAAGGCCATCTTAGCAGCTCGCTCTCCGGTTTTCAGAGCCATGTTTCAGCATGACATGGAGGAAAGCAGAACAAACCGAGTTGAGATCCAAGATCTGGAGCCGCAGGTCGTCGAGGCAATGATGGGCTTCATGTACACCGGAAAGGCACCAGCCCTCCACAGCATGGCAGATGCTGTGCTGCCAGCTGCTGACAGGTATGGCCTCGAGCGTTTGAAGGTCATGTGCGAGGCTGCCCTCTGCAGGGACCTCTCTGTGGAGAATGCTGCCCACACTCTCATCCTGGCTGACCTGCACAGTGCAGGGCAGCTGAAAACTCAGGCACTGGATTTCATTACAGCTCATGCTTCTCAGGTCTCTGAGACCTCAGGCTGGAAGACAATGGTGGGCTCATACCCCCATTTGCTGGCTGAAGCATACAGCTCCCTGGCTTCTGCTCACTGCTCTTTACAGGAGCCCCCTCGCAAACGCCTGAGGCTAACTTAGGATCCTCTGGGCTGTGACCTACAGGTGCATTCCAGAAGCAGCAGCCAGCATGGGTACCCAAGACCCCCGGGTAGACCCTGGGACATATGTAGCAGGTTTAGAGAATCTGGGGAAAGGCAGCATGGGGACTCAGGCCTTCAATACCCGCTGTCAATGAGTTGAATGGCAGGTTGGGGAAGGGGGAGCACTGTGTTCTAGCATACACTATCGAGTGGCTCTACTGCTTTGTTTTCTGGCCAGGGAATGGGATACTGGCATTCAATATACTTGGCGGCCCCAAGCACATTTCAGGAGGGTTTCTTTGGACCAAGCTGTCTGGATTAAACTGAGCAGAGCATGTGATCAAGAATTTAGAGAAACCTTATCAAGTTTGCTCACAAGAGACCTGGATGAGCAAGAAGCTCTTATTTCTTATTCTCCAAACTTAGTGTGGTGGTACTGGATTGGAGAGTCAGTCGGTCTCAACAATGGTTGCTCCAGCATCGGAACAGTTCGTGAGTTCAGGTCTCAGTAGACACGTGGGACTTCTCAAGGAACTCTAACGGGAGACCCAGAGGATTGATTGAAGGCCTCGTCTTATCTCTGTGGGTGCATCCTTCTCTGTTAACCAAAGGCAATATACATTGTGAATAAAAATTTTACAAAAAGTCTTTGCATTCCGTGATGCGCGCCCACGCGAGCGCACGCAACCGCGAGCACGCGCACACACCTGCCTTTAATCCAGAAGTTGAGCTGAGGAGACATACCTTTAATTGGGCCACACCCTCCAGAGCGAGACTATAAAGCACCATGAAAGAAGAAAGCTATTTCTCTTTGACTGCTTCCCCTAACCCGGCAGCAAGTCCATTGCTTCACTGGCAGAAGAGAATACTTATTCTCCCTTTTTTCAGCATTTACTGAAAACAACCAACAGACACATCTAACCTCCTAGACTGAGTAAGTACTGTTTCTTTGGTCTTTTCCTTCAAAGCTAGGCATTGTGTCATTAGCATGATCCAAGGACAAGGTCATTGTTTTTCTGTTTTGTTTATTTGTTTGTTTGTTTTATATAACCAAGTCCATTTAAATGAAAACCAACATTTATAGACAATATTTGGGAATTTGGGTGCCGTTCTTTCCTAACTACTTCCTGCTGGCAAGGGGTGCTGTCATGGGTATTCTAAGAAGAAGCAGAAATCCTTGCTGTAGTCTGTAAGGCTGCTTTGTTCAGCTGTTTTGAATGTAGGATCACCTGGTACTCCGTTTTAGGTGGTCTGGCTTGATCAAACCACCCACATTAGTCTGGAAGGAATCCACAATTTTTCCTTTTCTGTGGAAACAAACATAGAAATCCTTTTCCCCAGTAACTTGTCCTTGAACTCATATTTTGGAGTCAAAGCATTTTTTTAAAATTTATTTTATACAACAAACAAAGTCCAATTAAATGAAAACAAACATTTATACACAATATTTGGGAATTTGGGCATTGTTCTTTCCAAACGACTTCCTGCTGCTAAGGGGCGCTGTCATGGGGGATTGGAAGATTATTCAGAAATCCTGGCTGTAGTCTGTAAGGCTGCTTTGTTCAGCTGTTTTGAATGTAGGATCACCTGGTACTCCCTTTTAGGTGGTCTGGCTTGATCAAACCACCCACATTAGTCTGGAAGGAATCCACAATTTTTCCTTTTCTGTGGAAACAAACATAGAAATCCTTTTCCCCAGTAACTTGTCCTTGAACTCATATTTTGGAGTCAAAGCATGTTTTTAAAATTTATTTTATACAACAAACAAAGTCCAATTAAATGAAAACAAACATTTATACACAATATTTGGGAATTTGGGCATTGTTCTTTCCAAACGACTTCCTGCTGCTAAGGGGCGCTGTCATGGGGGATTGGAAGATTATTCAGAAATCCTGGCTGTAGTCTGTAAGGCCGCTTTGTCCAGGTGTTTTGAATATAAGATCACCTAGAACTCTGTTTCAGGAGGTCTGGCGTGATCAAGCCACGTTCGTCTGGAGGGAATCCACATCTTTTCATTTTCTGTGGAAACAAAACTAGAAATCCTTTTCCTCAGTAACTTGTCCTTGAACTTATATTTTGGAGTCAAAGCATTTTTTATATTTAATTTATTGTTTTACATGTGGATGCCAGTTCACTCTCCCTTCTTCCCTCCTTCTCTCCCTCCCTCCCTCCCTCCCTCCCTCCCTCCCTCCCTCCTACCCTCCCAACTTTCCTCCCTCCCTCCCTTCCTGCCTGATGTCTAGGTCATTGTAATGCAACTTTTTATTTGTTTTTTTTCATATGGAGAGGTTTCTTCCCATGGTTCTGTTAGTCTAGAGATCCTATGTCAAATTTTTTACAAAAGTTGTATGTAAATGTCACGATTGACCTGCTAGCCTGAGGTTAAATCTGGAAAATGGGAGTTATTGTCATAGCACTTCCCAGCATCCTAGAGGGCCTTCTCTGAAACCTACATTTCCATCTGGAAAGAAACCTTGATAGAGACCCGAGATTGCAGAATGATAGAGGAGGGAATAGAGAAGAAAATGGAAACTAAGAATTTAAAAATTATCTCTGATTGTGACCTCCAGGTTGATGACCAAAAATAATCCTAGCTCTTCATTTTGGGCCGAGGTTAACCTGCAAACTGTCACAAGCAGGTATGTCGGCGCAATTGGCAATGGAGAGCTGGAGCGACACACCAATCAGCATCCGGAAATTCTGCCACAAGTGGACCATCAGCAACTTCCGTTTTTGCTTGGAGAACAATAAGGTGAAATGCATTAGAAGTCCCACTTTCTCATCCGGATCCAATGACGCACACACATGGTGCCTGAGTGTACACCCGGACGGGGTCGATGAAGAAAGTAAAGATTACTTGACAGTTTTCTTAGGCTTGCTCAGCTGCCCTAAGAACCCAATCTGGGCAAAGTTCCAATTCTGGATTATCGATGCCAATGCAGAGAAAAGCCAAGTCAAGAAGAGCCCAGCGTTCTTCAGGTTTCTGCAAAACAAACACCATGGATTCAAAAAGTTCATCCTTCGAGATTTCCTTTGGTCCCAGGAGCCTCTGCTTCTCCCGGATGACAGACTCACCCTCGTGTGCAAGGTGAACATGATCCAAGGCTCCTTCAACCTCTCTGCCCAGAGCACGATGGCAGACGAGCTAGGAGCGCTGTGGGAGAAATCCCTCTTCACTGACTGCTGCCTGGTGGTAGCTGGCCAAGAGTTCCGGGCTCATAAGGCCATCTTAGCAGCTCGCTCTCCGGTTTTCAGAGCCATGTTTCAGCATGACATGGAGGAAAGCAGAACAAACCGAGTTGAGATCCAAGATCTGGAGCCGCAGGTCGTCGAGGCAATGATGGGCTTCATGTACACCGGAAAGGCACCAGCCCTCCACAGCATGGCAGATGCTGTGCTGCCAGCTGCTGACAGGTATGGCCTCGAGCGTTTGAAGGTCATGTGCGAGGCTGCCCTCTGCAGGGACCTCTCTGTGGAGAATGCTGCCCACACTCTCATCCTGGCTGACCTGCACAGTGCAGGGCAGCTGAAAACTCAGGCACTGGATTTCATTACAGCTCATGCTTCTCAGGTCTCTGAGACCTCAGGCTGGAAGACAATGGTGGGCTCATACCCCCATTTGCTGGCTGAAGCATACAGCTCCCTGGCTTCTGCTCACTGCTCTTTACAGGAGCCCCCTCGGAAACGCCTGAGGCTAACTTAGGATCCTCTGGGCTGTGACCTACAGGTGCATTCCAGAAGCAGCAGCCAGCATGGGTACCCAAGACCCCCGGGTAGACCCTGGGACATATGTAGCAGGTTTAGAGAATCTGGGGAAAGGCAGCATGGGGACTCAGGCCTTCAATACCCGCTGTCAATGAGTTGAATGGCAGGTTGGGGAAGGGGGGAGCACTGTGTTCTAGCATACACTATCGAGTGGCTCTACTGCTTTGTTTTCTGGCCAGGGAATGGGATACTGGCATTCAATATACTTGGCGGCCCCAAGCACATTTCAGGAGGGTTTCTTTGGACCAAGCTGTCTGGATTAAACTGAGCAGAGCATGTGATCAAGAATTTAGAGAAACCTTATCAAGTTTGCTCACAAGAGACCTGGATGAGCAAGAAGCTCTTATTTCTTATTCTCCAAACTTAGTGTGGTGGTACTGGATTGGAGAGTCAGTCGGTCTCAACAATGGTTGCTCCAGCATCGGAACAGTTCGTGAGTTCAGGTCTCAGTAGACACGTGGGACTTCTCAAGGAACTCTAACGGGAGACCCAGAGGATTGATTGAAGGCCTCGTCTTATCTCTGTGGGTGCATCCTTCTCTGTTAACCAAAGGCAATATACATTGTGAATAAAAATTTTACAAAAAGTCTTTGCATTCCGTGATGCGCGCCCACGCGAGCGCACGCAACCGCGAGCACGCGCACACACCTGCCTTTAATCCAGAAGTTGAGCTGAGGAGACATACCTTTAATTGGGCCACACCCTCCAGAGCGAGACTATAAAGCACCATGAAAGAAGAAAGCTATTTCTCTTTGACTGCTTCCCCTAACCCGGCAGCAAGTCCATTGCTTCACTGGCAGAAGAGAATACTTATTCTCCCTTTTTTCAGCATTTACTGAAAACAACCAACAGACACATCTAACCTCCTAGACTGAGTAAGTACTGTTTCTTTGGTCTTTTCCTTCAAAGCTAGGCATTGTGTCATTAGCATGATCCAAGGACAAGGTCATTGTTTTTCTGTTTTGTTTATTTGTTTGTTTGTTTTATATAACCAAGTCCATTTAAATGAAAACCAACATTTATAGACAATATTTGGGAATTTGGGTGCCGTTCTTTCCTAACTACTTCCTGCTGGCAAGGGGTGCTGTCATGGGTATTCTAAGAAGAAGCAGAAATCCTTGCTGTAGTCTGTAAGGCTGCTTTGTTCAGCTGTTTTGAATGTAGGATCACCTGGTACTCCGTTTTAGGTGGTCTGGCTTGATCAAACCACCCACATTAGTCTGGAAGGAATCCACAATTTTTCCTTTTCTGTGGAAACAAACATAGAAATCCTTTTCCCCAGTAACTTGTCCTTGAACTCATATTTTGGAGTCAAAGCATTTTTTTAAAATTTATTTTATACAACAAACAAAGTCCAATTAAATGAAAACAAACATTTATACACAATATTTGGGAATTTGGGCATTGTTCTTTCCAAACGACTTCCTGCTGCTAAGGGGCGCTGTCATGGGGGATTGGAAGATTATTCAGAAATCCTGGCTGTAGTCTGTAAGGCTGCTTTGTTCAGCTGTTTTGAATGTAGGATCACCTGGTACTCCCTTTTAGGTGGTCTGGCTTGATCAAACCACCCACATTAGTCTGGAAGGAATCCACAATTTTTCCTTTTCTGTGGAAACAAACATAGAAATCCTTTTCCCCAGTAACTTGTCCTTGAACTCATATTTTGGAGTCAAAGCATGTTTTTAAAATTTATTTTATACAACAAACAAAGTCCAATTAAATGAAAACAAACATTTATACACAATATTTGGGAATTTGGGCATTGTTCTTTCCAAACGACTTCCTGCTGCTAAGGGGCGCTGTCATGGGGGATTGGAAGATTATTCAGAAATCCTGGCTGTAGTCTGTAAGGCCGCTTTGTCCAGGTGTTTTGAATATAAGATCACCTAGAACTCTGTTTCAGGAGGTCTGGCGTGATCAAGCCACGTTCGTCTGGAGGGAATCCACATCTTTTCATTTTCTGTGGAAACAAAACTAGAAATCCTTTTCCTCAGTAACTTGTCCTTGAACTTATATTTTGGAGTCAAAGCATTTTTTATATTTAATTTATTGTTTTACATGTGGATGCCAGTTCACTCTCCCTTCTTCCCTCCTTCTCTCCCTCCCTCCCTCCCTCCCTCCCTCCCTCCCTCCTACCCTCCCAACTTTCCTCCCTCCCTCCCTTCCTGCCTGATGTCTAGGTCATTGTAATGCAACTTTTTATTTGTTTTTTTTCATATGGAGAGGTTTCTTCCCATGGTTCTGTTAGTCTAGAGATCCTATGTCAAATTTTTTACAAAAGTTGTATGTAAATGTCACGATTGACCTGCTAGCCTGAGGTTAAATCTGGAAAATGGGAGTTATTGTCATAGCACTTCCCAGCATCCTAGAGGGCCTTCTCTGAAACCTACATTTCCATCTGGAAAGAAACCTTGATAGAGACCCGAGATTGCAGAATGATAGAGGAGGGAATAGAGAAGAAAATGGAAACTAAGAATTTAAAAATTATCTCTGATTGTGACCTCCAGGTTGATGACCAAAAATAATCCTAGCTCTTCATTTTGGGCCGAGGTTAACCTGCAAACTGTCACAAGCAGGTATGTCGGCGCAATTGGCAATGGAGAGCTGGAGCGACACACCAATCAGCATCCGGAAATTCTGCCACAAGTGGACCATCAGCAACTTCCGTTTTTGCTTGGAGAACAATAAGGTGAAATGCATTAGAAGTCCCACTTTCTCATCCGGATCCAATGACGCACACACATGGTGCCTGAGTGTACACCCGGACGGGGTCGATGAAGAAAGTAAAGATTACTTGACAGTTTTCTTAGGCTTGCTCAGCTGCCCTAAGAACCCAATCTGGGCAAAGTTCCAATTCTGGATTATCGATGCCAATGCAGAGAAAAGCCAAGTCAAGAAGAGCCCAGCGTTCTTCAGGTTTCTGCAAAACAAACACCATGGATTCAAAAAGTTCATCCTTCGAGATTTCCTTTGGTCCCAGGAGCCTCTGCTTCTCCCGGATGACAGACTCACCCTCGTGTGCAAGGTGAACATGATCCAAGGCTCCTTCAACCTCTCTGCCCAGAGCACGATGGCAGACGAGCTAGGAGCGCTGTGGGAGAAATCCCTCTTCACTGACTGCTGCCTGGTGGTAGCTGGCCAAGAGTTCCGGGCTCATAAGGCCATCTTAGCAGCTCGCTCTCCGGTTTTCAGAGCCATGTTTCAGCATGACATGGAGGAAAGCAGAACAAACCGAGTTGAGATCCAAGATCTGGAGCCGCAGGTCGTCGAGGCAATGATGGGCTTCATGTACACCGGAAAGGCACCAGCCCTCCACAGCATGGCAGATGCTGTGCTGCCAGCTGCTGACAGGTATGGCCTCGAGCGTTTGAAGGTCATGTGCGAGGCTGCCCTCTGCAGGGACCTCTCTGTGGAGAATGCTGCCCACACTCTCATCCTGGCTGACCTGCACAGTGCAGGGCAGCTGAAAACTCAGGCACTGGATTTCATTACAGCTCATGCTTCTCAGGTCTCTGAGACCTCAGGCTGGAAGACAATGGTGGGCTCATACCCCCATTTGCTGGCTGAAGCATACAGCTCCCTGGCTTCTGCTCACTGCTCTTTACAGGAGCCCCCTCGGAAACGCCTGAGGCTAACTTAGGATCCTCTGGGCTGTGACCTACAGGTGCATTCCAGAAGCAGCAGCCAGCATGGGTACCCAAGACCCCCGGGTAGACCCTGGGACATATGTAGCAGGTTTAGAGAATCTGGGGAAAGGCAGCATGGGGACTCAGGCCTTCAATACCCGCTGTCAATGAGTTGAATGGCAGGTTGGGGAAGGGGGAGCACTGTGTTCTAGCATACACTATCGAGTGGCTCTACTGCTTTGTTTTCTGGCCAGGGAATGGGATACTGGCATTCAATATACTTGGCGGCCCCAAGCACATTTCAGGAGGGTTTCTTTGGACCAAGCTGTCTGGATTAAACTGAGCAGAGCATGTGATCAAGAATTTAGAGAAACCTTATCAAGTTTGCTCACAAGAGACCTGGATGAGCAAGAAGCTCTTATTTCTTATTCTCCAAACTTAGTGTGGTGGTACTGGATTGGAGAGTCAGTCGGTCTCAACAATGGTTGCTCCAGCATCGGAACAGTTCGTGAGTTCAGGTCTCAGTAGACACGTGGGACTTCTCAAGGAACTCTAACGGGAGACCCAGAGGATTGATTGAAGGCCTCGTCTTATCTCTGTGGGTGCATCCTTCTCTGTTAACCAAAGGCAATATACATTGTGAATAAAAATTTTACAAAAAGTCTTTGCATTCCGTGATGCGCGCCCACGCGAGCGCACGCAACCGCGAGCACGCGCACACACCTGCCTTTAATCCAGAAGTTGAGCTGAGGAGACATACCTTTAATTGGGCCACACCCTCCAGAGCGAGACTATAAAGCACCATGAAAGAAGAAAGCTATTTCTCTTTGACTGCTTCCCCCTAACCCGGCAGCAAGTCCATTGCTTCACTGGCAGAAGAGAATACTTATTCTCCCTTTTTTCAGCATTTACTGAAAACAACCAACAGACACATCTAACCTCCTAGACTGAGTAAGTACTGTTTCTTTGGTCTTTTCCTTCAAAGCTAGGCATTGTGTCATTAGCATGATCCAAGGACAAGGTCATTGTTTTTCTGTTTTGTTTATTTGTTTGTTTGTTTTATATAACCAAGTCCATTTAAATGAAAACCAACATTTATAGACAATATTTGGGAATTTGGGTGCCGTTCTTTCCTAACTACTTCCTGCTGGCAAGGGGTGCTGTCATGGGTATTCTAAGAAGAAGCAGAAATCCTTGCTGTAGTCTGTAAGGCTGCTTTGTTCAGCTGTTTTGAATGTAGGATCACCTGGTACTCCGTTTTAGGTGGTCTGGCTTGATCAAACCACCCACATTAGTCTGGAAGGAATCCACAATTTTTCCTTTTCTGTGGAAACAAACATAGAAATCCTTTTCCCCAGTAACTTGTCCTTGAACTCATATTTTGGAGTCAAAGCATTTTTTTAAAATTTATTTTATACAACAAACAAAGTCCAATTAAATGAAAACAAACATTTATACACAATATTTGGGAATTTGGGCATTGTTCTTTCCAAACGACTTCCTGCTGCTAAGGGGCGCTGTCATGGGGGATTGGAAGATTATTCAGAAATCCTGGCTGTAGTCTGTAAGGCTGCTTTGTTCAGCTGTTTTGAATGTAGGATCACCTGGTACTCCCTTTTAGGTGGTCTGGCTTGATCAAACCACCCACATTAGTCTGGAAGGAATCCACAATTTTTCCTTTTCTGTGGAAACAAACATAGAAATCCTTTTCCCCAGTAACTTGTCCTTGAACTCATATTTTGGAGTCAAAGCATGTTTTTAAAATTTATTTTATACAACAAACAAAGTCCAATTAAATGAAAACAAACATTTATACACAATATTTGGGAATTTGGGCATTGTTCTTTCCAAACGACTTCCTGCTGCTAAGGGGCGCTGTCATGGGGGATTGGAAGATTATTCAGAAATCCTGGCTGTAGTCTGTAAGGCCGCTTTGTCCAGGTGTTTTGAATATAAGATCACCTAGAACTCTGTTTCAGGAGGTCTGGCGTGATCAAGCCACGTTCGTCTGGAGGGAATCCACATCTTTTCATTTTCTGTGGAAACAAAACTAGAAATCCTTTTCCTCAGTAACTTGTCCTTGAACTTATATTTTGGAGTCAAAGCATTTTTTATATTTAATTTATTGTTTTACATGTGGATGCCAGTTCACTCTCCCTTCTTCCCTCCTTCTCTCCCTCCCTCCCTCCCTCCCTCCCTCCCTCCTACCCTCCCAACTTTCCTCCCTCCCTCCCTTCCTGCCTGATGTCTAGGTCATTGTAATGCAACTTTTTATTTGTTTTTTTTCATATGGAGAGGTTTCTTCCCATGGTTCTGTTAGTCTAGAGATCCTATGTCAAATTTTTTACAAAAGTTGTATGTAAATGTCACGATTGACCTGCTAGCCTGAGGTTAAATCTGGAAAATGGGAGTTATTGTCATAGCACTTCCCAGCATCCTAGAGGGCCTTCTCTGAAACCTACATTTCCATCTGGAAAGAAACCTTGATAGAGACCCGAGATTGCAGAATGATAGAGGAGGGAATAGAGAAGAAAATGGAAACTAAGAATTTAAAAATTATCTCTGATTGTGACCTCCAGGTTGATGACCAAAAATAATCCTAGCTCTTCATTTTGGGCCGAGGTTAACCTGCAAACTGTCACAAGCAGGTATGTCGGCGCAATTGGCAATGGAGAGCTGGAGCGACACACCAATCAGCCGATCCGGAAATTCTGCCACAAGTGGACCATCAGCAACTTCCGTTTTTGCTTGGAGAACAATAAGGTGAAATGCATTAGAAGTCCCACTTTCTCATCCGGATCCAATGACGCACACACATGGTGCCTGAGTGTACACCCGGACGGGGTCGATGAAGAAAGTAAAGATTACTTGACAGTTTTCTTAGGCTTGCTCAGCTGCCCTAAGAACCCAATCTGGGCAAAGTTCCAATTCTGGATTATCGATGCCAATGCAGAGAAAAGCCAAGTCAAGAAGAGCCCAGCGTTCTTCAGGTTTCTGCAAAACAAACACCATGGATTCAAAAAGTTCATCCTTCGAGATTTCCTTTGGTCCCAGGAGCCTCTGCTTCTCCCGGATGACAGACTCACCCTCGTGTGCAAGGTGAACATGATCCAAGGCTCCTTCAACCTCTCTGCCCAGAGCACGATGGCAGACGAGCTAGGAGCGCTGTGGGAGAAATCCCTCTTCACTGACTGCTGCCTGGTGGTAGCTGGCCAAGAGTTCCGGGCTCATAAGGCCATCTTAGCAGCTCGCTCTCCGGTTTTCAGAGCCATGTTTCAGCATGACATGGAGGAAAGCAGAACAAACCGAGTTGAGATCCAAGATCTGGAGCCGCAGGTCGTCGAGGCAATGATGGGCTTCATGTACACCGGAAAGGCACCAGCCCTCCACAGCATGGCAGATGCTGTGCTGCCAGCTGCTGACAGGTATGGCCTCGAGCGTTTGAAGGTCATGTGCGAGGCTGCCCTCTGCAGGGACCTCTCTGTGGAGAATGCTGCCCACACTCTCATCCTGGCTGACCTGCACAGTGCAGGGCAGCTGAAAACTCAGGCACTGGATTTCATTACAGCTCATGCTTCTCAGGTCTCTGAGACCTCAGGCTGGAAGACAATGGTGGGCTCATACCCCCATTTGCTGGCTGAAGCATACAGCTCCCTGGCTTCTGCTCACTGCTCTTTACAGGAGCCCCCTCGGAAACGCCTGAGGCTAACTTAGGATCCTCTGGGCTGTGACCTACAGGTGCATTCCAGAAGCAGCAGCCAGCATGGGTACCCAAGACCCCCGGGTAGACCCTGGGACATATGTAGCAGGTTTAGAGAATCTGGGGAAAGGCAGCATGGGGACTCAGGCCTTCAATACCCGCTGTCAATGAGTTGAATGGCAGGTTGGGGAAGGGGGAGCACTGTGTTCTAGCATACACTATCGAGTGGCTCTACTGCTTTGTTTTCTGGCCAGGGAATGGGATACTGGCATTCAATATACTTGGCGGCCCCAAGCACATTTCAGGAGGGTTTCTTTGGACCAAGCTGTCTGGATTAAACTGAGCAGAGCATGTGATCAAGAATTTAGAGAAACCTTATCAAGTTTGCTCACAAGAGACCTGGATGAGCAAGAAGCTCTTATTTCTTATTCTCCAAACTTAGTGTGGTGGTACTGGATTGGAGAGTCAGTCGGTCTCAACAATGGTTGCTCCAGCATCGGAACAGTTCGTGAGTTCAGGTCTCAGTAGACACGTGGGACTTCTCAAGGAACTCTAACGGGAGACCCAGAGGATTGATTGAAGGCCTCGTCTTATCTCTGTGGGTGCATCCTTCTCTGTTAACCAAAGGCAATATACATTGTGAATAAAAATTTTACAAAAAGTCTTTGCATTCCGTGATGCGCGCCCACGCGAGCGCACGCAACCGCGAGCACGCGCACACACCTGCCTTTAATCCAGAAGTTGAGCTGAGGAGACATACCTTTAATTGGGCCACACCCTCCAGAGCGAGACTATAAAGCACCATGAAAGAAGAAAGCTATTTCTCTTTGACTGCTTCCCCCTAACCCGGCAGCAAGTCCATTGCTTCACTGGCAGAAGAGAATACTTATTCTCCCTTTTTTCAGCATTTACTGAAAACAACCAACAGACACATCTAACCTCCTAGACTGAGTAAGTACTGTTTCTTTGGTCTTTTCCTTCAAAGCTAGGCATTGTGTCATTAGCATGATCCAAGGACAAGGTCATTGTTTTTCTGTTTTGTTTATTTGTTTGTTTGTTTTATATAACCAAGTCCATTTAAATGAAAACCAACATTTATAGACAATATTTGGGAATTTGGGTGCCGTTCTTTCCTAACTACTTCCTGCTGGCAAGGGGTGCTGTCATGGGTATTCTAAGAAGAAGCAGAAATCCTTGCTGTAGTCTGTAAGGCTGCTTTGTTCAGCTGTTTTGAATGTAGGATCACCTGGTACTCCGTTTTAGGTGGTCTGGCTTGATCAAACCACCCACATTAGTCTGGAAGGAATCCACAATTTTTCCTTTTCTGTGGAAACAAACATAGAAATCCTTTTCCCCAGTAACTTGTCCTTGAACTCATATTTTGGAGTCAAAGCATTTTTTTAAAATTTATTTTATACAACAAACAAAGTCCAATTAAATGAAAACAAACATTTATACACAATATTTGGGAATTTGGGCATTGTTCTTTCCAAACGACTTCCTGCTGCTAAGGGGCGCTGTCATGGGGGATTGGAAGATTATTCAGAAATCCTGGCTGTAGTCTGTAAGGCTGCTTTGTTCAGCTGTTTTGAATGTAGGATCACCTGGTACTCCCTTTTAGGTGGTCTGGCTTGATCAAACCACCCACATTAGTCTGGAAGGAATCCACAATTTTTCCTTTTCTGTGGAAACAAACATAGAAATCCTTTTCCCCAGTAACTTGTCCTTGAACTCATATTTTGGAGTCAAAGCATGTTTTTAAAATTTATTTTATACAACAAACAAAGTCCAATTAAATGAAAACAAACATTTATACACAATATTTGGGAATTTGGGCATTGTTCTTTCCAAACGACTTCCTGCTGCTAAGGGGCGCTGTCATGGGGGATTGGAAGATTATTCAGAAATCCTGGCTGTAGTCTGTAAGGCCGCTTTGTCCAGGTGTTTTGAATATAAGATCACCTAGAACTCTGTTTCAGGAGGTCTGGCGTGATCAAGCCACGTTCGTCTGGAGGGAATCCACATCTTTTCATTTTCTGTGGAAACAAAACTAGAAATCCTTTTCCTCAGTAACTTGTCCTTGAACTTATATTTTGGAGTCAAAGCATTTTTTATATTTAATTTATTGTTTTACATGTGGATGCCAGTTCACTCTCCCTTCCTTCCCCTCCTTCTCTCCCTCCCTCCCTCCCTCCCTCCTTCCCTCCTACCCTCCCAACTTTCCTCCCTCCCTCCCTTCCTGCCTGATGTCTAGGTCATTGTAATGCAACTTTTTATTTGTTTTTTTTCATATGGAGAGGTTTCTTCCCATGGTTCTGTTAGTCTAGAGATCCTATGTCAAATTTTTTACAAAAGTTGTATGTAAATGTCACGATTGACCTGCTAGCCTGAGGTTAAATCTGGAAAATGGGAGTTATTGTCATAGCACTTCCCAGCATCCTAGAGGGCCTTCTCTGAAACCTACATTTCCATCTGGAAAGAAACCTTGATAGAGACCCGAGATTGCAGAATGATAGAGGAGGGAATAGAGAAGAAAATGGAAACTAAGAATTTAAAAATTATCTCTGATTGTGACCTCCAGGTTGATGACCAAAAATAATCCTAGCTCTTCATTTTGGGCCGAGGTTAACCTGCAAACTGTCACAAGCAGGTATGTCGGCGCAATTGGCAATGGAGAGCTGGAGCGACACACCAATCAGCCAGCATCCGGAAATTCTGCCACAAGTGGACCATCAGCAACTTCCGTTTTTGCTTGGAGAACAATAAGGTGAAATGCATTAGAAGTCCCACTTTCTCATCCGGATCCAATGACGCACACACATGGTGCCTGAGTGTACACCCGGACGGGGTCGATGAAGAAAGTAAAGATTACTTGACAGTTTTCTTAGGCTTGCTCAGCTGCCCTAAGAACCCAATCTGGGCAAAGTTCCAATTCTGGATTATCGATGCCAATGCAGAGAAAAGCCAAGTCAAGAAGAGCCCAGCGTTCTTCAGGTTTCTGCAAAACAAACACCATGGATTCAAAAAGTTCATCCTTCGAGATTTCCTTTGGTCCCAGGAGCCTCTGCTTCTCCCGGATGACAGACTCACCCTCGTGTGCAAGGTGAACATGATCCAAGGCTCCTTCAACCTCTCTGCCCAGAGCACGATGGCAGACGAGCTAGGAGCGCTGTGGGAGAAATCCCTCTTCACTGACTGCTGCCTGGTGGTAGCTGGCCAAGAGTTCCGGGCTCATAAGGCCATCTTAGCAGCTCGCTCTCCGGTTTTCAGAGCCATGTTTCAGCATGACATGGAGGAAAGCAGAACAAACCGAGTTGAGATCCAAGATCTGGAGCCGCAGGTCGTCGAGGCAATGATGGGCTTCATGTACACCGGAAAGGCACCAGCCCTCCACAGCATGGCAGATGCTGTGCTGCCAGCTGCTGACAGGTATGGCCTCGAGCGTTTGAAGGTCATGTGCGAGGCTGCCCTCTGCAGGGACCTCTCTGTGGAGAATGCTGCCCACACTCTCATCCTGGCTGACCTGCACAGTGCAGGGCAGCTGAAAACTCAGGCACTGGATTTCATTACAGCTCATGCTTCTCAGGTCTCTGAGACCTCAGGCTGGAAGACAATGGTGGGCTCATACCCCCATTTGCTGGCTGAAGCATACAGCTCCCTGGCTTCTGCTCACTGCTCTTTACAGGAGCCCCCTCGGAAACGCCTGAGGCTAACTTAGGATCCTCTGGGCTGTGACCTACAGGTGCATTCCAGAAGCAGCAGCCAGCATGGGTACCCAAGACCCCCGGGTAGACCCTGGGACATATGTAGCAGGTTTAGAGAATCTGGGGAAAGGCAGCATGGGGACTCAGGCCTTCAATACCCGCTGTCAATGAGTTGAATGGCAGGTTGGGGAAGGGGGAGCACTGTGTTCTAGCATACACTATCGAGTGGCTCTACTGCTTTGTTTTCTGGCCAGGGAATGGGATACTGGCATTCAATATACTTGGCGGCCCCAAGCACATTTCAGGAGGGTTTCTTTGGACCAAGCTGTCTGGATTAAACTGAGCAGAGCATGTGATCAAGAATTTAGAGAAACCTTATCAAGTTTGCTCACAAGAGACCTGGATGAGCAAGAAGCTCTTATTTCTTATTCTCCAAACTTAGTGTGGTGGTACTGGATTGGAGAGTCAGTCGGTCTCAACAATGGTTGCTCCAGCATCGGAACAGTTCGTGAGTTCAGGTCTCAGTAGACACGTGGGACTTCTCAAGGAACTCTAACGGGAGACCCAGAGGATTGATTGAAGGCCTCGTCTTATCTCTGTGGGTGCATCCTTCTCTGTTAACCAAAGGCAATATACATTGTGAATAAAAATTTTACAAAAAGTCTTTGCATTCCGTGATGCGCGCCCACGCGAGCGCACGCAACCGCGAGCACGCGCACACACCTGCCTTTAATCCAGAAGTTGAGCTGAGGAGACATACCTTTAATTGGGCCACACCCTCCAGAGCGAGACTATAAAGCACCATGAAAGAAGAAAGCTATTTCTCTTTGACTGCTTCCCCCTAACCCGGCAGCAAGTCCATTGCTTCACTGGCAGAAGAGAATACTTATTCTCCCTTTTTTCAGCATTTACTGAAAACAACCAACAGACACATCTAACCTCCTAGACTGAGTAAGTACTGTTTCTTTGGTCTTTTCCTTCAAAGCTAGGCATTGTGTCATTAGCATGATCCAAGGACAAGGTCATTGTTTTTCTGTTTTGTTTATTTGTTTGTTTGTTTTATATAACCAAGTCCATTTAAATGAAAACCAACATTTATAGACAATATTTGGGAATTTGGGTGCCGTTCTTTCCTAACTACTTCCTGCTGGCAAGGGGTGCTGTCATGGGTATTCTAAGAAGAAGCAGAAATCCTTGCTGTAGTCTGTAAGGCTGCTTTGTTCAGCTGTTTTGAATGTAGGATCACCTGGTACTCCGTTTTAGGTGGTCTGGCTTGATCAAACCACCCACATTAGTCTGGAAGGAATCCACAATTTTTCCTTTTCTGTGGAAACAAACATAGAAATCCTTTTCCCCAGTAACTTGTCCTTGAACTCATATTTTGGAGTCAAAGCATTTTTTTAAAATTTATTTTATACAACAAACAAAGTCCAATTAAATGAAAACAAACATTTATACACAATATTTGGGAATTTGGGCATTGTTCTTTCCAAACGACTTCCTGCTGCTAAGGGGCGCTGTCATGGGGGATTGGAAGATTATTCAGAAATCCTGGCTGTAGTCTGTAAGGCTGCTTTGTTCAGCTGTTTTGAATGTAGGATCACCTGGTACTCCCTTTTAGGTGGTCTGGCTTGATCAAACCACCCACATTAGTCTGGAAGGAATCCACAATTTTTCCTTTTCTGTGGAAACAAACATAGAAATCCTTTTCCCCAGTAACTTGTCCTTGAACTCATATTTTGGAGTCAAAGCATGTTTTTAAAATTTATTTTATACAACAAACAAAGTCCAATTAAATGAAAACAAACATTTATACACAATATTTGGGAATTTGGGCATTGTTCTTTCCAAACGACTTCCTGCTGCTAAGGGGCGCTGTCATGGGGGATTGGAAGATTATTCAGAAATCCTGGCTGTAGTCTGTAAGGCCGCTTTGTCCAGGTGTTTTGAATATAAGATCACCTAGAACTCTGTTTCAGGAGGTCTGGCGTGATCAAGCCACGTTCGTCTGGAGGGAATCCACATCTTTTCATTTTCTGTGGAAACAAAACTAGAAATCCTTTTCCTCAGTAACTTGTCCTTGAACTTATATTTTGGAGTCAAAGCATTTTTTATATTTAATTTATTGTTTTACATGTGGATGCCAGTTCACTCTCCCTTCTTCCCTCCTTCTCTCCCTCCCTCCCTCCCTCCCTCCCTCCCTCCTACCCTCCCAACTTTCCTCCCTCCCTCCCTTCCTGCCTGATGTCTAGGTCATTGTAATGCAACTTTTTATTTGTTTTTTTTCATATGGAGAGGTTTCTTCCCATGGTTCTGTTAGTCTAGAGATCCTATGTCAAATTTTTTACAAAAGTTGTATGTAAATGTCACGATTGACCTGCTAGCCTGAGGTTAAATCTGGAAAATGGGAGTTATTGTCATAGCACTTCCCAGCATCCTAGAGGGCCTTCTCTGAAACCTACATTTCCATCTGGAAAGAAACCTTGATAGAGACCCGAGATTGCAGAATGATAGAGGAGGGAATAGAGAAGAAAATGGAAACTAAGAATTTAAAAATTATCTCTGATTGTGACCTCCAGGTTGATGACCAAAAATAATCCTAGCTCTTCATTTTGGGCCGAGGTTAACCTGCAAACTGTCACAAGCAGGTATGTCGGCGCAATTGGCAATGGAGAGCTGGAGCGACACACCAATCAGCATCCGGAAATTCTGCCACAAGTGGACCATCAGCAACTTCCGTTTTTGCTTGGAGAACAATAAGGTGAAATGCATTAGAAGTCCCACTTTCTCATCCGGATCCAATGACGCACACACATGGTGCCTGAGTGTACACCCGGACGGGGTCGATGAA
Source organism: Phodopus roborovskii (assembly GCF_943737965.1). Classification (NCBI taxonomy): domain Eukaryota; kingdom Metazoa; phylum Chordata; class Mammalia; order Rodentia; family Cricetidae; genus Phodopus; species Phodopus roborovskii. Next base: position 2,014,868 of record NW_026126539.1, on the reverse strand, counting down.
GAAAGTAAAGATTACTTGACAGTTTTCTTAGGCTTGCTCAGCTGCCCTAAGAACCCAATCTGGGCAAAGTTCCAATTCTGGATTATCGATGCCAATGCAGAGAAAAGCCAAGTCAAGAAGAGCCCAGCGTTCTTCAGGTTTCTGCAAAACAAACACCATGGATTCAAAAAGTTCATCCTTCGAGATTTCCTTTGGTCCCAGGAGCCTCTGCTTCTCCCGGATGACAGACTCACCCTCGTGTGCAAGGTGAACATGATCCAAGGCTCCTTCAACCTCTCTGCCCAGAGCACGATGGCAGACGAGCTAGGAGCGCTGTGGGAGAAATCCCTCTTCACTGACTGCTGCCTGGTGGTAGCTGGCCAAGAGTTCCGGGCTCATAAGGCCATCTTAGCAGCTCGCTCTCCGGTTTTCAGAGCCATGTTTCAGCATGACATGGAGGAAAGCAGAACAAACCGAGTTGAGATCCAAGATCTGGAGCCGCAGGTCGTCGAGGCAATGATGGGCTTCATGTACACCGGAAAGGCACCAGCCCTCCACAGCATGGCAGATGCTGTGCTGCCAGCTGCTGACAGGTATGGCCTCGAGCGTTTGAAGGTCATGTGCGAGGCTGCCCTCTGCAGGGACCTCTCTGTGGAGAATGCTGCCCACACTCTCATCCTGGCTGACCTGCACAGTGCAGGGCAGCTGAAAACTCAGGCACTGGATTTCATTACAGCTCATGCTTCTCAGGTCTCTGAGACCTCAGGCTGGAAGACAATGGTGGGCTCATACCCCCATTTGCTGGCTGAAGCATACAGCTCCCTGGCTTCTGCTCACTGCTCTTTACAGGAGCCCCCTCGGAAACGCCTGAGGCTAACTTAGGATCCTCTGGGCTGTGACCTACAGGTGCATTCCAGAAGCAGCAGCCAGCATGGGTACCCAAGACCCCCGGGTAGACCCTGGGACATATGTAGCAGGTTTAGAGAATCTGGGGAAAGGCAGCATGGGGACTCAGGCCTTCAATACCCGCTGTCAATGAGTTGAATGGCAGGTTGGGGAAGGGGGGAGCACTGTGTTCTAGCATACACTATCGAGTGGCTCTACTGCTTTGTTTTCTGGCCAGGGAATGGGATACTGGCATTCAATATACTTGGCGGCCCCAAGCACATTTCAGGAGGGTTTCTTTGGACCAAGCTGTCTGGATTAAACTGAGCAGAGCATGTGATCAAGAATTTAGAGAAACCTTATCAAGTTTGCTCACAAGAGACCTGGATGAGCAAGAAGCTCTTATTTCTTATTCTCCAAACTTAGTGTGGTGGTACTGGATTGGAGAGTCAGTCGGTCTCAACAATGGTTGCTCCAGCATCGGAACAGTTCGTGAGTTCAGGTCTCAGTAGACACGTGGGACTTCTCAAGGAACTCTAACGGGAGACCCAGAGGATTGATTGAAGGCCTCGTCTTATCTCTGTGGGTGCATCCTTCTCTGTTAACCAAAGGCAATATACATTGTGAATAAAAATTTTACAAAAAGTCTTTGCATTCCGTGATGCGCGCCCACGCGAGCGCACGCAACCGCGAGCACGCGCACACACCTGCCTTTAATCCAGAAGTTGAGCTGAGGAGACATACCTTTAATTGGGCCACACCCTCCAGAGCGAGACTATAAAGCACCATGAAAGAAGAAAGCTATTTCTCTTTGACTGCTTCCCCTAACCCGGCAGCAAGTCCATTGCTTCACTGGCAGAAGAGAATACTTATTCTCCCTTTTTTCAGCATTTACTGAAAACAACCAACAGACACATCTAACCTCCTAGACTGAGTAAGTACTGTTTCTTTGGTCTTTTCCTTCAAAGCTAGGCATTGTGTCATTAGCATGATCCAAGGACAAGGTCATTGTTTTTCTGTTTTGTTTATTTGTTTGTTTGTTTTATATAACCAAGTCCATTTAAATGAAAACCAACATTTATAGACAATATTTGGGAATTTGGGTGCCGTTCTTTCCTAACTACTTCCTGCTGGCAAGGGGTGCTGTCATGGGTATTCTAAGAAGAAGCAGAAATCCTTGCTGTAGTCTGTAAGGCTGCTTTGTTCAGCTGTTTTGAATGTAGGATCACCTGGTACTCCGTTTTAGGTGGTCTGGCTTGATCAAACCACCCACATTAGTCTGGAAGGAATCCACAATTTTTCCTTTTCTGTGGAAACAAACATAGAAATCCTTTTCCCCAGTAACTTGTCCTTGAACTCATATTTTGGAGTCAAAGCATTTTTTTAAAATTTATTTTATACAACAAACAAAGTCCAATTAAATGAAAACAAACATTTATACACAATATTTGGGAATTTGGGCATTGTTCTTTCCAAACGACTTCCTGCTGCTAAGGGGCGCTGTCATGGGGGATTGGAAGATTATTCAGAAATCCTGGCTGTAGTCTGTAAGGCTGCTTTGTTCAGCTGTTTTGAATGTAGGATCACCTGGTACTCCCTTTTAGGTGGTCTGGCTTGATCAAACCACCCACATTAGTCTGGAAGGAATCCACAATTTTTCCTTTTCTGTGGAAACAAACATAGAAATCCTTTTCCCCAGTAACTTGTCCTTGAACTCATATTTTGGAGTCAAAGCATGTTTTTAAAATTTATTTTATACAACAAACAAAGTCCAATTAAATGAAAACAAACATTTATACACAATATTTGGGAATTTGGGCATTGTTCTTTCCAAACGACTTCCTGCTGCTAAGGGGCGCTGTCATGGGGGATTGGAAGATTATTCAGAAATCCTGGCTGTAGTCTGTAAGGCCGCTTTGTCCAGGTGTTTTGAATATAAGATCACCTAGAACTCTGTTTCAGGAGGTCTGGCGTGATCAAGCCACGTTCGTCTGGAGGGAATCCACATCTTTTCATTTTCTGTGGAAACAAAACTAGAAATCCTTTTCCTCAGTAACTTGTCCTTGAACTTATATTTTGGAGTCAAAGCATTTTTTATATTTAATTTATTGTTTTACATGTGGATGCCAGTTCACTCTCCCTTCTTCCCTCCTTCTCTCCCTCCCTCCCTCCCTCCCTCCCTCCTCCTCCTACCCTCCCAACTTTCCTCCCTCCCTCCCTTCCTGCCTGATGTCTAGGTCATTGTAATGCAACTTTTTATTTGTTTTTTTTCATATGGAGAGGTTTCTTCCCATGGTTCTGTTAGTCTAGAGATCCTATGTCAAATTTTTTACAAAAGTTGTATGTAAATGTCACGATTGACCTGCTAGCCTGAGGTTAAATCTGGAAAATGGGAGTTATTGTCATAGCACTTCCCAGCATCCTAGAGGGCCTTCTCTGAAACCTACATTTCCATCTGGAAAGAAACCTTGATAGAGACCCGAGATTGCAGAATGATAGAGGAGGGAATAGAGAAGAAAATGGAAACTAAGAATTTAAAAATTATCTCTGATTGTGACCTCCAGGTTGATGACCAAAAATAATCCTAGCTCTTCATTTTGGGCCGAGGTTAACCTGCAAACTGTCACAAGCAGGTATGTCGGCGCAATTGGCAATGGAGAGCTGGAGCGACACACCAATCAGCATCCGGAAATTCTGCCACAAGTGGACCATCAGCAACTTCCGTTTTTGCTTGGAGAACAATAAGGTGAAATGCATTAGAAGTCCCACTTTCTCATCCGGATCCAATGACGCACACACATGGTGCCTGAGTGTACACCCGGACGGGGTCGATGAAGAAAGTAAAGATTACTTGACAGTTTTCTTAGGCTTGCTCAGCTGCCCTAAGAACCCAATCTGGGCAAAGTTCCAATTCTGGATTATCGATGCCAATGCAGAGAAAAGCCAAGTCAAGAAGAGCCCAGCGTTCTTCAGGTTTCTGCAAAACAAACACCATGGATTCAAAAAGTTCATCCTTCGAGATTTCCTTTGGTCCCAGGAGCCTCTGCTTCTCCCGGATGACAGACTCACCCTCGTGTGCAAGGTGAACATGATCCAAGGCTCCTTCAACCTCTCTGCCCAGAGCACGATGGCAGACGAGCTAGGAGCGCTGTGGGAGAAATCCCTCTTCACTGACTGCTGCCTGGTGGTAGCTGGCCAAGAGTTCCGGGCTCATAAGGCCATCTTAGCAGCTCGCTCTCCGGTTTTCAGAGCCATGTTTCAGCATGACATGGAGGAAAGCAGAACAAACCGAGTTGAGATCCAAGATCTGGAGCCGCAGGTCGTCGAGGCAATGATGGGCTTCATGTACACCGGAAAGGCACCAGCCCTCCACAGCATGGCAGATGCTGTGCTGCCAGCTGCTGACAGGTATGGCCTCGAGCGTTTGAAGGTCATGTGCGAGGCTGCCCTCTGCAGGGACCTCTCTGTGGAGAATGCTGCCCACACTCTCATCCTGGCTGACCTGCACAGTGCAGGGCAGCTGAAAACTCAGGCACTGGATTTCATTACAGCTCATGCTTCTCAGGTCTCTGAGACCTCAGGCTGGAAGACAATGGTGGGCTCATACCCCCATTTGCTGGCTGAAGCATACAGCTCCCTGGCTTCTGCTCACTGCTCTTTACAGGAGCCCCCTCGGAAACGCCTGAGGCTAACTTAGGATCCTCTGGGCTGTGACCTACAGGTGCATTCCAGAAGCAGCAGCCAGCATGGGTACCCAAGACCCCCGGGTAGACCCTGGGACATATGTAGCAGGTTTAGAGAATCTGGGGAAAGGCAGCATGGGGACTCAGGCCTTCAATACCCGCTGTCAATGAGTTGAATGGCAGGTTGGGGAAGGGGGAGCACTGTGTTCTAGCATACACTATCGAGTGGCTCTACTGCTTTGTTTTCTGGCCAGGGAATGGGATACTGGCATTCAATATACTTGGCGGCCCCAAGCACATTTCAGGAGGGTTTCTTTGGACCAAGCTGTCTGGATTAAACTGAGCAGAGCATGTGATCAAGAATTTAGAGAAACCTTATCAAGTTTGCTCACAAGAGACCTGGATGAGCAAGAAGCTCTTATTTCTTATTCTCCAAACTTAGTGTGGTGGTACTGGATTGGAGAGTCAGTCGGTCTCAACAATGGTTGCTCCAGCATCGGAACAGTTCGTGAGTTCAGGTCTCAGTAGACACGTGGGACTTCTCAAGGAACTCTAACGGGAGACCCAGAGGATTGATTGAAGGCCTCGTCTTATCTCTGTGGGTGCATCCTTCTCTGTTAACCAAAGGCAATATACATTGTGAATAAAAATTTTACAAAAAGTCTTTGCATTCCGTGATGCGCGCCCACGCGAGCGCACGCAACCGCGAGCACGCGCACACACCTGCCTTTAATCCAGAAGTTGAGCTGAGGAGACATACCTTTAATTGGGCCACACCCTCCAGAGCGAGACTATAAAGCACCATGAAAGAAGAAAGCTATTTCTCTTTGACTGCTTCCCCTAACCCGGCAGCAAGTCCATTGCTTCACTGGCAGAAGAGAATACTTATTCTCCCTTTTTTCAGCATTTACTGAAAACAACCAACAGACACATCTAACCTCCTAGACTGAGTAAGTACTGTTTCTTTGGTCTTTTCCTTCAAAGCTAGGCATTGTGTCATTAGCATGATCCAAGGACAAGGTCATTGTTTTTCTGTTTTGTTTATTTGTTTGTTTGTTTTATATAACCAAGTCCATTTAAATGAAAACCAACATTTATAGACAATATTTGGGAATTTGGGTGCCGTTCTTTCCTAACTACTTCCTGCTGGCAAGGGGTGCTGTCATGGGTATTCTAAGAAGAAGCAGAAATCCTTGCTGTAGTCTGTAAGGCTGCTTTGTTCAGCTGTTTTGAATGTAGGATCACCTGGTACTCCGTTTTAGGTGGTCTGGCTTGATCAAACCACCCACATTAGTCTGGAAGGAATCCACAATTTTTCCTTTTCTGTGGAAACAAACATAGAAATCCTTTTCCCCAGTAACTTGTCCTTGAACTCATATTTTGGAGTCAAAGCATTTTTTTAAAATTTATTTTATACAACAAACAAAGTCCAATTAAATGAAAACAAACATTTATACACAATATTTGGGAATTTGGGCATTGTTCTTTCCAAACGACTTCCTGCTGCTAAGGGGCGCTGTCATGGGGGATTGGAAGATTATTCAGAAATCCTGGCTGTAGTCTGTAAGGCTGCTTTGTTCAGCTGTTTTGAATGTAGGATCACCTGGTACTCCCTTTTAGGTGGTCTGGCTTGATCAAACCACCCACATTAGTCTGGAAGGAATCCACAATTTTTCCTTTTCTGTGGAAACAAACATAGAAATCCTTTTCCCCAGTAACTTGTCCTTGAACTCATATTTTGGAGTCAAAGCATGTTTTTAAAATTTATTTTATACAACAAACAAAGTCCAATTAAATGAAAACAAACATTTATACACAATATTTGGGAATTTGGGCATTGTTCTTTCCAAACGACTTCCTGCTGCTAAGGGGCGCTGTCATGGGGGATTGGAAGATTATTCAGAAATCCTGGCTGTAGTCTGTAAGGCCGCTTTGTCCAGGTGTTTTGAATATAAGATCACCTAGAACTCTGTTTCAGGAGGTCTGGCGTGATCAAGCCACGTTCGTCTGGAGGGAATCCACATCTTTTCATTTTCTGTGGAAACAAAACTAGAAATCCTTTTCCTCAGTAACTTGTCCTTGAACTTATATTTTGGAGTCAAAGCATTTTTTATATTTAATTTATTGTTTTACATGTGGATGCCAGTTCACTCTCCCTTCTTCCCTCCTTCTCTCCCTCCCTCCCTCCCTCCCCCTCCTTCCCTCCTACCCTCCCAACTTTCCTCCCTCCCTCCCTTCCTGCCTGATGTCTAGGTCATTGTAATGCAACTTTTTATTTGTTTTTTTTCATATGGAGAGGTTTCTTCCCATGGTTCTGTTAGTCTAGAGATCCTATGTCAAATTTTTTACAAAAGTTGTATGTAAATGTCACGATTGACCTGCTAGCCTGAGGTTAAATCTGGAAAATGGGAGTTATTGTCATAGCACTTCCCAGCATCCTAGAGGGCCTTCTCTGAAACCTACATTTCCATCTGGAAAGAAACCTTGATAGAGACCCGAGATTGCAGAATGATAGAGGAGGGAATAGAGAAGAAAATGGAAACTAAGAATTTAAAAATTATCTCTGATTGTGACCTCCAGGTTGATGACCAAAAATAATCCTAGCTCTTCATTTTGGGCCGAGGTTAACCTGCAAACTGTCACAAGCAGGTATGTCGGCGCAATTGGCAATGGAGAGCTGGAGCGACACACCAATCAGCGATCCGGAAATTCTGCCACAAGTGGACCATCAGCAACTTCCGTTTTTGCTTGGAGAACAATAAGGTGAAATGCATTAGAAGTCCCACTTTCTCATCCGGATCCAATGACGCACACACATGGTGCCTGAGTGTACACCCGGACGGGGTCGATGAAGAAAGTAAAGATTACTTGACAGTTTTCTTAGGCTTGCTCAGCTGCCCTAAGAACCCAATCTGGGCAAAGTTCCAATTCTGGATTATCGATGCCAATGCAGAGAAAAGCCAAGTCAAGAAGAGCCCAGCGTTCTTCAGGTTTCTGCAAAACAAACACCATGGATTCAAAAAGTTCATCCTTCGAGATTTCCTTTGGTCCCAGGAGCCTCTGCTTCTCCCGGATGACAGACTCACCCTCGTGTGCAAGGTGAACATGATCCAAGGCTCCTTCAACCTCTCTGCCCAGAGCACGATGGCAGACGAGCTAGGAGCGCTGTGGGAGAAATCCCTCTTCACTGACTGCTGCCTGGTGGTAGCTGGCCAAGAGTTCCGGGCTCATAAGGCCATCTTAGCAGCTCGCTCTCCGGTTTTCAGAGCCATGTTTCAGCATGACATGGAGGAAAGCAGAACAAACCGAGTTGAGATCCAAGATCTGGAGCCGCAGGTCGTCGAGGCAATGATGGGCTTCATGTACACCGGAAAGGCACCAGCCCTCCACAGCATGGCAGATGCTGTGCTGCCAGCTGCTGACAGGTATGGCCTCGAGCGTTTGAAGGTCATGTGCGAGGCTGCCCTCTGCAGGGACCTCTCTGTGGAGAATGCTGCCCACACTCTCATCCTGGCTGACCTGCACAGTGCAGGGCAGCTGAAAACTCAGGCACTGGATTTCATTACAGCTCATGCTTCTCAGGTCTCTGAGACCTCAGGCTGGAAGACAATGGTGGGCTCATACCCCCATTTGCTGGCTGAAGCATACAGCTCCCTGGCTTCTGCTCACTGCTCTTTACAGGAGCCCCCTCGGAAACGCCTGAGGCTAACTTAGGATCCTCTGGGCTGTGACCTACAGGTGCATTCCAGAAGCAGCAGCCAGCATGGGTACCCAAGACCCCCGGGTAGACCCTGGGACATATGTAGCAGGTTTAGAGAATCTGGGGAAAGGCAGCATGGGGACTCAGGCCTTCAATACCCGCTGTCAATGAGTTGAATGGCAGGTTGGGGAAGGGGGAGCACTGTGTTCTAGCATACACTATCGAGTGGCTCTACTGCTTTGTTTTCTGGCCAGGGAATGGGATACTGGCATTCAATATACTTGGCGGCCCCAAGCACATTTCAGGAGGGTTTCTTTGGACCAAGCTGTCTGGATTAAACTGAGCAGAGCATGTGATCAAGAATTTAGAGAAACCTTATCAAGTTTGCTCACAAGAGACCTGGATGAGCAAGAAGCTCTTATTTCTTATTCTCCAAACTTAGTGTGGTGGTACTGGATTGGAGAGTCAGTCGGTCTCAACAATGGTTGCTCCAGCATCGGAACAGTTCGTGAGTTCAGGTCTCAGTAGACACGTGGGACTTCTCAAGGAACTCTAACGGGAGACCCAGAGGATTGATTGAAGGCCTCGTCTTATCTCTGTGGGTGCATCCTTCTCTGTTAACCAAAGGCAATATACATTGTGAATAAAAATTTTACAAAAAGTCTTTGCATTCCGTGATGCGCGCCCACGCGAGCGCACGCAACCGCGAGCACGCGCACACACCTGCCTTTAATCCAGAAGTTGAGCTGAGGAGACATACCTTTAATTGGGCCACACCCTCCAGAGCGAGACTATAAAGCACCATGAAAGAAGAAAGCTATTTCTCTTTGACTGCTTCCCCCTAACCCGGCAGCAAGTCCATTGCTTCACTGGCAGAAGAGAATACTTATTCTCCCTTTTTTCAGCATTTACTGAAAACAACCAACAGACACATCTAACCTCCTAGACTGAGTAAGTACTGTTTCTTTGGTCTTTTCCTTCAAAGCTAGGCATTGTGTCATTAGCATGATCCAAGGACAAGGTCATTGTTTTTCTGTTTTGTTTATTTGTTTGTTTGTTTTATATAACCAAGTCCATTTAAATGAAAACCAACATTTATAGACAATATTTGGGAATTTGGGTGCCGTTCTTTCCTAACTACTTCCTGCTGGCAAGGGGTGCTGTCATGGGTATTCTAAGAAGAAGCAGAAATCCTTGCTGTAGTCTGTAAGGCTGCTTTGTTCAGCTGTTTTGAATGTAGGATCACCTGGTACTCCGTTTTAGGTGGTCTGGCTTGATCAAACCACCCACATTAGTCTGGAAGGAATCCACAATTTTTCCTTTTCTGTGGAAACAAACATAGAAATCCTTTTCCCCAGTAACTTGTCCTTGAACTCATATTTTGGAGTCAAAGCATTTTTTTAAAATTTATTTTATACAACAAACAAAGTCCAATTAAATGAAAACAAACATTTATACACAATATTTGGGAATTTGGGCATTGTTCTTTCCAAACGACTTCCTGCTGCTAAGGGGCGCTGTCATGGGGGATTGGAAGATTATTCAGAAATCCTGGCTGTAGTCTGTAAGGCTGCTTTGTTCAGCTGTTTTGAATGTAGGATCACCTGGTACTCCCTTTTAGGTGGTCTGGCTTGATCAAACCACCCACATTAGTCTGGAAGGAATCCACAATTTTTCCTTTTCTGTGGAAACAAACATAGAAATCCTTTTCCCCAGTAACTTGTCCTTGAACTCATATTTTGGAGTCAAAGCATGTTTTTAAAATTTATTTTATACAACAAACAAAGTCCAATTAAATGAAAACAAACATTTATACACAATATTTGGGAATTTGGGCATTGTTCTTTCCAAACGACTTCCTGCTGCTAAGGGGCGCTGTCATGGGGGATTGGAAGATTATTCAGAAATCCTGGCTGTAGTCTGTAAGGCCGCTTTGTCCAGGTGTTTTGAATATAAGATCACCTAGAACTCTGTTTCAGGAGGTCTGGCGTGATCAAGCCACGTTCGTCTGGAGGGAATCCACATCTTTTCATTTTCTGTGGAAACAAAACTAGAAATCCTTTTCCTCAGTAACTTGTCCTTGAACTTATATTTTGGAGTCAAAGCATTTTTTATATTTAATTTATTGTTTTACATGTGGATGCCAGTTCACTCTCCCTTCTTCCCTCCTTCTCTCCCTCCCTCCCTCCCTCCCTCCCCTTCCCTCCTACCCTCCGAACTTTCCTCCCTCCCTCCCTTCCTGCCTGATGTCTAGGTCATTGTAATGCAACTTTTTATTTGTTTTTTTTTTATATGGAGAGGTTTCTTCCCATGGTTCTGTTAGTCTAGAGATCCTATGTCAAATTTTTTACAAAAGTTGTATGTAAATGTCACGATTGACCTGCTAGCCTGAGGTTAAATCTGGAAAATGGGAGTTATTGTCATAGCACTTCCCAGCATCCTAGAGGGCCTTCTCTGAAACCTACATTTCCATCTGGAAAGAAACCTTGATAGAGACCCGAGATTGCAGAATGATAGAGGAGGGAATAGAGAAGAAAATGGAAACTAAGAATTTAAAAATTATCTCTGATTGTGACCTCCAGGTTGATGACCAAAAATAATCCTAGCTCTTCATTTTGGGCCGAGGTTAACCTGCAAACTGTCACAAGCAGGTATGTCGGCGCAATTGGCAATGGAGAGCTGGAGCGACACACCAATCAGCATCCGGAAATTCTGCCACAAGTGGACCATCAGCAACTTCCGTTTTTGCTTGGAGAACAATAAGGTGAAATGCATTAGAAGTCCCACTTTCTCATCCGGATCCAATGACGCACACACATGGTGCCTGAGTGTACACCCGGACGGGGTCGATGAAGAAAGTAAAGATTACTTGACAGTTTTCTTAGGCTTGCTCAGCTGCCCTAAGAACCCAATCTGGGCAAAGTTCCAATTCTGGATTATCGATGCCAATGCAGAGAAAAGCCAAGTCAAGAAGAGCCCAGCGTTCTTCAGGTTTCTGCAAAACAAACACCATGGATTCAAAAAGTTCATCCTTCGAGATTTCCTTTGGTCCCAGGAGCCTCTGCTTCTCCCGGATGACAGACTCACCCTCGTGTGCAAGGTGAACATGATCCAAGGCTCCTTCAACCTCTCTGCCCAGAGCACGATGGCAGACGAGCTAGGAGCGCTGTGGGAGAAATCCCTCTTCACTGACTGCTGCCTGGTGGTAGCTGGCCAAGAGTTCCGGGCTCATAAGGCCATCTTAGCAGCTCGCTCTCCGGTTTTCAGAGCCATGTTTCAGCATGACATGGAGGAAAGCAGAACAAACCGAGTTGAGATCCAAGATCTGGAGCCGCAGGTCGTCGAGGCAATGATGGGCTTCATGTACACCGGAAAGGCACCAGCCCTCCACAGCATGGCAGATGCTGTGCTGCCAGCTGCTGACAGGTATGGCCTCGAGCGTTTGAAGGTCATGTGCGAGGCTGCCCTCTGCAGGGACCTCTCTGTGGAGAATGCTGCCCACACTCTCATCCTGGCTGACCTGCACAGTGCAGGGCAGCTGAAAACTCAGGCACTGGATTTCATTACAGCTCATGCTTCTCAGGTCTCTGAGACCTCAGGCTGGAAGACAATGGTGGGCTCATACCCCCATTTGCTGGCTGAAGCATACAGCTCCCTGGCTTCTGCTCACTGCTCTTTACAGGAGCCCCCTCGCAAACGCCTGAGGCTAACTTAGGATCCTCTGGGCTGTGACCTACAGGTGCATTCCAGAAGCAGCAGCCAGCATGGGTACCCAAGACCCCCGGGTAGACCCTGGGACATATGTAGCAGGTTTAGAGAATCTGGGGAAAGGCAGCATGGGGACTCAGGCCTTCAATACCCGCTGTCAATGAGTTGAATGGCAGGTTGGGGAAGGGGGAGCACTGTGTTCTAGCATACACTATCGAGTGGCTCTACTGCTTTGTTTTCTGGCCAGGGAATGGGATACTGGCATTCAATATACTTGGCGGCCCCAAGCACATTTCAGGAGGGTTTCTTTGGACCAAGCTGTCTGGATTAAACTGAGCAGAGAATGTGATCAAGAATTTAGAGAAACCTTATCAAGTTTGCTCACAAGAGACCTGGATGAGCAAGAAGCTCTTATTTCTTATTCTCCAAACTTAGTGTGGTGGTACTGGATTGGAGAGTCAGTCGGTCTCAACAATGGTTGCTCCAGCATCGGAACAGTTCGTGAGTTCAGGTCTCAGTAGACACGTGGGACTTCTCAAGGAACTCTAACGGGAGACCCAGAGGATTGATTGAAGGCCTCGTCTTATCTCTGTGGGTGCATCCTTCTCTGTTAACCAAAGGCAATATACATTGTGAATAAAAATTTTACAAAAAGTCTTTGCATTCCGTGATGCGCGCCCACGCGAGCGCACGCAACCGCGAGCACGCGCACACACCTGCCTTTAATCCAGAAGTTGAGCTGAGGAGACATACCTTTAATTGGGCCACACCCTCCAGAGCGAGACTATAAAGCACCATGAAAGAAGAAAGCTATTTCTCTTTGACTGCTTCCCCCTAACCCGGCAGCAAGTCCATTGCTTCACTGGCAGAAGAGAATACTTATTCTCCCTTTTTTCAGCATTTACTGAAAACAACCAACAGACACATCTAACCTCCTAGACTGAGTAAGTACTGTTTCTTTGGTCTTTTCCTTCAAAGCTAGGCATTGTGTCATTAGCATGATCCAAGGACAAGGTCATTGTTTTTCTGTTTTGTTTATTTGTTTGTTTGTTTTATATAACCAAGTCCATTTAAATGAAAACCAACATTTATAGACAATATTTGGGAATTTGGGTGCCGTTCTTTCCTAACTACTTCCTGCTGGCAAGGGGTGCTGTCATGGGTATTCTAAGAAGAAGCAGAAATCCTTGCTGTAGTCTGTAAGGCTGCTTTGTTCAGCTGTTTTGAATGTAGGATCACCTGGTACTCCGTTTTAGGTGGTCTGGCTTGATCAAACCACCCACATTAGTCTGGAAGGAATCCACAATTTTTCCTTTTCTGTGGAAACAAACATAGAAATCCTTTTCCCCAGTAACTTGTCCTTGAACTCATATTTTGGAGTCAAAGCATTTTTTTAAAATTTATTTTATACAACAAACAAAGTCCAATTAAATGAAAACAAACATTTATACACAATATTTGGGAATTTGGGCATTGTTCTTTCCAAACGACTTCCTGCTGCTAAGGGGCGCTGTCATGGGGGATTGGAAGATTATTCAGAAATCCTGGCTGTAGTCTGTAAGGCTGCTTTGTTCAGCTGTTTTGAATGTAGGATCACCTGGTACTCCCTTTTAGGTGGTCTGGCTTGATCAAACCACCCACATTAGTCTGGAAGGAATCCACAATTTTTCCTTTTCTGTGGAAACAAACATAGAAATCCTTTTCCCCAGTAACTTGTCCTTGAACTCATATTTTGGAGTCAAAGCATGTTTTTAAAATTTATTTTATACAACAAACAAAGTCCAATTAAATGAAAACAAACATTTATACACAATATTTGGGAATTTGGGCATTGTTCTTTCCAAACGACTTCCTGCTGCTAAGGGGCGCTGTCATGGGGGATTGGAAGATTATTCAGAAATCCTGGCTGTAGTCTGTAAGGCCGCTTTGTCCAGGTGTTTTGAATATAAGATCACCTAGAACTCTGTTTCAGGAGGTCTGGCGTGATCAAGCCACGTTCGTCTGGAGGGAATCCACATCTTTTCATTTTCTGTGGAAACAAAACTAGAAATCCTTTTCCTCAGTAACTTGTCCTTGAACTTATATTTTGGAGTCAAAGCATTTTTTATATTTAATTTATTGTTTTACATGTGGATGCCAGTTCACTCTCCCTTCTTCCCTCCTTCTCTCCCTCCCTCCCTCCCTCCCTCCCTCCCTCCTCCCTCCTACCCTCCCAACTTTCCTCCCTCCCTCCCTTCCTGCCTGATGTCTAGGTCATTGTAATGCAACTTTTTATTTGTTTTTTTTCATATGGAGAGGTTTCTTCCCATGGTTCTGTTAGTCTAGAGATCCTATGTCAAATTTTTTACAAAAGTTGTATGTAAATGTCACGATTGACCTGCTAGCCTGAGGTTAAATCTGGAAAATGGGAGTTATTGTCATAGCACTTCCCAGCATCCTAGAGGGCCTTCTCTGAAACCTACATTTCCATCTGGAAAGAAACCTTGATAGAGACCCGAGATTGCAGAATGATAGAGGAGGGAATAGAGAAGAAAATGGAAACTAAGAATTTAAAAATTATCTCTGATTGTGACCTCCAGGTTGATGACCAAAAATAATCCTAGCTCTTCATTTTGGGCCGAGGTTAACCTGCAAACTGTCACAAGCAGGTATGTCGGCGCAATTGGCAATGGAGAGCTGGAGCGACACACCAATCAGCATCCGGAAATTCTGCCACAAGTGGACCATCAGCAACTTCCGTTTTTGCTTGGAGAACAATAAGGTGAAATGCATTAGAAGTCCCACTTTCTCATCCGGATCCAATGACGCACACACATGGTGCCTGAGTGTACACCCGGACGGGGTCGATGAAGAAAGTAAAGATTACTTGACAGTTTTCTTAGGCTTGCTCAGCTGCCCTAAGAACCCAATCTGGGCAAAGTTCCAATTCTGGATTATCGATGCCAATGCAGAGAAAAGCCAAGTCAAGAAGAGCCCAGCGTTCTTCAGGTTTCTGCAAAACAAACACCATGGATTCAAAAAGTTCATCCTTCGAGATTTCCTTTGGTCCCAGGAGCCTCTGCTTCTCCCGGATGACAGACTCACCCTCGTGTGCAAGGTGAACATGATCCAAGGCTCCTTCAACCTCTCTGCCCAGAGCACGATGGCAGACGAGCTAGGAGCGCTGTGGGAGAAATCCCTCTTCACTGACTGCTGCCTGGTGGTAGCTGGCCAAGAGTTCCGGGCTCATAAGGCCATCTTAGCAGCTCGCTCTCCGGTTTTCAGAGCCATGTTTCAGCATGACATGGAGGAAAGCAGAACAAACCGAGTTGAGATCCAAGATCTGGAGCCGCAGGTCGTCGAGGCAATGATGGGCTTCATGTACACCGGAAAGGCACCAGCCCTCCACAGCATGGCAGATGCTGTGCTGCCAGCTGCTGACAGGTATGGCCTCGAGCGTTTGAAGGTCATGTGCGAGGCTGCCCTCTGCAGGGACCTCTCTGTGGAGAATGCTGCCCACACTCTCATCCTGGCTGACCTGCACAGTGCAGGGCAGCTGAAAACTCAGGCACTGGATTTCATTACAGCTCATGCTTCTCAGGTCTCTGAGACCTCAGGCTGGAAGACAATGGTGGGCTCATACCCCCATTTGCTGGCTGAAGCATACAGCTCCCTGGCTTCTGCTCACTGCTCTTTACAGGAGCCCCCCGCAAACGCCTGAGGCTAACTTAGGATCCTCTGGGCTGTGACCTACAGGTGCATTCCAGAAGCAGCAGCCAGCATGGGTACCCAAGACCCCCGGGTAGACCCTGGGACATATGTAGCAGGTTTAGAGAATCTGGGGAAAGGCAGCATGGGGACTCAGGCCTTCAATACCCGCTGTCAATGAGTTGAATGGCAGGTTGGGGAAGGGGGAGCACTGTGTTCTAGCATACACTATCGAGTGGCTCTACTGCTTTGTTTTCTGGCCAGGGAATGGGATACTGGCATTCAATATACTTGGCGGCCCCAAGCACATTTCAGGAGGGTTTCTTTGGACCAAGCTGTCTGGATTAAACTGAGCAGAGCATGTGATCAAGAATTTAGAGAAACCTTATCAAGTTTGCTCACAAGAGACCTGGATGAGCAAGAAGCTCTTATTTCTTATTCTCCAAACTTAGTGTGGTGGTACTGGATTGGAGAGTCAGTCGGTCTCAACAATGGTTGCTCCAGCATCGGAACAGTTCGTGAGTTCAGGTCTCAGTAGACACGTGGGACTTCTCAAGGAACTCTAACGGGAGACCCAGAGGATTGATTGAAGGCCTCGTCTTATCTCTGTGGGTGCATCCTTCTCTGTTAACCAAAGGCAATATACATTGTGAATAAAAATTTTACAAAAAGTCTTTGCATTCCGTGATGCGCGCCCACGCGAGCGCACGCAACCGCGAGCACGCGCACACACCTGCCTTTAATCCAGAAGTTGAGCTGAGGAGACATACCTTTAATTGGGCCACACCCTCCAGAGCGAGACTATAAAGCACCATGAAAGAAGAAAGCTATTTCTCTTTGACTGCTTCCCCCTAACCCGGCAGCAAGTCCATTGCTTCACTGGCAGAAGAGAATACTTATTCTCCCTTTTTTCAGCATTTACTGAAAACAACCAACAGACACATCTAACCTCCTAGACTGAGTAAGTACTGTTTCTTTGGTCTTTTCCTTCAAAGCTAGGCATTGTGTCATTAGCATGATCCAAGGACAAGGTCATTGTTTTTCTGTTTTGTTTATTTGTTTGTTTGTTTTATATAACCAAGTCCATTTAAATGAAAACCAACATTTATAGACAATATTTGGGAATTTGGGTGCCGTTCTTTCCTAACTACTTCCTGCTGGCAAGGGGTGCTGTCATGGGTATTCTAAGAAGAAGCAGAAATCCTTGCTGTAGTCTGTAAGGCTGCTTTGTTCAGCTGTTTTGAATGTAGGATCACCTGGTACTCCGTTTTAGGTGGTCTGGCTTGATCAAACCACCCACATTAGTCTGGAAGGAATCCACAATTTTTCCTTTTCTGTGGAAACAAACATAGAAATCCTTTTCCCCAGTAACTTGTCCTTGAACTCATATTTTGGAGTCAAAGCATTTTTTTAAAATTTATTTTATACAACAAACAAAGTCCAATTAAATGAAAACAAACATTTATACACAATATTTGGGAATTTGGGCATTGTTCTTTCCAAACGACTTCCTGCTGCTAAGGGGCGCTGTCATGGGGGATTGGAAGATTATTCAGAAATCCTGGCTGTAGTCTGTAAGGCTGCTTTGTTCAGCTGTTTTGAATGTAGGATCACCTGGTACTCCCTTTTAGGTGGTCTGGCTTGATCAAACCACCCACATTAGTCTGGAAGGAATCCACAATTTTTCCTTTTCTGTGGAAACAAACATAGAAATCCTTTTCCCCAGTAACTTGTCCTTGAACTCATATTTTGGAGTCAAAGCATGTTTTTAAAATTTATTTTATACAACAAACAAAGTCCAATTAAATGAAAACAAACATTTATACACAATATTTGGGAATTTGGGCATTGTTCTTTCCAAACGACTTCCTGCTGCTAAGGGGCGCTGTCATGGGGGATTGGAAGATTATTCAGAAATCCTGGCTGTAGTCTGTAAGGCCGCTTTGTCCAGGTGTTTTGAATATAAGATCACCTAGAACTCTGTTTCAGGAGGTCTGGCGTGATCAAGCCACGTTCGTCTGGAGGGAATCCACATCTTTTCATTTTCTGTGGAAACAAAACTAGAAATCCTTTTCCTCAGTAACTTGTCCTTGAACTTATATTTTGGAGTCAAAGCATTTTTTATATTTAATTTATTGTTTTACATGTGGATGCCAGTTCACTCTCCCTTCTTCCCTCCTTCTCTCCCTCCCTCCCTCCCTCCCCCTCCTTCCCTCCTACCCTCCCAACTTTCCTCCCTCCCTCCCTTCCTGCCTGATGTCTAGGTCATTGTAATGCAACTTTTTATTTGTTTTTTTCATATGGAGAGGTTTCTTCCCATGGTTCTGTTAGTCTAGAGATCCTATGTCAAATTTTTTACAAAAGTTGTATGTAAATGTCACGATTGACCTGCTAGCCTGAGGTTAAATCTGGAAAATGGGAGTTATTGTCATAGCACTTCCCAGCATCCTAGAGGGCCTTCTCTGAAACCTACATTTCCATCTGGAAAGAAACCTTGATAGAGACCCGAGATTGCAGAATGATAGAGGAGGGAATAGAGAAGAAAATGGAAACTAAGAATTTAAAAATTATCTCTGATTGTGACCTCCAGGTTGATGACCAAAAATAATCCTAGCTCTTCATTTTGGGCCGAGGTTAACCTGCAAACTGTCACAAGCAGGTATGTCGGCGCAATTGGCAATGGAGAGCTGGAGCGACACACCAATCAGCATCCGGAAATTCTGCCACAAGTGGACCATCAGCAACTTCCGTTTTTGCTTGGAGAACAATAAGGTGAAATGCATTAGAAGTCCCACTTTCTCATCCGGATCCAATGACGCACACACATGGTGCCTGAGTGTACACCCGGACGGGGTCGATGAAGAAAGTAAAGATTACTTGACAGTTTTCTTAGGCTTGCTCAGCTGCCCTAAGAACCCAATCTGGGCAAAGTTCCAATTCTGGATTATCGATGCCAATGCAGAGAAAAGCCAAGTCAAGAAGAGCCCAGCGTTCTTCAGGTTTCTGCAAAACAAACACCATGGATTCAAAAAGTTCATCCTTCGAGATTTCCTTTGGTCCCAGGAGCCTCTGCTTCTCCCGGATGACAGACTCACCCTCGTGTGCAAGGTGAACATGATCCAAGGCTCCTTCAACCTCTCTGCCCAGAGCACGATGGCAGACGAGCTAGGAGCGCTGTGGGAGAAATCCCTCTTCACTGACTGCTGCCTGGTGGTAGCTGGCCAAGAGTTCCGGGCTCATAAGGCCATCTTAGCAGCTCGCTCTCCGGTTTTCAGAGCCATGTTTCAGCATGACATGGAGGAAAGCAGAACAAACCGAGTTGAGATCCAAGATCTGGAGCCGCAGGTCGTCGAGGCAATGATGGGCTTCATGTACACCGGAAAGGCACCAGCCCTCCACAGCATGGCAGATGCTGTGCTGCCAGCTGCTGACAGGTATGGCCTCGAGCGTTTGAAGGTCATGTGCGAGGCTGCCCTCTGCAGGGACCTCTCTGTGGAGAATGCTGCCCACACTCTCATCCTGGCTGACCTGCACAGTGCAGGGCAGCTGAAAACTCAGGCACTGGATTTCATTACAGCTCATGCTTCTCAGGTCTCTGAGACCTCAGGCTGGAAGACAATGGTGGGCTCATACCCCCATTTGCTGGCTGAAGCATACAGCTCCCTGGCTTCTGCTCACTGCTCTTTACAGGAGCCCCCTCGGAAACGCCTGAGGCTAACTTAGGATCCTCTGGGCTGTGACCTACAGGTGCATTCCAGAAGCAGCAGCCAGCATGGGTACCCAAGACCCCCGGGTAGACCCTGGGACATATGTAGCAGGTTTAGAGAATCTGGGGAAAGGCAGCATGGGGACTCAGGCCTTCAATACCCGCTGTCAATGAGTTGAATGGCAGGTTGGGGAAGGGGGAGCACTGTGTTCTAGCATACACTATCGAGTGGCTCTACTGCTTTGTTTTCTGGCCAGGGAATGGGATACTGGCATTCAATATACTTGGCGGCCCCAAGCACATTTCAGGAGGGTTTCTTTGGACCAAGCTGTCTGGATTAAACTGAGCAGAGAATGTGATCAAGAATTTAGAGAAACCTTATCAAGTTTGCTCACAAGAGACCTGGATGAGCAAGAAGCTCTTATTTCTTATTCTCCAAACTTAGTGTGGTGGTACTGGATTGGAGAGTCAGTCGGTCTCAACAATGGTTGCTCCAGCATCGGAACAGTTCGTGAGTTCAGGTCTCAGTAGACACGTGGGACTTCTCAAGGAACTCTAACGGGAGACCCAGAGGATTGATTGAAGGCCTCGTCTTATCTCTGTGGGTGCATCCTTCTCTGTTAACCAAAGGCAATATACATTGTGAATAAAAATTTTACAAAAAGTCTTTGCATTCCGTGATGCGCGCCCACGCGAGCGCACGCAACCGCGAGCACGCGCACACACCTGCCTTTAATCCAGAAGTTGAGCTGAGGAGACATACCTTTAATTGGGCCACACCCTCCAGAGCGAGACTATAAAGCACCATGAAAGAAGAAAGCTATTTCTCTTTGACTGCTTCCCCTAACCCGGCAGCAAGTCCATTGCTTCACTGGCAGAAGAGAATACTTATTCTCCCTTTTTTCAGCATTTACTGAAAACAACCAACAGACACATCTAACCTCCTAGACTGAGTAAGTACTGTTTCTTTGGTCTTTTCCTTCAAAGCTAGGCATTGTGTCATTAGCATGATCCAAGGACAAGGTCATTGTTTTTCTGTTTTGTTTATTTGTTTGTTTGTTTTATATAACCAAGTCCATTTAAATGAAAACCAACATTTATAGACAATATTTGGGAATTTGGGTGCCGTTCTTTCCTAACTACTTCCTGCTGGCAAGGGGTGCTGTCATGGGTATTCTAAGAAGAAGCAGAAATCCTTGCTGTAGTCTGTAAGGCTGCTTTGTTCAGCTGTTTTGAATGTAGGATCACCTGGTACTCCGTTTTAGGTGGTCTGGCTTGATCAAACCACCCACATTAGTCTGGAAGGAATCCACAATTTTTCCTTTTCTGTGGAAACAAACATAGAAATCCTTTTCCCCAGTAACTTGTCCTTGAACTCATATTTTGGAGTCAAAGCATTTTTTTAAAATTTATTTTATACAACAAACAAAGTCCAATTAAATGAAAACAAACATTTATACACAATATTTGGGAATTTGGGCATTGTTCTTTCCAAACGACTTCCTGCTGCTAAGGGGCGCTGTCATGGGGGATTGGAAGATTATTCAGAAATCCTGGCTGTAGTCTGTAAGGCTGCTTTGTTCAGCTGTTTTGAATGTAGGATCACCTGGTACTCCCTTTTAGGTGGTCTGGCTTGATCAAACCACCCACATTAGTCTGGAAGGAATCCACAATTTTTCCTTTTCTGTGGAAACAAACATAGAAATCCTTTTCCCCAGTAACTTGTCCTTGAACTCATATTTTGGAGTCAAAGCATGTTTTTAAAATTTATTTTATACAACAAACAAAGTCCAATTAAATGAAAACAAACATTTATACACAATATTTGGGAATTTGGGCATTGTTCTTTCCAAACGACTTCCTGCTGCTAAGGGGCGCTGTCATGGGGGATTGGAAGATTATTCAGAAATCCTGGCTGTAGTCTGTAAGGCCGCTTTGTCCAGGTGTTTTGAATATAAGATCACCTAGAACTCTGTTTCAGGAGGTCTGGCGTGATCAAGCCACGTTCGTCTGGAGGGAATCCACATCTTTTCATTTTCTGTGGAAACAAAACTAGAAATCCTTTTCCTCAGTAACTTGTCCTTGAACTTATATTTTGGAGTCAAAGCATTTTTTATATTTAATTTATTGTTTTACATGTGGATGCCAGTTCACTCTCCCTTCTTCCCTCCTTCTCTCCCCCTCCCTCCCTCCCTCCCTCCTTCCCTCCTACCCTCCCAACTTTCCTCCCTCCCTCCCTTCCTGCCTGATGTCTAGGTCATTGTAATGCAACTTTTTATTTGTTTTTTTTCATATGGAGAGGTTTCTTCCCATGGTTCTGTTAGTCTAGAGATCCTATGTCAAATTTTTTACAAAAGTTGTATGTAAATGTCACGATTGACCTGCTAGCCTGAGGTTAAATCTGGAAAATGGGAGTTATTGTCATAGCACTTCCCAGCATCCTAGAGGGCCTTCTCTGAAACCTACATTTCCATCTGGAAAGAAACCTTGATAGAGACCCGAGATTGCAGAATGATAGAGGAGGGAATAGAGAAGAAAATGGAAACTAAGAATTTAAAAATTATCTCTGATTGTGACCTCCAGGTTGATGACCAAAAATAATCCTAGCTCTTCATTTTGGGCCGAGGTTAACCTGCAAACTGTCACAAGCAGGTATGTCGGCGCAATTGGCAATGGAGAGCTGGAGCGACACACCAATCAGCATCCGGAAATTCTGCCACAAGTGGACCATCAGCAACTTCCGTTTTTGCTTGGAGAACAATAAGGTGAAATGCATTAGAAGTCCCACTTTCTCATCCGGATCCAATGACGCACACACATGGTGCCTGAGTGTACACCCGGACGGGGTCGATGAAGAAAGTAAAGATTACTTGACAGTTTTCTTAGGCTTGCTCAGCTGCCCTAAGAACCCAATCTGGGCAAAGTTCCAATTCTGGATTATCGATGCCAATGCAGAGAAAAGCCAAGTCAAGAAGAGCCCAGCGTTCTTCAGGTTTCTGCAAAACAAACACCATGGATTCAAAAAGTTCATCCTTCGAGATTTCCTTTGGTCCCAGGAGCCTCTGCTTCTCCCGGATGACAGACTCACCCTCGTGTGCAAGGTGAACATGATCCAAGGCTCCTTCAACCTCTCTGCCCAGAGCACGATGGCAGACGAGCTAGGAGCGCTGTGGGAGAAATCCCTCTTCACTGACTGCTGCCTGGTGGTAGCTGGCCAAGAGTTCCGGGCTCATAAGGCCATCTTAGCAGCTCGCTCTCCGGTTTTCAGAGCCATGTTTCAGCATGACATGGAGGAAAGCAGAACAAACCGAGTTGAGATCCAAGATCTGGAGCCGCAGGTCGTCGAGGCAATGATGGGCTTCATGTACACCGGAAAGGCACCAGCCCTCCACAGCATGGCAGATGCTGTGCTGCCAGCTGCTGACAGGTATGGCCTCGAGCGTTTGAAGGTCATGTGCGAGGCTGCCCTCTGCAGGGACCTCTCTGTGGAGAATGCTGCCCACACTCTCATCCTGGCTGACCTGCACAGTGCAGGGCAGCTGAAAACTCAGGCACTGGATTTCATTACAGCTCATGCTTCTCAGGTCTCTGAGACCTCAGGCTGGAAGACAATGGTGGGCTCATACCCCCATTTGCTGGCTGAAGCATACAGCTCCCTGGCTTCTGCTCACTGCTCTTTACAGGAGCCCCCTCGGAAACGCCTGAGGCTAACTTAGGATCCTCTGGGCTGTGACCTACAGGTGCATTCCAGAAGCAGCAGCCAGCATGGGTACCCAAGACCCCCGGGTAGACCCTGGGACATATGTAGCAGGTTTAGAGAATCTGGGGAAAGGCAGCATGGGGACTCAGGCCTTCAATACCCGCTGTCAATGAGTTGAATGGCAGGTTGGGGAAGGGGGAGCACTGTGTTCTAGCATACACTATCGAGTGGCTCTACTGCTTTGTTTTCTGGCCAGGGAATGGGATACTGGCATTCAATATACTTGGCGGCCCCAAGCACATTTCAGGAGGGTTTCTTTGGACCAAGCTGTCTGGATTAAACTGAGCAGAGAATGTGATCAAGAATTTAGAGAAACCTTATCAAGTTTGCTCACAAGAGACCTGGATGAGCAAGAAGCTCTTATTTCTTATTCTCCAAACTTAGTGTGGTGGTACTGGATTGGAGAGTCAGTCGGTCTCAACAATGGTTGCTCCAGCATCGGAACAGTTCGTGAGTTCAGGTCTCAGTAGACACGTGGGACTTCTCAAGGAACTCTAACGGGAGACCCAGAGGATTGATTGAAGGCCTCGTCTTATCTCTGTGGGTGCATCCTTCTCTGTTAACCAAAGGCAATATACATTGTGAATAAAAATTTTACAAAAAGTCTTTGCATTCCGTGATGCGCGCCCACGCGAGCGCACGCAACCGCGAGCACGCGCACACACCTGCCTTTAATCCAGAAGTTGAGCTGAGGAGACATACCTTTAATTGGGCCACACCCTCCAGAGCGAGACTATAAAGCACCATGAAAGAAGAAAGCTATTTCTCTTTGACTGCTTCCCCTAACCCGGCAGCAAGTCCATTGCTTCACTGGCAGAAGAGAATACTTATTCTCCCTTTTTTCAGCATTTACTGAAAACAACCAACAGACACATCTAACCTCCTAGACTGAGTAAGTACTGTTTCTTTGGTCTTTTCCTTCAAAGCTAGGCATTGTGTCATTAGCATGATCCAAGGACAAGGTCATTGTTTTTCTGTTTTGTTTATTTGTTTGTTTGTTTTATATAACCAAGTCCATTTAAATGAAAACCAACATTTATAGACAATATTTGGGAATTTGGGTGCCGTTCTTTCCTAACTACTTCCTGCTGGCAAGGGGTGCTGTCATGGGTATTCTAAGAAGAAGCAGAAATCCTTGCTGTAGTCTGTAAGGCTGCTTTGTTCAGCTGTTTTGAATGTAGGATCACCTGGTACTCCGTTTTAGGTGGTCTGGCTTGATCAAACCACCCACATTAGTCTGGAAGGAATCCACAATTTTTCCTTTTCTGTGGAAACAAACATAGAAATCCTTTTCCCCAGTAACTTGTCCTTGAACTCATATTTTGGAGTCAAAGCATTTTTTTAAAATTTATTTTATACAACAAACAAAGTCCAATTAAATGAAAACAAACATTTATACACAATATTTGGGAATTTGGGCATTGTTCTTTCCAAACGACTTCCTGCTGCTAAGGGGCGCTGTCATGGGGGATTGGAAGATTATTCAGAAATCCTGGCTGTAGTCTGTAAGGCTGCTTTGTTCAGCTGTTTTGAATGTAGGATCACCTGGTACTCCCTTTTAGGTGGTCTGGCTTGATCAAACCACCCACATTAGTCTGGAAGGAATCCACAATTTTTCCTTTTCTGTGGAAACAAACATAGAAATCCTTTTCCCCAGTAACTTGTCCTTGAACTCATATTTTGGAGTCAAAGCATGTTTTTAAAATTTATTTTATACAACAAACAAAGTCCAATTAAATGAAAACAAACATTTATACACAATATTTGGGAATTTGGGCATTGTTCTTTCCAAACGACTTCCTGCTGCTAAGGGGCGCTGTCATGGGGGATTGGAAGATTATTCAGAAATCCTGGCTGTAGTCTGTAAGGCCGCTTTGTCCAGGTGTTTTGAATATAAGATCACCTAGAACTCTGTTTCAGGAGGTCTGGCGTGATCAAGCCACGTTCGTCTGGAGGGAATCCACATCTTTTCATTTTCTGTGGAAACAAAACTAGAAATCCTTTTCCTCAGTAACTTGTCCTTGAACTTATATTTTGGAGTCAAAGCATTTTTTATATTTAATTTATTGTTTTACATGTGGATGCCAGTTCACTCTCCCTTCTTCCCTCCTTCTCTCCCTCCCTCCCTCCCTCCCTCCTTCCCTCCTACCCTCCCAACTTTCCTCCCTCCCTCCCTTCCTGCCTGATGTCTAGGTCATTGTAATGCAACTTTTTATTTGTTTTTTTTCATATGGAGAGGTTTCTTCCCATGGTTCTGTTAGTCTAGAGATCCTATGTCAAATTTTTTACAAAAGTTGTATGTAAATGTCACGATTGACCTGCTAGCCTGAGGTTAAATCTGGAAAATGGGAGTTATTGTCATAGCACTTCCCAGCATCCTAGAGGGCCTTCTCTGAAACCTACATTTCCATCTGGAAAGAAACCTTGATAGAGACCCGAGATTGCAGAATGATAGAGGAGGGAATAGAGAAGAAAATGGAAACTAAGAATTTAAAAATTATCTCTGATTGTGACCTCCAGGTTGATGACCAAAAATAATCCTAGCTCTTCATTTTGGGCCGAGGTTAACCTGCAAACTGTCACAAGCAGGTATGTCGGCGCAATTGGCAATGGAGAGCTGGAGCGACACACCAATCAGCATCCGGAAATTCTGCCACAAGTGGACCATCAGCAACTTCCGTTTTTGCTTGGAGAACAATAAGGTGAAATGCATTAGAAGTCCCACTTTCTCATCCGGATCCAATGACGCACACACATGGTGCCTGAGTGTACACCCGGACGGGGTCGATGAAGAAAGTAAAGATTACTTGACAGTTTTCTTAGGCTTGCTCAGCTGCCCTAAGAACCCAATCTGGGCAAAGTTCCAATTCTGGATTATCGATGCCAATGCAGAGAAAAGCCAAGTCAAGAAGAGCCCAGCGTTCTTCAGGTTTCTGCAAAACAAACACCATGGATTCAAAAAGTTCATCCTTCGAGATTTCCTTTGGTCCCAGGAGCCTCTGCTTCTCCCGGATGACAGACTCACCCTCGTGTGCAAGGTGAACATGATCCAAGGCTCCTTCAACCTCTCTGCCCAGAGCACGATGGCAGACGAGCTAGGAGCGCTGTGGGAGAAATCCCTCTTCACTGACTGCTGCCTGGTGGTAGCTGGCCAAGAGTTCCGGGCTCATAAGGCCATCTTAGCAGCTCGCTCTCCGGTTTTCAGAGCCATGTTTCAGCATGACATGGAGGAAAGCAGAACAAACCGAGTTGAGATCCAAGATCTGGAGCCGCAGGTCGTCGAGGCAATGATGGGCTTCATGTACACCGGAAAGGCACCAGCCCTCCACAGCATGGCAGATGCTGTGCTGCCAGCTGCTGACAGGTATGGCCTCGAGCGTTTGAAGGTCATGTGCGAGGCTGCCCTCTGCAGGGACCTCTCTGTGGAGAATGCTGCCCACACTCTCATCCTGGCTGACCTGCACAGTGCAGGGCAGCTGAAAACTCAGGCACTGGATTTCATTACAGCTCATGCTTCTCAGGTCTCTGAGACCTCAGGCTGGAAGACAATGGTGGGCTCATACCCCCATTTGCTGGCTGAAGCATACAGCTCCCTGGCTTCTGCTCACTGCTCTTTACAGGAGCCCCCTCGGAAACGCCTGAGGCTAACTTAGGATCCTCTGGGCTGTGACCTACAGGTGCATTCCAGAAGCAGCAGCCAGCATGGGTACCCAAGACCCCCGGGTAGACCCTGGGACATATGTAGCAGGTTTAGAGAATCTGGGGAAAGGCAGCATGGGGACTCAGGCCTTCAATACCCGCTGTCAATGAGTTGAATGGCAGGTTGGGGAAGGGGGAGCACTGTGTTCTAGCATACACTATCGAGTGGCTCTACTGCTTTGTTTTCTGGCCAGGGAATGGGATACTGGCATTCAATATACTTGGCGGCCCCAAGCACATTTCAGGAGGGTTTCTTTGGACCAAGCTGTCTGGATTAAACTGAGCAGAGAATGTGATCAAGAATTTAGAGAAACCTTATCAAGTTTGCTCACAAGAGACCTGGATGAGCAAGAAGCTCTTATTTCTTATTCTCCAAACTTAGTGTGGTGGTACTGGATTGGAGAGTCAGTCGGTCTCAACAATGGTTGCTCCAGCATCGGAACAGTTCGTGAGTTCAGGTCTCAGTAGACACGTGGGACTTCTCAAGGAACTCTAACGGGAGACCCAGAGGATTGATTGAAGGCCTCGTCTTATCTCTGTGGGTGCATCCTTCTCTGTTAACCAAAGGCAATATACATTGTGAATAAAAATTTTACAAAAAGTCTTTGCATTCCGTGATGCGCGCCCACGCGAGCGCACGCAACCGCGAGCACGCGCACACACCTGCCTTTAATCCAGAAGTTGAGCTGAGGAGACATACCTTTAATTGGGCCACACCCTCCAGAGCGAGACTATAAAGCACCATGAAAGAAGAAAGCTATTTCTCTTTGACTGCTTCCCCCTAACCCGGCAGCAAGTCCATTGCTTCACTGGCAGAAGAGAATACTTATTCTCCCTTTTTTCAGCATTTACTGAAAACAACCAACAGACACATCTAACCTCCTAGACTGAGTAAGTACTGTTTCTTTGGTCTTTTCCTTCAAAGCTAGGCATTGTGTCATTAGCATGATCCAAGGACAAGGTCATTGTTTTTCTGTTTTGTTTATTTGTTTGTTTGTTTTATATAACCAAGTCCATTTAAATGAAAACCAACATTTATAGACAATATTTGGGAATTTGGGTGCCGTTCTTTCCTAACTACTTCCTGCTGGCAAGGGGTGCTGTCATGGGTATTCTAAGAAGAAGCAGAAATCCTTGCTGTAGTCTGTAAGGCTGCTTTGTTCAGCTGTTTTGAATGTAGGATCACCTGGTACTCCGTTTTAGGTGGTCTGGCTTGATCAAACCACCCACATTAGTCTGGAAGGAATCCACAATTTTTCCTTTTCTGTGGAAACAAACATAGAAATCCTTTTCCCCAGTAACTTGTCCTTGAACTCATATTTTGGAGTCAAAGCATTTTTTTAAAATTTATTTTATACAACAAACAAAGTCCAATTAAATGAAAACAAACATTTATACACAATATTTGGGAATTTGGGCATTGTTCTTTCCAAACGACTTCCTGCTGCTAAGGGGCGCTGTCATGGGGGATTGGAAGATTATTCAGAAATCCTGGCTGTAGTCTGTAAGGCTGCTTTGTTCAGCTGTTTTGAATGTAGGATCACCTGGTACTCCCTTTTAGGTGGTCTGGCTTGATCAAACCACCCACATTAGTCTGGAAGGAATCCACAATTTTTCCTTTTCTGTGGAAACAAACATAGAAATCCTTTTCCCCAGTAACTTGTCCTTGAACTCATATTTTGGAGTCAAAGCATGTTTTTAAAATTTATTTTATACAACAAACAAAGTCCAATTAAATGAAAACAAACATTTATACACAATATTTGGGAATTTGGGCATTGTTCTTTCCAAACGACTTCCTGCTGCTAAGGGGCGCTGTCATGGGGGATTGGAAGATTATTCAGAAATCCTGGCTGTAGTCTGTAAGGCCGCTTTGTCCAGGTGTTTTGAATATAAGATCACCTAGAACTCTGTTTCAGGAGGTCTGGCGTGATCAAGCCACGTTCGTCTGGAGGGAATCCACATCTTTTCATTTTCTGTGGAAACAAAACTAGAAATCCTTTTCCTCAGTAACTTGTCCTTGAACTTATATTTTGGAGTCAAAGCATTTTTTATATTTAATTTATTGTTTTACATGTGGATGCCAGTTCACTCTCCCTTCTTCCCTCCTTCTCTCCCTCCCTCCCTCCCTCCCTCCCTCCCTCCTACCCTCCCAACTTTCCTCCCTCCCTCCCTTCCTGCCTGATGTCTAGGTCATTGTAATGCAACTTTTTATTTGTTTTTTTTCATATGGAGAGGTTTCTTCCCATGGTTCTGTTAGTCTAGAGATCCTATGTCAAATTTTTTACAAAAGTTGTATGTAAATGTCACGATTGACCTGCTAGCCTGAGGTTAAATCTGGAAAATGGGAGTTATTGTCATAGCACTTCCCAGCATCCTAGAGGGCCTTCTCTGAAACCTACATTTCCATCTGGAAAGAAACCTTGATAGAGACCCGAGATTGCAGAATGATAGAGGAGGGAATAGAGAAGAAAATGGAAACTAAGAATTTAAAAATTATCTCTGATTGTGACCTCCAGGTTGATGACCAAAAATAATCCTAGCTCTTCATTTTGGGCCGAGGTTAACCTGCAAACTGTCACAAGCAGGTATGTCGGCGCAATTGGCAATGGAGAGCTGGAGCGACACACCAATCAGCATCCGGAAATTCTGCCACAAGTGGACCATCAGCAACTTCCGTTTTTGCTTGGAGAACAATAAGGTGAAATGCATTAGAAGTCCCACTTTCTCATCCGGATCCAATGACGCACACACATGGTGCCTGAGTGTACACCCGGACGGGGTCGATGAAGAAAGTAAAGATTACTTGACAGTTTTCTTAGGCTTGCTCAGCTGCCCTAAGAACCCAATCTGGGCAAAGTTCCAATTCTGGATTATCGATGCCAATGCAGAGAAAAGCCAAGTCAAGAAGAGCCCAGCGTTCTTCAGGTTTCTGCAAAACAAACACCATGGATTCAAAAAGTTCATCCTTCGAGATTTCCTTTGGTCCCAGGAGCCTCTGCTTCTCCCGGATGACAGACTCACCCTCGTGTGCAAGGTGAACATGATCCAAGGCTCCTTCAACCTCTCTGCCCAGAGCACGATGGCAGACGAGCTAGGAGCGCTGTGGGAGAAATCCCTCTTCACTGACTGCTGCCTGGTGGTAGCTGGCCAAGAGTTCCGGGCTCATAAGGCCATCTTAGCAGCTCGCTCTCCGGTTTTCAGAGCCATGTTTCAGCATGACATGGAGGAAAGCAGAACAAACCGAGTTGAGATCCAAGATCTGGAGCCGCAGGTCGTCGAGGCAATGATGGGCTTCATGTACACCGGAAAGGCACCAGCCCTCCACAGCATGGCAGATGCTGTGCTGCCAGCTGCTGACAGGTATGGCCTCGAGCGTTTGAAGGTCATGTGCGAGGCTGCCCTCTGCAGGGACCTCTCTGTGGAGAATGCTGCCCACACTCTCATCCTGGCTGACCTGCACAGTGCAGGGCAGCTGAAAACTCAGGCACTGGATTTCATTACAGCTCATGCTTCTCAGGTCTCTGAGACCTCAGGCTGGAAGACAATGGTGGGCTCATACCCCCATTTGCTGGCTGAAGCATACAGCTCCCTGGCTTCTGCTCACTGCTCTTTACAGGAGCCCCCTCGGAAACGCCTGAGGCTAACTTAGGATCCTCTGGGCTGTGACCTACAGGTGCATTCCAGAAGCAGCAGCCAGCATGGGTACCCAAGACCCCCGGGTAGACCCTGGGACATATGTAGCAGGTTTAGAGAATCTGGGGAAAGGCAGCATGGGGACTCAGGCCTTCAATACCCGCTGTCAATGAGTTGAATGGCAGGTTGGGGAAGGGGGGAGCACTGTGTTCTAGCATACACTATCGAGTGGCTCTACTGCTTTGTTTTCTGGCCAGGGAATGGGATACTGGCATTCAATATACTTGGCGGCCCCAAGCACATTTCAGGAGGGTTTCTTTGGACCAAGCTGTCTGGATTAAACTGAGCAGAGAATGTGATCAAGAATTTAGAGAAACCTTATCAAGTTTGCTCACAAGAGACCTGGATGAGCAAGAAGCTCTTATTTCTTATTCTCCAAACTTAGTGTGGTGGTACTGGATTGGAGAGTCAGTCGGTCTCAACAATGGTTGCTCCAGCATCGGAACAGTTCGTGAGTTCAGGTCTCAGTAGACACGTGGGACTTCTCAAGGAACTCTAACGGGAGACCCAGAGGATTGATTGAAGGCCTCGTCTTATCTCTGTGGGTGCATCCTTCTCTGTTAACCAAAGGCAATATACATTGTGAATAAAAATTTTACAAAAAGTCTTTGCATTCCGTGATGCGCGCCCACGCGAGCGCACGCAACCGCGAGCACGCGCACACACCTGCCTTTAATCCAGAAGTTGAGCTGAGGAGACATACCTTTAATTGGGCCACACCCTCCAGAGCGAGACTATAAAGCACCATGAAAGAAGAAAGCTATTTCTCTTTGACTGCTTCCCCCTAACCCGGCAGCAAGTCCATTGCTTCACTGGCAGAAGAGAATACTTATTCTCCCTTTTTTCAGCATTTACTGAAAACAACCAACAGACACATCTAACCTCCTAGACTGAGTAAGTACTGTTTCTTTGGTCTTTTCCTTCAAAGCTAGGCATTGTGTCATTAGCATGATCCAAGGACAAGGTCATTGTTTTTCTGTTTTGTTTATTTGTTTGTTTGTTTTATATAACCAAGTCCATTTAAATGAAAACCAACATTTATAGACAATATTTGGGAATTTGGGTGCCGTTCTTTCCTAACTACTTCCTGCTGGCAAGGGGTGCTGTCATGGGTATTCTAAGAAGAAGCAGAAATCCTTGCTGTAGTCTGTAAGGCTGCTTTGTTCAGCTGTTTTGAATGTAGGATCACCTGGTACTCCGTTTTAGGTGGTCTGGCTTGATCAAACCACCCACATTAGTCTGGAAGGAATCCACAATTTTTCCTTTTCTGTGGAAACAAACATAGAAATCCTTTTCCCCAGTAACTTGTCCTTGAACTCATATTTTGGAGTCAAAGCATTTTTTTAAAATTTATTTTATACAACAAACAAAGTCCAATTAAATGAAAACAAACATTTATACACAATATTTGGGAATTTGGGCATTGTTCTTTCCAAACGACTTCCTGCTGCTAAGGGGCGCTGTCATGGGGGATTGGAAGATTATTCAGAAATCCTGGCTGTAGTCTGTAAGGCTGCTTTGTTCAGCTGTTTTGAATGTAGGATCACCTGGTACTCCCTTTTAGGTGGTCTGGCTTGATCAAACCACCCACATTAGTCTGGAAGGAATCCACAATTTTTCCTTTTCTGTGGAAACAAACATAGAAATCCTTTTCCCCAGTAACTTGTCCTTGAACTCATATTTTGGAGTCAAAGCATGTTTTTAAAATTTATTTTATACAACAAACAAAGTCCAATTAAATGAAAACAAACATTTATACACAATATTTGGGAATTTGGGCATTGTTCTTTCCAAACGACTTCCTGCTGCTAAGGGGCGCTGTCATGGGGGATTGGAAGATTATTCAGAAATCCTGGCTGTAGTCTGTAAGGCCGCTTTGTCCAGGTGTTTTGAATATAAGATCACCTAGAACTCTGTTTCAGGAGGTCTGGCGTGATCAAGCCACGTTCGTCTGGAGGGAATCCACATCTTTTCATTTTCTGTGGAAACAAAACTAGAAATCCTTTTCCTCAGTAACTTGTCCTTGAACTTATATTTTGGAGTCAAAGCATTTTTTATATTTAATTTATTGTTTTACATGTGGATGCCAGTTCACTCTCCCTTCTTCCCTCCTTCTCTCCCTCCCTCCCTCCCTCCCTCCTTCCCTCCTACCCTCCCAACTTTCCTCCCTCCCTCCCTTCCTGCCTGATGTCTAGGTCATTGTAATGCAACTTTTTATTTGTTTTTTTTCATATGGAGAGGTTTCTTCCCATGGTTCTGTTAGTCTAGAGATCCTATGTCAAATTTTTTACAAAAGTTGTATGTAAATGTCACGATTGACCTGCTAGCCTGAGGTTAAATCTGGAAAATGGGAGTTATTGTCATAGCACTTCCCAGCATCCTAGAGGGCCTTCTCTGAAACCTACATTTCCATCTGGAAAGAAACCTTGATAGAGACCCGAGATTGCAGAATGATAGAGGAGGGAATAGAGAAGAAAATGGAAACTAAGAATTTAAAAATTATCTCTGATTGTGACCTCCAGGTTGATGACCAAAAATAATCCTAGCTCTTCATTTTGGGCCGAGGTTAACCTGCAAACTGTCACAAGCAGGTATGTCGGCGCAATTGGCAATGGAGAGCTGGAGCGACACACCAATCAGCATCCGGAAATTCTGCCACAAGTGGACCATCAGCAACTTCCGTTTTTGCTTGGAGAACAATAAGGTGAAATGCATTAGAAGTCCCACTTTCTCATCCGGATCCAATGACGCACACACATGGTGCCTGAGTGTACACCCGGACGGGGTCGATGAAGAAAGTAAAGATTACTTGACAGTTTTCTTAGGCTTGCTCAGCTGCCCTAAGAACCCAATCTGGGCAAAGTTCCAATTCTGGATTATCGATGCCAATGCAGAGAAAAGCCAAGTCAAGAAGAGCCCAGCGTTCTTCAGGTTTCTGCAAAACAAACACCATGGATTCAAAAAGTTCATCCTTCGAGATTTCCTTTGGTCCCAGGAGCCTCTGCTTCTCCCGGATGACAGACTCACCCTCGTGTGCAAGGTGAACATGATCCAAGGCTCCTTCAACCTCTCTGCCCAGAGCACGATGGCAGACGAGCTAGGAGCGCTGTGGGAGAAATCCCTCTTCACTGACTGCTGCCTGGTGGTAGCTGGCCAAGAGTTCCGGGCTCATAAGGCCATCTTAGCAGCTCGCTCTCCGGTTTTCAGAGCCATGTTTCAGCATGACATGGAGGAAAGCAGAACAAACCGAGTTGAGATCCAAGATCTGGAGCCGCAGGTCGTCGAGGCAATGATGGGCTTCATGTACACCGGAAAGGCACCAGCCCTCCACAGCATGGCAGATGCTGTGCTGCCAGCTGCTGACAGGTATGGCCTCGAGCGTTTGAAGGTCATGTGCGAGGCTGCCCTCTGCAGGGACCTCTCTGTGGAGAATGCTGCCCACACTCTCATCCTGGCTGACCTGCACAGTGCAGGGCAGCTGAAAACTCAGGCACTGGATTTCATTACAGCTCATGCTTCTCAGGTCTCTGAGACCTCAGGCTGGAAGACAATGGTGGGCTCATACCCCCATTTGCTGGCTGAAGCATACAGCTCCCTGGCTTCTGCTCACTGCTCTTTACAGGAGCCCCCTCGGAAACGCCTGAGGCTAACTTAGGATCCTCTGGGCTGTGACCTACAGGTGCATTCCAGAAGCAGCAGCCAGCATGGGTACCCAAGACCCCGGGGTAGACCCTGGGACATATGTAGCAGGTTTAGAGAATCTGGGGAAAGGCAGCATGGGGACTCAGGCCTTCAATACCCGCTGTCAATGAGTTGAATGGCAGGTTGGGGAAGGGGGAGCACTGTGTTCTAGCATACACTATCGAGTGGCTCTACTGCTTTGTTTTCTGGCCAGGGAATGGGATACTGGCATTCAATATACTTGGCGGCCCCAAGCACATTTCAGGAGGGTTTCTTTGGACCAAGCTGTCTGGATTAAACTGAGCAGAGAATGTGATCAAGAATTTAGAGAAACCTTATCAAGTTTGCTCACAAGAGACCTGGATGAGCAAGAAGCTCTTATTTCTTATTCTCCAAACTTAGTGTGGTGGTACTGGATTGGAGAGTCAGTCGGTCTCAACAACGGTTGCTCCAGCATCGGAACAGTTCGTGAGTTCAGGTCTCAGTAGACACGTGGGACTTCTCAAGGAACTCTAACGGGAGACCCAGAGGATTGATTGAAGGCCTCGTCTTATCTCTGTGGGTGCATCCTTCTCTGTTAACCAAAGGCAATATACATTGTGAATAAAAATTTTACAAAAAGTCTTTGCATTCCGTGATGCGCGCCCACGCGAGCGCACGCAACCGCGAGCACGCGCACACACCTGCCTTTAATCCAGAAGTTGAGCTGAGGAGACATACCTTTAATTGGGCCACACCCTCCAGAGCGAGACTATAAAGCACCATGAAAGAAGAAAGCTATTTCTCTTTGACTGCTTCCCCCTAACCCGGCAGCAAGTCCATTCCTTCACTGGCAGAAGAGAATACTTATTCTCCCTTTTTTCAGCATTTACTGAAAACAACCAACAGACACATCTAACCTCCTAGACTGAGTAAGTACTGTTTCTTTGGTCTTTTCCTTCAAAGCTAGGCATTGTGTCATTAGCATGATCCAAGGACAAGGTCATTGTTTTTCTGTTTTGTTTATTTGCTTGTTTGTTTTATATAACCAAGTCCATTTAAATGAAAACCAACATTTATAGACAATATTTGGGAATTTGGGTGCCGTTCTTTCCTAACTACTTCCTGCTGGCAAGGGGTGCTGTCATGGGTATTCTAAGAAGAAGCAGAAATCCTTGCTGTAGTCTGTAAGGCTGCTTTGTTCAGCTGTTTTGAATGTAGGATCACCTGGTACTCCGTTTTAGGTGGTCTGGCTTGATCAAACCACCCACATTAGTCTGGAAGGAATCCACAATTTTTCCTTTTCTGTGGAAACAAACATAGAAATCCTTTTCCCCAGTAACTTGTCCTTGAACTCATATTTTGGAGTCAAAGCATTTTTTTAAAATTTATTTTATACAACAAACAAAGTCCAATTAAATGAAAACAAACATTTATACACAATATTTGGGAATTTGGGCATTGTTCTTTCCAAACGACTTCCTGCTGCTAAGGGGCGCTGTCATGGGGGATTGGAAGATTATTCAGAAATCCTGGCTGTAGTCTGTAAGGCTGCTTTGTTCAGCTGTTTTGAATGTAGGATCACCTGGTACTCCCTTTTAGGTGGTCTGGCTTGATCAAACCACCCACATTAGTCTGGAAGGAATCCACAATTTTTCCTTTTCTGTGGAAACAAACATAGAAATCCTTTTCCCCAGTAACTTGTCCTTGAACTCATATTTTGGAGTCAAAGCATGTTTTTAAAATTTATTTTATACAACAAACAAAGTCCAATTAAATGAAAACAAACATTTATACACAATATTTGGGAATTTGGGCATTGTTCTTTCCAAACGACTTCCTGCTGCTAAGGGGCGCTGTCATGGGGGATTGGAAGATTATTCAGAAATCCTGGCTGTAGTCTGTAAGGCCGCTTTGTCCAGGTGTTTTGAATATAAGATCACCTAGAACTCTGTTTCAGGAGGTCTGGCGTGATCAAGCCACGTTCGTCTGGAGGGAATCCACATCTTTTCATTTTCTGTGGAAACAAAACTAGAAATCCTTTTCCTCAGTAACTTGTCCTTGAACTTATATTTTGGAGTCAAAGCATTTTTTATATTTAATTTATTGTTTTACATGTGGATGCCAGTTCACTCTCCCTTCTTCCCTCCTTCTCTCCCTCCCTCCCTCCCTCCCTCCTTCCCCTCCTACCCTCCCAACTTTCCTCCCTCCCTCCCTTCCTGCCTGATGTCTAGGTCATTGTAATGCAACTTTTTATTTGTTTTTTTTCATATGGAGAGGTTTCTTCCCATGGTTCTGTTAGTCTAGAGATCCTATGTCAAATTTTTTACAAAAGTTGTATGTAAATGTCACGATTGACCTGCTAGCCTGAGGTTAAATCTGGAAAATGGGAGTTATTGTCATAGCACTTCCCAGCATCCTAGAGGGCCTTCTCTGAAACCTACATTTCCATCTGGAAAGAAACCTTGATAGAGACCCGAGATTGCAGAATGATAGAGGAGGGAATAGAGAAGAAAATGGAAACTAAGAATTTAAAAATTATCTCTGATTGTGACCTCCAGGTTGATGACCAAAAATAATCCTAGCTCTTCATTTTGGGCCGAGGTTAACCTGCAAACTGTCACAAGCAGGTATGTCGGCGCAATTGGCAATGGAGAGCTGGAGCGACACACCAATCAGCATCCGGAAATTCTGCCACAAGTGGACCATCAGCAACTTCCGTTTTTGCTTGGAGAACAATAAGGTGAAATGCATTAGAAGTCCCACTTTCTCATCCGGATCCAATGACGCACACACATGGTGCCTGAGTGTACACCCGGACGGGGTCGATGAAGAAAGTAAAGATTACTTGACAGTTTTCTTAGGCTTGCTCAGCTGCCCTAAGAACCCAATCTGGGCAAAGTTCCAATTCTGGATTATCGATGCCAATGCAGAGAAAAGCCAAGTCAAGAAGAGCCCAGCGTTCTTCAGGTTTCTGCAAAACAAACACCATGGATTCAAAAAGTTCATCCTTCGAGATTTCCTTTGGTCCCAGGAGCCTCTGCTTCTCCCGGATGACAGACTCACCCTCGTGTGCAAGGTGAACATGATCCAAGGCTCCTTCAACCTCTCTGCCCAGAGCACGATGGCAGACGAGCTAGGAGCGCTGTGGGAGAAATCCCTCTTCACTGACTGCTGCCTGGTGGTAGCTGGCCAAGAGTTCCGGGCTCATAAGGCCATCTTAGCAGCTCGCTCTCCGGTTTTCAGAGCCATGTTTCAGCATGACATGGAGGAAAGCAGAACAAACCGAGTTGAGATCCAAGATCTGGAGCCGCAGGTCGTCGAGGCAATGATGGGCTTCATGTACACCGGAAAGGCACCAGCCCTCCACAGCATGGCAGATGCTGTGCTGCCAGCTGCTGACAGGTATGGCCTCGAGCGTTTGAAGGTCATGTGCGAGGCTGCCCTCTGCAGGGACCTCTCTGTGGAGAATGCTGCCCACACTCTCATCCTGGCTGACCTGCACAGTGCAGGGCAGCTGAAAACTCAGGCACTGGATTTCATTACAGCTCATGCTTCTCAGGTCTCTGAGACCTCAGGCTGGAAGACAATGGTGGGCTCATACCCCCATTTGCTGGCTGAAGCATACAGCTCCCTGGCTTCTGCTCACTGCTCTTTACAGGAGCCCCCTCGCAAACGCCTGAGGCTAACTTAGGATCCTCTGGGCTGTGACCTACAGGTGCATTCCAGAAGCAGCAGCCAGCATGGGTACCCAAGACCCCCGGGTAGACCCTGGGACATATGTAGCAGGTTTAGAGAATCTGGGGAAAGGCAGCATGGGGACTCAGGCCTTCAATACCCGCTGTCAATGAGTTGAATGGCAGGTTGGGGAAGGGGGAGCACTGTGTTCTAGCATACACTATCGAGTGGCTCTACTGCTTTGTTTTCTGGCCAGGGAATGGGATACTGGCATTCAATATACTTGGCGGCCCCAAGCACATTTCAGGAGGGTTTCTTTGGACCAAGCTGTCTGGATTAAACTGAGCAGAGAATGTGATCAAGAATTTAGAGAAACCTTATCAAGTTTGCTCACAAGAGACCTGGATGAGCAAGAAGCTCTTACTTCTTATTCTCCAAACTTAGTGTGGTGGTACTGGATTGGAGAGTCAGTCGGTCTCAACAACGGTTGCTCCAGCATCGGAACAGTTTGTGAGTTCAGGTCTCAGTAGACACGTGGGACTTCTCAAGGAACTCTAACGGGAGACCCAGAGGATTGATTGAAGGCCTCGTCTTATCTCTGTGGGTGCATCCTTCTCTGTTAACCAAAGGCAATATACATTGTGAATAAAAATTTTACAAAAAGTCTTTGCATTCCGTGATGCGCGCCCACGCGAGCGCACGCAACCTCGAGCACGCGCACACACCTGCCTTTAATCCAGAAGTTGAGCTGAGGAGACATACCTTTAATTGGGCCACACCCTCCAGAGCGAGACTATAAAGCACCATGAAAGAAGAAAGCTATTTCTCTTTGACTGCTTCCCCTAACCCGGCAGCAAGTCCATTGCTTCACTGGCAGAAGAGAATACTTATTCTCCCTTTTTTCAGCATTTACTGAAAACAACCAACAGACACATCTAACCTCCTAGACTGAGTAAGTACTGTTTCTTTGGTCTTTTCCTTCAAAGCTAGGCATTGTGTCATTAGCATGATCCAAGGACAAGGTCATTGTTTTTCTGTTTTGTTTATTTGTTTGTTTGTTTTATATAACCAAGTCCATTTAAATGAAAACCAACATTTATAGACAATATTTGGGAATTTGGGTGCCGTTCTTTCCTAACTACTTCCTGCTGGCAAGGGGTGCTGTCATGGGTATTCTAAGAAGAAGCAGAAATCCTTGCTGTAGTCTGTAAGGCTGCTTTGTTCAGCTGTTTTGAATGTAGGATCACCTGGTACTCCGTTTTAGGTGGTCTGGCTTGATCAAACCACCCACATTAGTCTGGAAGGAATCCACAATTTTTCCTTTTCTGTGGAAACAAACATAGAAATCCTTTTCCCCAGTAACTTGTCCTTGAAGTCAAAGCATTTTTTTAAAATTTATTTTATACAACAAACAAAGTCCAATTAAATGAAAATAAACATTTATACACAATATTTGGGAATTTGGGCATTGTTCTTTCCAAACGACTTCCTGCTGCTAAGGGGCGCTGTCATGGGGGATTGGAAGATTATTCAGAAATCCTGGCTGTAGTCTGTAAGGCTGCTTTGTTCAGCTGTTTTGAATGTAGGATCACCTGGTACTCCCTTTTAGGTGGTCTGGCTTGATCAAACCACCCACATTAGTCTGGAAGGAATCCACAATTTTTCCTTTTCTGTGGAAACAAACATAGAAATCCTTTTCCCCAGTAACTTGTCCTTGAACTCATATTTTGGAGTCAAAGCATGTTTTTAAAATTTATTTTATACAACAAACAAAGTCCAATTAAATGAAAACAAACATTTATACACAATATTTGGGAATTTGGGCATTGTTCTTTCCAAACGACTTCCTGCTGCTAAGGGGCACTGTCATGGGGGATTGGAAGATTATTCAGAAATCCTGGCTGTAGTCTGTAAGGCCGCTTTGTCCAGGTGTTTTGAATATAAGATCACCTAGAACTCTGTTTCAGGAGGTCTGGCGTGATCAAGCCACGTTCGTCTGGAGGGAATCCACATCTTTTCATTTTCTGTGGAAACAAAACTAGAAATCCTTTTCCTCAGTAACTTGTCCTTGAACTTATATTTTGGAGTCAAAGCATTTTTTATATTTAATTTATTGTTTTACATGTGGATGCCAGTTCACTCTCCCTTCTTCCCTCCTTCTCTCCCTCCCTCCCTCCCTCCCTCCTTCTCTCCCTCCCTCCCTCCCTCCCTTCCTGCCTGATGTCTAGGTCATTGTAATGCAACTTTTTATTTGTTTTTTTCATATGGAGAGGTTTCTTCCAATGGTTCTGTTAGTCTAGAGATCCTATGTCAAATTTTTTACAAAAGTTGTATGTAAATGTCACGATTGACCTGCTAGCCTGAGGTTAAATCTGGAAAATGGGAGTTATTGTCATAGCACTTCCCAGCATCCTAGAGGGCCTTCTCTGAAACCTACATTTCCATCTGGAAAGAAACCTTGATAGAGACCCGAGATTGCAGAATGATAGAGGAGGGAATAGAGAAGAAAATGGAAACTAAGAATTTAAAAATTATCTCTGATTGTGACCTCCAGGTTGATGACCAAAAATAATCCTAGCTCTTCATTTTGGGCCGAGGTTAACCTGCAAACTGTCACAAGCAGGTATGTCGGCGCAATTGGCAATGGAGAGCTGGAGCGACACACCAATCAGCATCCAGAAATTCTGCCACAAGTGGATCATCAGCAACTTCCGTTTTTGCTTGGAGCACAATAAGGTGAAATGCATTAGAAGTCCCACTTTCTCATCCGGATCCAATGACGCACACACATGGTGCCTGAGTGTACACCCGGACGGGGTCGATGAAGAAAGTAAAGATTACTTGACGGTTTTCTTAGGCTTGCTCAGCTGCCCTAAGAACCCAATCTGGGCAAAGTTCCAATTCTGGATTATCGATGCCAATGCAGAGAAAAGCCAAGTCAAGAAGAGCCCAGCGTTCTTCAGGTTTCTGCAAAACAAACACCATGGATTCAAAAAGTTCATCCTTCGAGATTTCCTTTGGTCCCAGGAGCCTCTGCTTCTCCCGGATGACAGACTCACCCTCGTGTGCAAGGTGAACATGATCCAAGGCTCCTTCAACCTCTCTGCCCAGAGCACGATGGCAGACGAGCTAGGAGCGCTGTGGGAGAAATCGCTCTTCACTGACTGCTGCCTGGTGGTAGCTGGCCAAGAGTTCCGGGCTCATAAGGTCCTCTTAGCAGCTCGCTCTCCGGTTTTCAGAGCCATGTTTCATCATGACATGTTGGAAAGCAGAACAAACCGAGTTGAGATCCAAGATCTGGAGCCGCAGGTCGTCGAGGCAATGATGGGCTTCATGTACACCAGAAAGGCACCAGCCCTCCACAGCATGGCAGATGCTGTGCTGCCAGCTGCTGACAGGTATGGCCTCGAGCATTTGAAAGTCTTGTGCGAGGCTGCCCTCTGCAGGGACCTCTCTTTGGAGAATGCTGCCCACACTCTCATCCTGGCTGACCTGCACAGTGCAGGGCAGCTGAAAACTCAGGCACTGGATTTCATTACAGCTCATGCTTCTCAGGTCTCTGAGACCTCAGGCTGGAAGACAATGGTGGGCTCATACCCCCATTTGCTGGCTGAAGCATAAAGCTCCCTGGCTTCTGCTCACTGCTCTTTACAGGAGCCCCCTCAGAAACGCCTGAGGCTAACTTAGGATCCTCTGGGCTGTGACCTACAGGTGCATTCCAGAAGCAACAGCCAGCATGGGTACCCAAGACCCCCGGGTAGACCCTGGGACATATGTAGCAGGTTTAGAGAATCTGGGGAAAGGCAGCATGGGGACTCAGGCCTTCAATACCCGCTGTCAATGAGTTGAATGGCAGGTTGGGGAAGGGGGAGCACTGTGTTCTAGCATACACTATCGAGTGGCTCTACTGCTTTGTTTTCTGGCCAGGGAATGGGATACTGGCATTCAATATACTTGGCAGCCCCAAGCACATTTCAGGAGGGTTTCTTTGGACCAAGCTGTCTGGATTAAACTGAGCAGAGCATGTGATCAAGAATTTAGAGAAACCTTATCAAGTTTGCTCACAAGAGACCTGGATGAGCAAGAAGCTCTTATTTCTTATTCTCCAAACTTAGTGTGGTGGTACTGGATTGGAGAGTCAATCGGTCTCAACAATGGTTGCTCCAGCATCGGAACAGTTCGTGAGTTCTGGTCTCAGTAGACACGTGGGACTTCTCAAGGAACTCTAACGGGAGTCCCAGAGGATTGATTGAAGGCCTCCTCTTATCTCTGTGGGTGCATCCTTCTCTGTTAACCAAAGGCAATATACATTGTGAATAAAAATTTTACAAAAAGTCTTTGCATTCCGTGATGCACCCCCACGCGAGCGCACGCAACCGCGAGCACGCGCACACACCTGCCTTTAATCCAGAAGTTGAGCTGAGGAGACATACCTTTAATTGGGCCACACCCTCCAGAGCGAGACTATAAAGCACCATGAAAGAAGAAAGCTATTTCTCTTTGACTGCTTCCCCCTAACCCGGCAGCAAGTCCATTCCTTCACTGGCAGAAGAGAATACTTATTCTCCCTTTTTTCAGCATTTACTGAAAACAACCAACAGACACATCTAACCTCCTAGACTGAGTAAGTACTGTTTCTTTGGTCTTTTCCTTCAAAGCTAGGCATTGTGTCATTAGCATGATCCAAGGACAAGGTCATTGTTTTTCTGTTTTGTTTATTTGCTTGTTTGTTTTATATAACCAAGTCCATTTAAATGAAAACCAACATTTATAGACAATATTTGGGAATTTGGGTGCCGTTCTTTCCTAACTACTTCCTGCTGGCAAGGGGTGCTGTCATGGGTATTCTAAGAAGAAGCAGAAATCCTTGCTGTAGTCTGTAAGGCTGCTTTGTTCAGCTGTTTTGAATGTAGGATCACCTGGTACTCCGTTTTAGGTGGTCTGGCTTGATCAAACCACCCACATTAGTCTGGAAGGAATCCACAATTTTTCCTTTTCTGTGGAAACAAACATAGAAATCCTT
This sequence comes from Phodopus roborovskii, assembly GCF_943737965.1. Classification (NCBI taxonomy): domain Eukaryota; kingdom Metazoa; phylum Chordata; class Mammalia; order Rodentia; family Cricetidae; genus Phodopus; species Phodopus roborovskii. The sequence goes on along the minus strand of NW_026126539.1, from coordinate 1,972,004 downwards.
TTCCCCAGTAACTTGTCCTTGAACTCATATTTTGGAGTCAAAGCATGTTTTTAAAATTTATTTTATACAACAAACAAAGTCCAATTAAATGAAAACAAACATTTATACACAATATTTGGGAATTTGGGCATTGTTCTTTCCAAACGACTTCCTGCTGCTAAGGGGCGCTGTCATGGGGGATTGGAAGATTATTCAGAAATCCTGGCTGTAGTCTGTAAGGCTGCTTTGTTCAGCTGTTTTGAATGTAGGATCACCTGGTACTCCCTTTTAGGTGGTCTGGCTTGATCAAACCACCCACATTAGTCTGGAAGGAATCCACAATTTTTCCTTTTCTGTGGAAACAAACATAGAAATCCTTTTCCCCAGTAACTTGTCCTTGAACTCATATTTTGGAGTCAAAGCATGTTTTTAAAATTTATTTTATACAACAAACAAAGTCCAATTAAATGAAAACAAACATTTATACACAATATTTGGGAATTTGGGCATTGTTCTTTCCAAACGACTTCCTGCTGCTAAGGGGCGCTGTCATGGGGGATTGGAAGATTATTCAGAAATCCTGGCTGTAGTCTGTAAGGCCGCTTTGTCCAGGTGTTTTGAATATAAGATCACCTAGAACTCTGTTTCAGGAGGTCTGGCGTGATCAAGCCACGTTCGTCTGGAGGGAATCCACATCTTTTCATTTTCTGTGGAAACAAAACTAGAAATCCTTTTCCTCAGTAACTTGTCCTTGAACTTATATTTTGGAGTCAAAGCATTTTTTATATTTAATTTATTGTTTTACATGTGGATGCCAGTTCACTCTCCCTTCTTCCCTCCTTCTCTCCCTCCCTCCCTCCCTCCCTCCTTCTCTCCCTCCCTCCCTCCCTCCCTTCCTGCCTGATGTCTAGGTCATTGTAATGCAACTTTTTATTTGTTTTTTTCATATGGAGAGGTTTCTTCCAATGGTTCTGTTAGTCTAGAGATCCTATGTCAAATTTTTTACAAAAGTTGTATGTAAATGTCACGATTGACCTGCTAGCCTGAGGTTAAATCTGGAAAATGGGAGTTATTGTCATAGCACTTCCCAGCATCCTAGAGGGCCTTCTCTGAAACCTACATTTCCATCTGGAAAGAAACCTTGATAGAGACCCGAGATTGCAGAATGATAGAGGAGGGAATAGAGAAGAAAATGGAAACTAAGAATTTAAAAATTATCTCTGATTGTGACCTCCACGTTGATGACCAAAAATAATCCTAGCTCTTCATTTTGGGCCGAGGTTAACCTGCAAACTGTCACAAGCAGGTATGTCGGCACAATTGGCAATGGAGAGCTGGAGCGACACACCAATCAGCATCCGGAAATTCTGCCACAAGTGGATCATCAGCAACTTCCGTTTTTGCTTGGAGCACAATAAGGTGAAATGCATTAGAAGTCCCACTTTCTCATCCGGATCCAATGACGCACACACATGGTGCCTGAGTGTACACCCGGACGGGGTCGATGAAGAAAGTAAAGATTATTTGACGGTTTTCTTAGGCTTGCTCAGCTGCCCTAAGAACCCAATCTGGGCAAAGTTCCAATTCTGGATTATCGATGCCAATGCAGAGAAAAGCCAAGTCAAGAAGAGCCCAGCGTTCTTCAGGTTTCTGCAAAACAAACACCATGGATTCAAAAAGTTCATCCTTCGAGATTTCCTTTGGTCCCAGGAGCCTCTGCTTCTCCCGGATGACAGACTCACCCTCGTGTGCAAGGTGAACATGATCCAAGGCTCCTTCAACCTCTCTGCCCAGAGCACGATGGCAGACGAGCTAGGAGCACTGTGGGAGAAATCGCTCTTCACTGACTGCTGCCTGGTGGTAGCTGGCCAAGAGTTCCGGGCTCATAAGGCCCTCTTAGCAGCTCGCTCTCCGGTTTTCAGAGCCATGTTTCATCATGACATGTTGGAAAGCAGAACAAACCGAGTTGAGATCCAAGATCTGGAGCCGCAGGTCGTCGAGGCAATGATGGGCTTCATGTACACCGGAAAGGCACCAGCCCTCCACAGCATGGCAGATGCTGTGCTGCCAGCTGCTGACAGGTATGGCCTCGAGCATTTGAAGGTCTTGTGCGAGGCTGCCCTCTGCAGGGACCTCTCTGTGGAGAATGCTGCCCACACTCTCATCCTGGCTGACCTGCACAGTGCAGGGCAGCTGAAAACTCAGGCACTGGATTTCATTACAGCTCATGCTTCTCAGGTCTCTGAGACCTCAGGCTGGAAGACAATGGTGGGCTCATACCCCCATTTGCTGGCTGAAGCATAAAGCTCCCTGGCTTCTGCTCACTGCTCTTTACAGGAGCCCCCTCAGAAACGCCTGAGGCTAACTTAGGATCCTCTGGGCTGTGACCTACAGGTGCATTCCAGAAGCAACAGCCAGCATGGGTACCCAAGACCCCCGGGTAGACCCTGGGACATATGTAGCAGGTTTAGAGAATCTGGGGAAAGGCAGCATGGGGACTCAGGCCTTCAATACCCGCTGTCAATGAGTTGAATGGCAGGTTGGGGAAGGGGGAGCACTGTGTTCTAGCATACACTATCGAGTGGCTCTACTGCTTTGTTTTCTGGCCAGGGAATGGGATACTGGCATTCAATATACTTGGCGGCCCCAAGCACATTTCAGGAGGGTTTCTTTGGACCAAGCTGTCTGGATTAAACTGAGCAGAGCATGTGATCAAGAATTTAGAGAAACCTTATCAAGTTTGCTCACAAGAGACCTGGATGAGCAAGAAGCTCTTATTTCTTATTCTCCAAACTTAGTGTGGTGGTACTGGATTGGAGAGTCAGTTGGTCTCAACAATGGTTGCTCCAGCATCGGAACAGTTCGTGAGTTCTGGTCTCAGTAGACACGTGGGACTTCTCAAGGAACTCTAACGGGAGTCCCAGAGGATTGATTGAAGGCCTCCTCTTATCTCTGTGGGTGCATCCTTCTCTGTTAACCAAAGGCAATATACATTGTGAATAAAAATTTTACAAAAAGTCTTTGCATTCTGTGATGCGCGCCCACGCGAGCGCACGCGACCACGAGCATGTGCACACACCTGCCTTTAATCCACAAGTTGAGCTGAGGAGACACACCTTTAATTGGGCCACACCCTCCAGAGCGAGACTATAAAGCACCATGAAAGAAGAAAGCTATTTCTCTTTGACTGCTTCCCCTAACCCGGCAGCAAGTCCATTCCTTCACTGGCAGAAGAGAATACTTATTCTCCCTTTTTTCAGCATTTACTGAAAACAACCAACAGACACATCTAACCTCCTAGACTGAGTAAGTACTGGTTCACTCTCCCTTCATCCCTCCTTCTCTCCCTTCCTCACTCCCTCCCTGGTGTCTAGGTCATTGTAATGCAACCTTTTATTTCTTTTTTTCATATGGAGAGATTTCTTCCAATGGTTCTGTTAGTCTAGAGATCCTATGTCAAATTATTTACAAAAGTTGTATGTAAATGTCACAAATTGACCTGCTAGCCTGAGGTTAAATCTGGAAAAGGGGAGTTATTGTCATAGCACTTCCCAGCATCCTGGAGGGCCCAGCATCCCTAGAGGGAAACCTACATTTCCATCTGGAAAGAAACCTTGAGAGAGACCTGAGATTGCAGAATGATAGAGGAGGGAATAGAGAAGAAAATGGAAACTAAGAATTTAAAAATTATCTCTGATTGTGACCTCCAGTTTGATGACCAAAAGTAATCCTAGCTCTTCATTTTGGGCCGAGGTTAACCTGCAAACTGTCACAAGCAGGTATGTCGGCACAATTGGCAATGGAGAGCTGGAGCGACACACCAATTAGCATCTGGTAATTCTGCTACAAAAAAAGTACCAAGATACAGAAAGCATATGTTTGAGGTTTTCAGTTAATTGACTATACAGGGACAATGCTGGTATGTGTACCAGTAGTTAGGAAAAGTGCTGTGACATGGGGACAGATAGAAAGATTTTTTTTCAAGTTTCCTCCTTTACTTTAATGGACTTTCACCTGAATTTTCAGAGAACTTTTCTTTGTTTAATGGTCTCTTTCCTACACTCATCCAATGTAGGCACAAAAAACAAAGACACAGACAATGCTAACTCAGGAGACAATGACAATAGAAGGCCAGTTCTGCATCTTGACCCCAATACTAAAAAGTCTCATTTTTAGTCTTACACACAGAAAAGTCTCTGGTTTTGTTCTTCAAATTTGATTTCGATAATGTTGAAAATTAATATACAAATAATGCTGTTAACTTCTGGGGAAGTGTTTTATGTTTATAAAAGCAACCATATTCTGGTCTTTTGTTGTTTAAACTGAAAACTTATTAAAGGATAAAGAAATTGTACATCTGTTGATAGTCATTGTATTCTAAGCTGCCTTTACTTCTCTCACATACCATTTAAATGAGTCAAATAGTGAAGAAAATAATAATGGAGTGCAGTTTGAATTACAATGGCCATCTCACCATATTTATTTCTATGCCAAAACTTCTCTATATCAAGTTTCTAAAGAGTAGCATGTGGTAGGACCAACCTGGGCCCTCTATATATGTGTGACAGTTGAATAGCTTGGTCTATTTGTGGGACTGTAAGCAGCAGGATCAGGCCTGTCTGGAACTTTTGACCTGCCTTTGGGAACATATTCCTCATACTGGATTGTCTGGCCAGGCATTTATACAAAGGGAGGAGATTAGTCCTACCTCAACTTGACATGCCATGCTTTGTTAACACATGAGAGGCCTACTCCTTTCTAAACAGAAACAGAGTAGAAGGGGGAGAGGAGAGAGGAGGCAGGGGGGAGAGAACAGTGGGAGAGGAGGGAAGGGAAACTCTAATTAGGATATAAGATAGACAAAAACAATTAATAAAAAAGGAGTTGAAGGTAGTCATGTGATAGCATTGTTTTGTTCAACAAATGCATTGGGAGAACATGGTGGTGACTTTGAAACAGGCTTCAGAATATAGCTATTGCTTTTTCAACACAACCAAATTTTGCTCTTTTGCATCATGTCAATGTTGACATGATGACCAGCTGCAGAATGGGGGCCTGTAAGTTGAAGCAATGGAGCAGGTGTGGGAATGAACAGTGGAGCAGCTGGAGTCATGGATAGTTTCATGCTTCATGGCCACACATGACACACATATTTGGAACATCAGACACCCATTTCTCCTAAAAAGATGCTGGCCATTATCACACTGTGCTGCAAATATATACAACCCAAAAACCAAAGCAGAAAACCAAGCTGACTGGCATGCCCACCAGACAGTAGAAATTCCTTCTGAGCTTTGAGTTGCTATCAGTCAGCAACGTCGATCATGTTTCCTCCTCTACTGAAGATAAGGAATGTCATTATTAGATACAGCTATCAATTCATATATTTTGAACTCACAATTGAACCCTGATGTGTTTTCTTTAACATCATGCAAACTTTGTGTATTATTTTATGAAGTACTGTCTACAATTGTTTTTAAATCTATGCTATGTAATAGTGTATTTTATTTCATATCACCTGCTTTTTCAGCCATGTTATTCAGTTTTACTTATTCTTAACACCTAAGTGATCAGTTTGGGGTATAAACTGTATCTCAGGGCTCACAAACCCATTTCCATAGCAGAGGTACTGACATGTATGTGCACTGACTCAGGACTGCAAAAATGTGGACCAGAGGGGTATATGTGCCATCTTCAGACAAATCACAACTCAGGGACATTCTTGAAAAGCTGTTCAATGAACATTGCATCCTGTGCTATATTCATAGAAACTAAAAGTAAGGAGTCAGTTTTTCTAGTTCTTAAAACATTCAAGTCTTTCCTTGTGCTACTCTTTCATTACTTAACCTTCTTCTATTGCAAGTTATACCTTATTACTATAGTAACAATATATCCTTAGGCCCACTTAAAAAAATAACCTTGAAGCATTCCCATTATTTATTTTCCTGAGTTGGTGATAGCCTGCAAAATCATTTTAGGTACACTTCTATAAGAAAAGATTGAGCAGATGTGGTAGCACACACCTCTAGTATCAGTATTCAGGAGACAGTAGTGGGAGGATTTCTGTGAGTTCACAGAGAGTTTTGCTCTCTAGCTTCTAGGAAAGTGGTACATAAATTGCTGGGCAGGAAACATGCCTGTTCCTGAGAAGAAGAAGGTCAGCCCACTGCCACCCTTCACGTTCATCGAGAACATTATTGGCAAGTTGGAGTTTAGGGTGAACATCTTGTGAGTACCTGCCCTTAGAGATTCCTCTCTGCACTAGGCTCCATGGACTCAACACACTAACCATTTACACATCCCTAACAGACTTACAAAGTGAGTGCCAGGCTAGTGGGAACTATGAGCGAGACCATCTCAAGAGAAAAAAATAAATAAAAAGAAAAGATTAGAAAAGAGTTTGACCAGTAATTCTATCCTGGAGACATTTATAATTAACCTCTAATTTTGGATTTCCAGATAGTTTCAACTCGTATTGTTGGGTTTTAGGTTATTTCCAACTCATCACTATCTTACTGTTCACTGCTTCAAACACATTTCTATTTAGTATATTAAGAGAACACAGACTTATGCAGTTACATTTCAGAAAACTGTAAGTCTAACTCAGGTCCACTGAATTAAGACCAAAGTGCTATGTGAGCTGCCTCCTAGAAGGCCTGAGGAGTCACTTCCCTGGCATCATGTAGAGGGTGGATCATCCTAGTTGTGCTTAGTCAAGTCAGCTCCTGGGTTCTCTCTATAAAGGGAGAATTCTGCTTCTCTCTGTGAAGACATCCATGAAGACATCACTGGCCAAACCAAAATAATCAGGGCATTGTTTCCCTGGTGTCTTCCATCTACACTGGCTCTTACAATTTTTCTGCTTTCTCATCCACAACCTCCTTGAACCCTAGGGGGAGGGATTTGATGGAAACACCCTACTTAGAACTGAGTGTTTCAAGGTCTCTCTTTTCCTGCACATTGACCAGTTGTGGGCCTCTGTGGGGGTTTCCATATACTTCAGGTGGAAATTTCTCTGAAGGAGACACTGAACTATGGGTATAGCAGTGTTGTTAGTAATAATTTTATAGCTGTATTCCTTTAGCAAAACAATTAGTTTCCCCTAGGTTCCTGGCATATCTACTTTCAGGTTCTTGACCAAACAAGCAGTGTCAGACCTGGGTTCTGTCTCATGGAATAGACCTTAAATTTCACCAGAGTGTAGCTGGTTACTCCCACAATATTTGTGTCCACTATTGTACCAGAATATCTTGCAAGCAGGTCACAATTGTAAGGAGAGCATATGGGATCCAGTCCCAGAACCTCTTCAGTGTTCAGATTGGATGCTACAACAAGCATAAAGGGCTTTTTTCATAGAGTATCTAAAGGCAAATGAATGATCTTTCTCACACTGTTCTATTTCTTATCAGTCTCTTTATTGTCCTGCCATTCTGTAAGTTTTCCAGCTTATATACACATACAGTCAGCAATTCTCTGGCAATAGCCAGGCTATAAGACTTGAATTTCTCAGGGCCATCAAACATATAATAGCTACACAAAGCAATAACTGTCAGCTTTCTTTGTGGCTCAAAAGGGGTGGCTAGTAAAAAGCCCTGGCAACTCTAAGAGGCCCAAGGGTCAATTAAGAAGCTTTAAATCATAGAGAATTACAAGAAAGGAAAAGGGAAATACATGTGCTATACCACATTGCCAGGTATGACTAGATAATAAGATAGAAGCTTATAATAGAATCATGTAAAAAGAGTCAAAATGCAGTGACAAGGACTATTTTCTAGCTCTCTCTTGGCCTACCAAAACTCCAACTCAAAGAAGAACATCAGGGTAGCCATGGCAACTAGAGTAAACCTTAGAAGGAAACATGAAATTCCTGGTCCATGTTAGCATACTTGCCAAATATTAGCTAGTTAAAAGGGAACCTCTCAGATCTAAGAATTACATCTTTTACCCTAAGTGGTTAGAACAAAGAGGAGACCTACAGTATACAGTACAACATCTTGAGCCTGACACTGCCCAGCCACTCTGGTGTTTGTTCCCATGGTGCCTGTGTAAAAAGGATTACCTCTCTCTGCAATTAGACAAATGGTTAACAGCCTTTTTCTGTTATCTCTCAGGGTTAAGACGCAAACAGTTAATCTCAAGATCTTATATCAATAAATCAAGGTGAAAGAAAACACAAGGTATTAAAAGGCTGTTAAGAATAAAGCAGAATTAACTGGGGTTTCACTTCCCCTAATCAGCTAAGGGTGAATTCAGGGAACCCAGGTCTCTTTATCTATGAGAGCCTTGAATCAACAAGCCTAGACATGTTGTAATTCTGTCCTTGGGCCTATCTGTGAGAGTCCCATTTGGGATCTTCTTTGACCTAATATGCTGTTGTAAGAGATAATTGCAGAAAGCTGGCTTCCAAATTTATATTGGATATGAAACAAATGTTTGATTGTGAGATAGGTTTTGACTGTGTGACTTATTTTCTCACCAGAGTTTCACAGTGTGGGTGTAAGCCACGGAGTATACACTGCTGAAGCTACGGGATGAGTCCCAAACTATATAGGAGGAGAGCTATGGCTTCACAAGGGATTTAAAGGCAATTATTTAGAAGACAGTATTCCTTAACACCTTGTGTATAAGTTTGTCTCCATCAGAATTTTGGTGGGTTACCTCATAAATTATCATCAGAAATTTACTGCATGATCATGCTGCCACAACATCATTGTAGACAGACCTGTTTAATACTGGGTTGGGATTTACCTTTCTCCTCTGGTAGCATTCAGAGTATCTCATAGTACCAGTAGGGGTAAAAGTTCCACTTAGTTACCATAATGACTTACCTGGCTCTAGGACTGGTGGGCTCCTGGGTTTCCAGGCAGAAATGAAGTTGAGCAAGAAGAGGGGCCTGAGAGGGTCCACATGAAGAAGGAAACATGAATCCACTGCAAGCTTAGGCAGAGTCACCATTTGATCCACCACCCACACCCTGTCATCCTGCTCCAGCTTGCCTGCGTCTTGATCGTGGTGGTAAACAACTTGACCAAAACCAAATTGGCAAGAAAGGGTTAATTTGGCTTACAGGTTACAGACCAACATTGAGATAAGTCATGTAGGAATCTTAAGGTAAAGAATGAAGCAGAGCCCACAGAGGATTTCTGCCTCCTGGATTGCTCTCCCTGACTTGTTCAGCTACCTGTCTAATTCAGCCCAGATCCAACTGCATAAGGATGGTTTCTTCTTGGTGGGATGGGTTTGCATTAATCTGTTAGAAATCAAGATATGAACACAAGACAATCTGATGGAGGCAATTGATTGAGATTCCCTCTTTCCAGTTGTGGTACATTGGCAAAAATTACCCAGGACACACCCTGTCTATGGAGGCTCTCATTCTCTTACTGTAAAGTATTTCTCTTAATGAAGCTCTTTCCTGGCTTTTGAAGGGAAGTCTCTCCAGGAGAGTAGCCCTAGTCCCTACTTCACATGACCTGTCAGATCTACATGACCCCAACAGGTTGGCATTCTCCTACATATGGAATTGGGGTGGGGGAGAGGGGAGGGGAGAGTGGTTAGGGTGCATGCGAGAGGGCAAAGAGGGTAAAAGTGAGGAAGGGAGGGAGGGAGGGAGAGGGAACTGGGATCTACATGTAAAATAATAAATTAAATTAAAAAAAGGAATTCTCTCTTTCTTTTTGTGGCCTCATCATGATGTCTCAAGTTTGACATATCCTCCCTGGATAATTTTCTCTCAACTCTAAGCCTAATTATGGCTCCCAAAGTTGCAAGGACCGCTCAATGAAGTTAATTTCTAAATGGCAATTTTGTGTTAGCCACTTTCCCAAATCAACCATTGACATACTTTCCTTTCTGGCAGTTTCCACCTAGATACACAGACATCATTCGTTCTCAAATAGAATCAAAGGCTTTTATAAAATGGTGTCTCTTGGGGCAGAGCTAAAATCTGCTTATAAAATGTTGTTTTTGGGGGGCAAAGCAAAGTCTGAGAGAGCATTGTTTTGCACAGTATTGAATGACTTAGAGCAGGAGACAACCTGTTCTCAATATATTCCTAAATAAGCAGAGCAACCTGCAAACACATAACTAGTAAGTATTCATTTCCCTACTGATTCAGGCAGTTCTGCATAGGAGACACAATGAAGGTTAGTGTGTTCATGCATACACTGAAATTCCCAAATACTGTTGGGATTCACAATGGCCAAAAAAGCTGAAGTAATGATGTAGGGAAAAGGTAAAGGACATAAAGGACATGTAAAAGCTGACAAGCTGTGGCTGCTCAAACCTTTGAATACTTTTTGTGTTGATTTGAGTGTTGTGGGCTCAGGTGTTTTCCTTGCTTAGAGGCAAAGACAAGTCTGGACAAAATCTGTCACTATTCCTGGAGGACAGCCTGACCTTTGCCAGAGCCCTTAGAGATCTGCAAGAATCAAACACAGCAAGGTATAATACAGGAGCTTACAGTCAGATCTCAGACCCAGGAGGCTGGGGGTGGGTATTCACATGTAATTAAACATCATGGCTATTTGCACCAGCATTCATATGGCCTCTTTTGCCTTAGTCAGGGATTCTTGAACTTAAATTCAGAATACAGTGAAAGACACAATCCCACCTGGAGAGCTGGTAATTCCCACTGGTAGCTTGGGCTGCTTAGGTGACAGTGTGCCATTGAGTTTGAGTCTTGGGAAGACTCACCACAACCTGAACATTCCTGACTCATTAGGACCCTCAGAGTCATATAAACAAAGAAACAACAAGAATAAGAAAAGTAAACAAGGCTGTTTTGTATAAAGGGCCCTGCCATGTGATAAAGGACCTGGGATCCCAAGAGAAGAGGAGACAACTAGTGAAGGCTAGAACCCACCATCCTAGACTTCATTCACTTTATTTCATGGGTCTAAACATGACATGGGCTTTTGAGCCTGTATTTCAACATGTATTAGACAGATGAACTCATGTATCTTCACTTGTGACAGGAATAAAAACAAAATATCAACAGAGGAGTTTGTTGGGAAATGAGGCATTGGGCATCCATCAATGTGCATTTCACAAGAACTCTCCCTGTGAGAGCCCAGCGATAGTTTTCTGTTGTCTTTGCTTTATCTTTGTGGAATTCTATGGCACTTGTAGGATGCAGACATTGTGGCCTGATAAAAACATACCTGTGTTCTGAAGGTTCTGCAAATGGATATGACATATGCTGGTGTAAAAATCAGAAGCTTCTACAACCCTCAAAGGAAACCTAAACTAGAGGAAGACTAAGGAATGAGGAGACCATTTGGAAGTATAAAATACTAGTTTTAAAATAACAATGTAACTTAACATAATATATGCTGGTAATTTTATGGTCTCTAGAACAGCATTTCCTTAGAGGATAAGACAATCACTATGAATGATAAACATACCATTGCCAAGGGGTATCCTTGGCAACCAAAGGATAATTGCCCAGAAACAGCTGCCTTCTGGCAAGAAAGGGAGGCCAAGCATGGGTGAGGAATCATTCTGAAGCACTCTGAGAAAACTGGACTGAGGCCATAAACTTGGAAGGGATTTCCATGCTGTTACCATGAGGAATGGTCATTTACCCAGTGTGATAATTTATACATGAGCCAAACTCTGAGGAGCATCTAGGGAGCAAGTCCTGAGAGCCACAAGGAGGATATCTCGCTTCCTGGTGATCAGGGCAAGGTTGGGCAGGGTCGGTGGCTCAGCACATGTTCCTGAGTCAGGGGCCTATGTCTTGCTGGATCTTTTGTTCAGACAGCCATGGTTGCCAAGGCAAGGGGCTGGGACCTTCACAACAAAGAAAGAGAATTACATACCAGTCTCCCTCATGAACATTTATACAAAAATGTTCAATAAAATACTGGCAAACTGAATAAAAGAACACACTTAAAAATCACCCACCATTTCATCCCAGAGATGCAGGGAAGGTTCAACATATTAAAATATGTCAGTGTAAACCACTATATAAACAAATTAAAAGAAACTACATGATCATCTCATTAGATGCAGAAAAATTCTTTGACAAAATCCAACACAACTTCATGACAAAGATTCTAGAGAGAACAGGAATACAAGAACATACCTAAACACAATAAAGGCAGTATATAGCAAGCCAACAGCCAACATCAAATTAAATGGAGAGAAACTCAAAATGATTCCACTAAAATCAGGGAGAAGACAAGGCTGTCCACTCTCTCCACATATATTTAATACAGTACTTGAGGTTCTATCTAGACCAACAAGGCAATAAAAGGAGATCAAGAGGATACAAATTGCAAGGAAGAAGTCTAACTTCAACTATTTGTGGATGATATGATAGTATAAATAGTTGACCCCCAAAATTCTACCAGGGAAATCCTATAGCTGATAAACACCTTCAGTAATGTGGCTGAATACAGGAATAACTCAAAAAAAAAAAAAAAAAAAAAAAAAAAAACAAATCAGTAGCTCTCTTATATACAATTGTGGAATGGGTTGACAAAGAAAACAAAGAAACAATAGCCACAGTAATAAAAATGTCACTGGGATAAATCTAATCAAACAAGTGAAAGTCCTATATGGCAAGAATTTTAAGTCTTTGATGGAAGAATTTGGGAAGAGATCAGAAAAATGAAAAAAAAATCACTGATCCTAAAGAATTGGTAGGATTAGCATGTTAAAGAAATCTACAGATTCAATGTAATCCCCCAAAAAATCACAACACAATTCTTTACAGACCTTGAAAGACCAATACTCAATTCAAGAAAATCCAGGACAATGAGAGAGAGAGAGAGAGAGAGAGAGAGAACAAAAATCCTATACAAAAAGGAACTTCTGGAGATATCACAATCAATGTCTTCAAGCTCTACTATACAACTATAGTAATAAAAACAGCTTAGTATGTCTTAGTATTGGCATAAAAATAGACATGTGGATCAATGGAGTCAAATCAAAGACCCTGACATAAATCAAAGACCTTCACCTAAGAACACCTGATTTTTGACAAAGTAGCTACTAATATACAATGGAAAAAAGAATGCATCTTCAACAAATGGTGCTGACATAACTGGATGTCTACATGTAGAAGAATGCTAATAGATCCGTATCTATCACCATGCACTAAACTCAAGTCCAAGTGGATCAATAACCTCAACATAATTCCAGTTACATTGAAGCTGATAGAAGAGAAAGTGGGAAGTAGCCTTGAACACACTGGCACAGGAAACTACTTTCTGAATATAACACCAGTAATACAGACACTGAGATCATAAATAAATTGGACCTCCTGAAACTGAAAAGCTTCTGTAAAGCAAAGGTCATGGTAAATAAGACAAACAGCAGCCTACAGAATGGGAAAAGATTTTCACCAACACCACATCTGAGAGAGGACTGATCTCCGAAGAATATAAAGAACTCAAGAAACTAGACATCAATATATCAAATAATCACATTAAATAATATGATATAGATTTAAACAAAGAACTATTAACAGAAGAATTTTGAATGTCCAAGATACACTCAAAGAAGTGTTTGATGTCCTTAATGATCAGGAAAATGGGTGGCAGAATTCCTGCTGGCCTGCAGCCTGAGTGTTAGCAAATAGATCCCCACTGGGCTATACCTGACCTAGCTTCAAAGTGTTAGAACCTACCCCAATCCATCCTTGTTTTAGCAGATACCTTTTGTCTCCCTATGTGAACCTTGTTTAGAAGTTTCCAAAGGATAAAAAGCCTAGGCAAAACTTGGTTTGGGAAACCCAGACAACTGTGGTACCTGATGAATTGATTATTTGCACTTAGCCTTGTATGTTTGGAAGCCTCATTCGAGTTGCTCTGACCATATGGTAACCAACTGACGAAAAGTGTAAATATTGAGAAAAATAAAAATACCCCAGGGCAAGGGGAAAGTGAATCAGTCCATCAAGGCTGAAGACTCTTGCAGTCTAGAAAGTCTAAGTTCATTTTTTAAAGTGTCTCTTAGTCTTCTTTTTTTAACCAACCCCTGTGAACCCAACACCCTCCACATGACATCTTTCACAGAAATGCAAATCAAAATGACTCTGGTAATCTATCTTATACCTGTCAGAATTGCCAAGATCAAAAATATTAATGAACCCTATGTTGCAGAGGATGTGGAGTAAGGGAAACACTCGTCCACTGCTGGTGGGAGTGAAAAAACTTTGAAAATCAGTATGGTGGTTTGTCAGAAAATTGGGAATCCCAAATACTGGCATCAAAGGCATGAAGTCCAAAGTGTTGGGATTAAAGTTATGTGCCACCACACCTGGCCTCTATGATTAACTAATGACTCAAGACATTCCCTGATCTTTGGCAAGCTTTATTTGTTAGAGCACAAACAAAATACCACCTCAATTCCCCCTTGTTGTCTAAACTAAATAAGTTATAACTAATACAAGTACAATAACTACATAAAATATGCACAGGCAATGAATACAACAATGTCTAGCCCATAACATTTGACAAATTCAGAGAAAATATCTATGTTATCTTGGTGAGTCGAAAGGATTAGACCTAATTCACTTTCTTTTCTAACTTGCATTCCAAAACTATTTTTTTATGTCTCTCACTCTTATACACTGACACTTTTTCAGTGAATTTCTGTTTTGAATCTGATAACTAGGAAAACTATTACTAGAACTGTAAAGTCTTCAGCTACATCAGTGACTGAGAAGAAAATAATATTACCTGGGTAATCAGGAAGTACAAGCAAACAAATTCCAAAAAAAATGTAAAAAATTACAAAAGCAGATGGATGCCTGGACAGTCACTCAACAATTTTCTCTATTGTTGGGGTATCCATCTTTAGCCCTCAAGTCTAGAATAACTGAGCAAGACGTTCTGAAGAGCTGTATTACCTTGTCTTAACAAAGTTCGGCAGTTACTTCCTTTTATGTCCTGCTTGACCATATTGTATAGTATACTGTCAAGATTTGAGAAAAGAGCATTTTCTTGTCCAGTGGCTTTCTTTTGCCACAAAGAATGTAAATTTCACATGGAGTTTCTTTGATGCCCATAATCCTGGTACTGCCACGGACAGACATTTCTCATTGTCATAAAAAAAAAAAAAAAAGTTTTTATTTATTTATTTAATTTATTATTTTACATGTCGATCCCAGTTCCCCATCCCTCCTTCCCTCCCTTTTACCCTCTCTGTCCTCTCACATGCACCCTAATCACCTTCCCCTCCGATCCCCCCACCCCAATTCCATATGTAAGGGAATGCCATCCAGTTGGGGTCATGCAGATCTGACAGGTCATGTGAAGTAAGGATTAGGGCTTCTCTCCTGTCTCTAGGTTAAGGCAGTTATCCCTCCATGGGGGATGTGTTAGCAAGGTCCTTTTGTGCATCAAGGATACATCCTGGCTCCCCTGTCTGAGGTCCCTTAGACTGCTCAGTCCTTCTGGCTGAGACCCATATACAGGGGGGTCTGAGTCAGTCTCATTCTGGCTTCCCAACTATCAGTCTGGTGGCCCATTAACTCCTCCTTGTTCAGGTAAGCTGTCTCTATGTGTTTCTGCCACCTGGTCTTGTCGTCTCCATCTGCATCTGAGTTCTAGTTCGACTCAGTGTTTATGTATGGGTGTTTGCTCCTGTTTCCAACAGGCATTAGATGAGGGCTCTATGGATAAGTTAGTTGTTGATCTCACTATCCTGGAAGGGCATTTATGATAGCCTTTCCACGGAAGCTCAAAATTGTTAGTTGGAGGCAGTCTTGTAGTTCTCTAGACCTTTCTTTGTGTTCAATTTTATCTTCAAACTAATATTGGCTCCCTCTTTATGTTCTCTCTCTCTCTCTCTCTCTCTCTCCCTCCCTCTCTCTCTCTCTCTCTCTCTCTCTCTCTCTCTCTCTCTCTCTCTCTCTCTCTCTCCTGTCTTCTATACCTAACTGGGCTCAATCTTCCTGGTGGCGTGTGTTTTCCTTTCCTCCCCCTCGTTTTCTCCTACTTCTCTCTCCATTTGCTGCCCCCCACTTCCCCTGTGCTCTAGGGACATGTCCCTTCCTGGTTGTGTGAGGGACTTTATATGAATCTCTTAGAATACACCTTGTATTCCTCTGGTACTGTGAATTATAGGTTGGTGATCCTTTGCTCTAGGTCTAAAATTCTCATCCCTCAAGTTGATTATTTCCTGGTATCTACTCCTACGGGGTGAGTTCACTTCTCTCTGTTCTAAGGCTTTCAGTTGCACTGTTAATTCTCTTATGTGACTATCCTCTGTTTTCTTCATATGGACACTTAGTGCAATGAACTTCCCTTGTAGCGCTGCTTTCAAGGTGTCCCATAAGTTCGGGTATGTTGTGTTCTCATTCTCACTGAATATTAGAAAGTGCTTAATTTCTTTCTTAATTTCTTCTTTGACCCAGGTGTGGTGCAATTGCATATTGTTAAGTTTCCATGAGTTTGCAGGTTTTCTGCTTTTTGTGTTGTGGTTGAATTCCAATTTTAAAGCATGGTGATTTGATAAGATACAGGGTACTATTCCTATTCTCTTGTATATATTGAGGTTTGTTATGCCACCTAGTATGTGGTCAATTTTAGAGAAAGTACCATGTGGAGGAGAGAAGAAGGTATATTCTTTTGTCTTAGGATGGAATGTTCTATAGATGTCTGTTAACCCCAGTTGAGACATAACTTCTGTTAGTTCTTTTGTTTCTTTGTTGAGTTTCTTATTTGTGGCCCTGTCTAGTGTTGAGAGTGGTGTATTGAAGTCTCCCACTAGAAGTGTGTGAGGTTTTATATGAGCTTTGAGTTTTAGAAGCCTTTCTTTTATGAATGTGGTTGCCTTTGTTTTAGGGGCATAGATGTTCAGAACTGAGACTTTGTGTTGATGGATTTCTCCTGCGATGAATACGAAATGACCTTCTTCATCGCTTTTGATTAATTTTGGTTTGAAGTCTAACTTGTTAGATATTAGGACAGCCATGACTGCTTACTTCTTGGTTCCATTTGATTGGAAAATCTTTTCCCACCCCTTTACCCTGAGGTAATGTCTATCTTTGAAGCTTAAATGTGTTTCTTGTATGCAGCAGAAGGATGGATTCTGTCTTCATATCCATTCTGTTAGCATGTGTCTTTTTATAGGTGAGTTAAGACCATTAATGGTGAGGGTGAGTAAGGAGCATTGATTGTTGATGTTTGTTTCATTCAGGTTTGTTGTTGGCAGTGGCATTGGGGATATATTTGTTTTGCTTTACCCTTGGTTTCTGGTGTAGTTGGATTATCTATTGCCTACATTTTTGTGGGTGTACTTACCTTCCTTTGGTTGGAATTTTCCTTCCAATACTTTCTGTAGGGCTGGATTTGTAGATACATAATGGGGAAATCTGGTTTTATCATTAAATATCTTGTTTTCTCCATCTATAATGATTCAGAGTTTTACTGGATATAATTGCCTAGGCTGGCATCCATGTTCTCTTAATATTGTGGTTAAATAAGAATCAGGATAAACAAATAGGCCGAATAGATGTTTATTCAGGGAGAAATAACTTACAACCTAGACAGATGAACACCAGCAAGTTCCACCGGATGCTCTTCTGTCCGAGTCCCCCCAGCAAGAGAGTGTTCCCCAGTTCTTCCACAGACCTCCTTTCACAAGTCACTTCCGCCCATGGCTCCACCCCCAATGGGCGTGGTCAGTGCCACAGAAGGAGACAATTAACTATCTCACTACAATTCCCTTTTTAGTCTAAAGAAAAGATTTAGGTTTAATACAAAACTATAGAAAACAGTGAATAACAAGTGTGCTCTAAGAAAAGGAAAATCGAGAACAAATTGACCTACACATCTAGTCCTAGGGTGAAGGCATAATGGAGTTTACAATAGAGTTGGCCTAAGCTGGAAAACATAAGTCTAGTACCTAATATATCTAACTAGGAAGATATATAGTTGTGATAGTTTAATCTTCAACCTCATCAAGACCCGAGAAGGAAAATAATGATACTACGGTAGACAGGAAGTGCAGATGGGCAACTTCCAAAAGGTGCAGCAAGGACAGAAACAGTAAGCCACCTGGACAGTCACCCTAGGTCTCACAGCAACGTTGGTACACCCAGTTTTAGCTAAGGCCAAGAGAACTTGACAGACCACAACAACAGCAGGGACGTAGAATGGCTGTCTTACCCTAACTTGGCAAGGTCCAGTCGCCTTCTATATTTGTCTCCTGCAAGCACATAGGACTACATGTCCAAATCAGTGGTAATGGTGAGGGCAGTTCTTTGCCCAAGAGGCCATTAGCTGAGGTGAGAATGAACTCCAGCAGGAGCAACAGCAGAGTCCAACATATTTTCGGGAAAGTGCACGGTGCTGTCAGGAGCAACAGTGTCTCATGTCAACAGAGTACTAATATTAAAACATTTAAATGCCATATTTTGCATGTCTATGAAGTGATTGAAGATTAAGCATCTATATCTGACTAATCTCATAGGTAAAGGAAATATGAGTGAAGATAATCTGTAATACTCATGAACTTAGTTAAAATACTGATTGAAACTTCCCTAGGTAAAACAGGAACAAATACTTAAACAATATAACTGTATACATATACATACATATAAATCCCTATAATAGAGGTAGAGTAGACATGTCAAGACAAGAGGTAGAACTATAAAGGGCAGCATGATAAATATCCCAAATTGTATCAATATACAAAATGTCTTGAATACAAGAAAAGTATACATACATAGAATATGACAAGAATAAATGTGCATAAATTGTATCAATATACGAAATGTCTTAAACATAAGTTAAAGTATACAATACATAGAATATGGTAAAAATAATGTGCATAAAACATCTTAAGTGGAAAGATTTCACACAATATAACAAAATATAAACTTAATTTTACATAGCTTACCACATATAAGAATATATATGTAATCTGTAAAATACTATCACACTCTTAGTCAAATTCACAAGAAAATAGGCTAATCTACCTATATCCCATATAAACATACCCTATTCCTGTCTAAAAGATAAACCCGAGTGTAAGCATCACCTTCCATACCCAACCCTAAATAATTAAAACCAACCCAAAGAAGATGACTATTATCCCAAAATTCCAAGGGTAGAGAAAGGGGGCTTTGTTATCTTAAGGTTTATTCCTGATGAAATGGGATGATGATTATTCCAATGGATCCTGTAGGAAGAAAACTATTAGCAACCAAATTTCTCAACAGAACTGGCTGTGACATATGTAGCTAGTCACTGTGTGGCAAAAAATGCTTGAGTGTAGAAACTCTGGCCAGAGTGTAATAAAAAGGTGCACCATTATAGCTACCTAGCCATGACTTGTCTAAAGGAAATCAGTCTCAAACCAGTTTTAGGGTTTTGTTTGTAGTCCAGATGCATCAGGTTGAGTCAAGTGGAAATGACAACATGGGGCACCATCTTCTTTCTGGAGAGTTCAAAGATTGCTGTTAAGAATTTTTACTATTCCTTGTGGAAAACTTAAATATCAATATTAAAGTAAAAATTTCAAGTTTTAAGGTATGCATTAGGGAAAGACAACAATAAGCATTAAAACGTATGTATGAAAAATAGGATTTCAGAGAAAACATTGCATATAAGAAATGAGTCCCTAGATTTTGTTTTCTTCTGCCTTACACCAATTGTCTTATTGATTTAAGGCAGAAACCATGAATTTAATCTTAACACCATGCTTGAATTTAGAGAAGGAAAGCCAAATCCAACTCCAAAGCTAGTATTGGTTTACATAAATTGGGACTTCAGGAATACTAGATAGTAGAGAGAAATAGATTTCTGTGTAGAAATAGTTTACTAGAATTAAATATTTTTACCATATATCAGATTCTGCTTCATTAACTGATTGTTTCTGGAGAGCTGTCTTCTCTTCTGTAGGTACCTACATGTTCAGTGTCTTTTGGCTGTTTGATGATAGGTTTTCTATGTTTTCCTGTAAGAACAAGAACAGAACACTTCCCCTACATTTGATTTGAGAGGTCTCCACACATTTCATGGGACCTAGTTTGTTGGGTGACTTGTCATTTCTCTTCATTAAGATATTTCTTTTGTTCAACTTGGATCTTGATTAACTTAGATGGTATCCATAGTTTTTCTTCTCCTGTAGATACAAATGCATAACCCCTACCCCAAGGTAACACATATCCTGCTTTCCATTCTGAGGTCAATACATCCTTGAAGTAGACTGGCTGATTTAGTGCAGAAGTTTTTTTTCTATTGTCCAGTGTCTTTCTGCAGCTGTTTTTCCTATTACATCAGCATTAAGAAAGTTTAATGTTAATAAAGCATTATGTAATCTCTGTTTGGGTGTCTTGGTTCCTCCTGCCTGTTTATGGAACATATCTTTTAAAGTACCATTGGATCTCTCAACTACTTCTTGTTCTGTAGGATTGTGTGGTATACCAATTATGTGCTTTCTGTTATAATACTCAAAAAATGTTTCAATTTGCTGGAGACATATGCTGGAGCATTGTCAGTTTTTATTTGTGCAGGTATGCCCATTATGGCCATTACCTCCAATAGGTGTGTGATAAAAGTATCAGCCTTTTGAGAGCTCAGAGCAGTGGCCTATTGAAACCCTGAAAATGTATCTATAGTGGGAAGTACATATTTTAGTTTTCCAAATTCTGCAAAATGAATCACATGCATTTGCTATATTTCATTCTTATGTATACCTTTAGGGTTACTGCCTGGTGGTGAAGGAGTTTGGTTATGGAAAGAGCAAGTAGGACATTTCCTTTCTATTTCCTTGGCTTGTTGCCAAGTGATAGAAAAATCCTTTTTTAAACCTTTGCTGTTCACGTGGTGTTTCTTATGAAACTCTGAGGCTTCTAATACACTTCCTATCAATAACCGATCAATTTCATCATTGCCTCGTGCTAGAGGACCTGGCAGAACCGTATGGGATCTGATGTGTGTTATATATTTAGGATGAGTCCTCTTTATGATAGTATCTTGTAACTGTATAAACAATGAAGTTAATTCTGTATTGACAGGAATAAATTCTGCAGTCTCAATGTGTAAAATGACTCTCTCTGTGTATTTAGAGTCAGTAATCCCTAAGTACCATGACAATGGCATAAAATTCTTCCTTTTGTACAGAATTGTAAGGGCTTTGAACCACATTACTAATTTTTCCTGATTTATATCCTGCCTTACCTGATTTGTTTGCATCAGTGTAGAATGTAGGAACTCCAGAAATAGATGTTTTTCTTACAATGCGTGGAAAGATACAAATTGTTTTGTTTGTGAATTTGATTCTCTCAGTGATGGGAGATGTCATTCTGTATATGTTTCTCATGCTGGTTAATGAATAAAGGACTGGTGGCCAATAGGAAAGTTAGGTAGGCGGGACTAGGAGATGAGGAGGAAAGAGAAAGTAGTAAGGAAGAATCAAGATGGAGAGTCTGGAGAAGGTAGAACCGCCAGCTGTCGCTCCCTGGTAAGACCACATGGAAATACATAGAAATGGGCTAATAATTAAGGCAAAGCTAGCCAATAAGAAACTGCTACATGGCCAATAGCATAATATCAAATACAGAGTCTCTGTGCATTAATTGGGGCTGGCGCGGTGGGGCTGTGGAACAAGACCAGAGGCGGCGGGTGGAAAAACCGTACCCCTTACATCTCAGTTTTGGGATAATTGTTGCAAATCATTCCCCAAAAAAAAATTACTGCATGCTCTATGCCAATATTCATTATCTTTCCATAAGGAAAAAATTTCCTCATTAGTTAAAGGTACTATGATTTCTACTGGGTCCCTTCCTGTTAGTTAACGAAGTCTTAATTTACATTTTATAATCAAGTCAGAGATCATTTCTATATATGTTTTTAGCTTTTTATTCTGTTTATGTGGTAGGAATATCCATTCTAGTATGATATCTACTCTCTGCATCAAAATCCCTGAAGGATACTCTCTAGATGGTAATATAACCAGAATACAGTCTAGGTTTGGATACACACAGTCCACATGTGCTTCTAGTATCCTCTTTTCTACACATTCTAATTCCTTTTCAGCTTCAGCTGATAGTATTCATGGACTATTCAAGTCCTTATCTCCTTTTAGGGCCATTTGCAAGATTTTCAAATCATGCCCTTCCACTCCAATAATCGTTTGCAGTTGAGAAATCTCTCCTAGTAATTTTTGAAAATCATTAAGAGTCTGGTAGCGATCTCTTCTGATATGAACTTTTTGTGGTCTAATTTTCTGTAGACCCATTTTATATCCTAAGTAGTTGATAGACCCTCCTTTTTGTATTTTTTCAGGTGCAATTTGTAATGCCCAGCGAGGTAAAACTTCCTTTACTTTCTCAAACATTTTTTTCTAATATTTCTCCTTTAGAGTCAGCTAAAAATATATCATCGATGTAATGATAGATAATTATCACCGGTTGATAATTATTGTAATTAGGTACCGTGAAGGCAAATTTCTCTTTATCTTGTTCTTGTAAAGGTATAGTTAAGAAGCAATCCTTTAAATCAATAACTATAATAGGCCATTCTTTGGGTATCAAAGAAGGCAAGGGCATTCCAGGCTGTAGAGAGCCCATTGGCTGGATAACTTTATTAATGGCTCTCAGGTCTGTAAGCATTTTCCATTTACCAGATTTCTCTTTGATCACAAATACAGGAGAATTCCAAGGGCTGGTTGATTCCTCATTATGTCCAGCATTTAGCTGTTCTTGAACCAGGCTTTCTAAAGCTTCTAACTTCTCAGAGGTCATAGGCCATTGTCCTACACAGACAGGTTCCTCTGTTAGCCATTTTAACAGTAGGGCTTTTGGTTCCTCTGTTTGTTCAGCACTTGTATTCTGTTTTTGTACAGCCTGGATATTTGGTATCTGTCTTGTATAGTACTTTATAATATTTTTTCCACAATCATGAGGTCGTTTATGGTTCCTGTCTAATTCTGGAGGAATGTTAATCTGTGTATTCCATTGCTGTAATAGATCATGACCCCATAAATTTATCACTATATCAGCCACATATGGTCTCAACCTTCCTCTCTGTCCTTCTGGTCCCATACAGTCAATCCATCTCATGCTCTGTTTTACCTGAGACAGTGTTCCAATCCCTAAGAATTGAACATTTACCTCATGCAGGGCCTATCCTCGAGGCCAAGATTTATTAGATATTATAGATACATCTGCCCCTGTGTCAAGTAATCTATTAAGCTATTATTCATCTTAACTGTCAATCTAGGCCTTTGGCTATTTATAGAGGTTTGCCAAAATAAACGTTTTTTTTTTATTTCCTTCTGTCATGTTTGATTCAACTTCTGTCACTAGATTGTCATCCAGAGCGGTATGAGATTTTATAATAGGCACAGAATTTTCTAATTGTCCTGTGGGAGATTGTCTGCCACTGTGACTGGGAATGTTCGGACCATCTGTGACGTGGGAGCCTTCGAGAAGCCCCCCCAAGGAGTTTCCTGATGGTAGAGGGTTTCCTTGCTTGTCTCTGGTCGATCTACACTCATTTGCCCAGTGTCTACCTTTGCCACACCTTCTACATAGGAGGCTGAGGACTTCTGTTTGATTCATTCCTGGGAGTGTTATTTCTAGGGAAGCTTTGCCTACAATTTCTTTTTAGATGTCCTATCTTACCACAGTTATAACATCTGACATGTTGATATCTCTTCAAACCTTTGGAGATGGCTTCTCCTCCCCAAGCTTCTAAGTCACCATAGTAAAGAACTCTGTTATCTTGATGTCTGACCTTTAGATATGGCTTTTCCTACCCATGCTTCAGTCTTATTGTCATTATACTTAATGTTGCCTATATATAGGACCCATTCATCCAAGGGTGCTGATCGCATTTTTAAAGGCGAAAGCACCTGTTTGCATTGAGGATTCCGTTTCTCATAAGCTAAAGAGTCTGTGAGTATTCGCCTAGAATCTATGTCTGCTACCTCTAATTGTACTGCCCTAGATACACTTTCTAGAAAGACACTAAGGCATTCTCTAGGTCCTTGCCTTATCTTGGTATAGGATTCTATCCTCTCCTAATTCATGAAACTTATCTCAAGCAATTAGAGCTGCTGTATGGCATAGAGACAAGATATGTTCATCATAGGCAGCTTGGGTTTCTGGGTCAGCATAGAGACCCTCACCAAGAATTTTATCTTGGGGAGCTTTATAACCTTTCTTTAAGCCCTGAAGTTCAAGAGCTTTTGCTTCCTCTCTCCGTAAAGCCCTCCATTCTAATTGAGAGGAGTTTTCAAGGACAGCTGATATTAATTGATCCCAATCCTTAGGTGTTACCTTGTTGTTCCTTGCCCATGATTCTACTAATTGCTTCATATATGGTGAGTGCATGCCATAAGAGACTACTGCTACCTTTATAACTTTTAAATCTTTCATACGTATTGTTTCCCACTGATATGCAATGACACCTTTTGGGTGTTTTTTCGTTGCTGGTTTTTCATTAATAGATACAGGGAAAGCTCCCTGACCCTAAATGGTGTGGAAAATTTTAAGTCTTTTTCATGTCCTGTTACCTGTAGTTCTTCTGATGTATCAGACTGAAGGTCTTCTAAAGCCTGAAATCTATTCCCCATTGTTTCTTTTAGTGTCTGAACTTCTTGAATCAAATAACTTTCTAGAGATTTCATTGCATCAGTCAGTTTCTTACTTTCTCCAACTACAAATGATTCCATGTTTTTAATATTCTCATACTTAGATATTATGTGAATGGCATGTAAACTGCCTTCCAGAAACAATGTTCTTTCTGCTAGCTTGCCATTATCCTCAGACATGGAAGAGATTCTATCATCTAGTCTTTCTATCTGATGTTCCAGTTTTTTAAACTTATTAGTAGCTTCCTCTGACCAGGAATTAGCTGTTTCTGCTAGCATGTTAATGCATTGCATTGTTTCTGTTCTGGTTATTGAAGTATCAGACATGAAACAAATTCTGTTTTCTACTTGGTCATTTTTATGTTCCAAGGTTTGTACTCTACCTGTCAGCTCTCCAATGCCATCTTCAATATTCTGAACCTTTCTTTCTATACTTTCTATGATTTGAATTCTATCATTTTCACTGTTTCGAATCCTTGTTACTAAGTCTCCCATGATTTGTACAAGTTCCTTATTGTTTGCTGTAATCTCAAACCATTTCTTTAAGAATATCATGTTAATGATGAAACCCATTGCTATTACAAAATAAAAGTACATATTGGTCCAGTCATAATTTTCTTCTGCTAAAATTCCTTCTATATATGAAGTAAAATAATTCCTAAAGTCCTGCATTGTAAAATTATCTGCCATAGTTATGGAAAATTTGTTCTCCGATATTATACCAGCTTAAATTGCAAAGGATGTTACAATTACCTTAGGTGTAATTTTGCTGTCCTGGAACTTTGAAGCTTTTAGGTGTAGATCTCAGCTTGTGGTAGTTATGCCTGAAGGTGTACCACCAAATAGCATGCAGCCACAGAGGACCCCTCTGATCCCGGTTCTGCCCGGAAGTGTACCGCCAAATATCGTCTGGCAGCAGACAATCCTTCTGATCCAGGTCCCTGTAGAATAGCTCTTAACAAACTATGGCAAGTGAAATTTTTTTAGACAAATGAGTAAAAGGAGTCTTGTAGACCACAGGGCTAACCATGGGAAAAGCACAAGGGCTAACCATGGGAAAAGCACAAGCAGGGCGGGCACCAAGCTTCTCTGCGTGAATGCAAAGAGCAAGAATGGACAAAAAATGAGAAGCAGTCAGTGCCTTCTCAGGCCCGCTGTGGAGGCAAATGAGAGGTAAGGAAGAGGCAAATGTCCCAAAGCTGTGGTGAGTCCACCTGGTTAGGCAAGGGACCCTGCCCATTGGGGATGGTGGGGGAGGGGAGCTGCATCTGCCGCCTGGGTTAAACCCAGGTCCCGTGAATATCCTAATCCTGCTTCTGACACCAGATATTGTGGTTAAATAAGGGTCAGGATAAACAAATAGACTGAATAGATGTTTATTCAGGGAGAAATAACAACCTAGACAGATGAACACCAGCAAGTTCCACCGGATGCTCTCCCTGCCTGAGTTCCCCCAGCAAGAGTGCGTTCCCTGGTTCTTCCTCATACCTCCTTCCACAGGTCACTTCTGCCCATGGCTCCACCCCCCAATAGGCGTGGTCAGTGCCACAGAAGGAGACAAAATATCTCACTACATCTTAATACTTGTAGAACATCTATCCAGGACCTTCTGGCCTTGAGGGATTCCATGGAGAAGTCAGGTGTAATTTTGATAGGTCTGCCTTTATATGTACCTGTCCATTTTCCTTTGCTGCTCTTAATATTCTTTCTTTATTCTGTATGCTAGGTGTTTTGATTATTATATGTCGAGGAGTCTTTTTTCTTTGGTCCAGCCTATTTGGGGTCCAGTATGCTTCTTGTACTTTCATGGGCATGTCCTTCAGATTTGGAAAGTTTTCCTTGATGATTTTGTTGAATATGTTTTCAGCACCTTTGAGCTGGGCTTCCTCACCTTCCTCTATGCCTATTATTTTTAGGTTTGACCTTTCCAAGGTGTCCCACATTTCCTGGATGTTTTGTGTTAAGGATTTGTTGGATTTATGATTTTCTTTGGTCGATGAATCTATTTCTTCTAGTTTATCTTCTGCTCCTGAGATTCTCTCTTCCATCTCTTGAATTCTGTTGGTTATGCTTGTATCTGTAGTTCCCGATATTTTGCCCAGTTTTTCTATTTCCAGCATTTCTTTGGTTTGTGTTGCTCTTATTTTCTCTATTTCAGTTTTCATGTCTTGAACCGTTTCCTTCACCTGCTTAATTGTTTTTTCTTGGCTTTCTGTCCTTTCTTTACTTTCCTTAAGGAATTTGTTCATTTCTTCCACTTTTTTGTTTGTTTTTTCCTCCATTTGTTTAAGGGATTTTCTCACATATTCTTTGAGGGCCTCTATTATTTTTATGATGGTAATTTTTAAGTCATTCCCTTCTTCTTCCTCTATTTTGTTGTTGTGTTCTGTTCTAGTTGGTGTAAATTCCCTAGATTCTGGTGGTGTCATGCTTGTCTTTCTGTTGTTAGGTGTTTTCTTGTATTGCCATCTTCCCATAGCTTCTTACAGTAGGTGTTGGTGGGGTCTCAAAGAATGTTATTAAAACATTTAAAATGTCATATGCATAGATCTCTGAAGTGTTAGAAGGCCATCTGCCATCTGCCTGTATAAAATATACTCCTGTTTGACCTTGAAAACACACCTAATATGACTATAAGTTTAATTGTAATAAGTGACTAATTACTAACCTGGGCTAGAAATTTGCATTACATTGTTAACTGAGCTGTACAGGTGGTTCTAAGTCCTAACAACTCCCTTGATGGAGTCGGTGAAAAACTGCAAAGTCACCTACACAGACCTTGGGAGTCAAGTGAAAAGAAAAAGCAGACTGATATATTTATCAATAGATACAAACTTATATTCTCTCCCAGCACCCATATGTGTGTGTGTGTGTATCTTATAAGTTTCAAGATAATATTTATACCTTAAGAAAACCTGTTGAAAAATCAAAATAAAACCAAAATATTATGAGTTAAATGCAAATAAAATAGTCCCTTAATTTTGGTTTTTCTACTATCTCATATCAGGAGGCTTTGTTGACATGAGACAGATTTTGGATTTTACTTTCACAGATATGCTTGGGTTTTGAGGAGAAATCCACACTCCAACTCCAAAACTAGCTTTAATTTTTAAATGGACTGGAACTACAAAAATACCTTTTACATTATATGTCTGTAGAGCACAACATAAATACACATTTGCGAAGATTTATGAAATTTTATACTGTTGAAAATGTGATATACCAATTTACTCTTTTTCTTGGAACTTTTTTTCTGGATGATTTGTTTCTTTTTTTTTTTTCAGCTGTCTCATTTGTTAAATGGTTTCCTGACTCCTTATCTGGCTATCTTTATTCTCCTGAAAAGACAAAAAGAAATTTTGGGGGAGGTTCCCTTTTGGCAAATCATATCTGATCAAATGAAAAACATTAGTTAGTTGTATAAGCTAGTTTAGATTGAATGGTCACACTGGTTGTTGAACTATCATATCTTCTAATCAAGAAGTCTATATTGTTCAAATCAATGATGGTACCCATAGCTTTTCGTCTCCTATGTAAACAAAAGCAAAACCCCTTCCCCAAGGTAACACATATCCTGGTTTCCATTTTGAAATCAAGACATCTTTAAAGTATACATGCTGTTTTAGTTATGTAGTTTTTTTCTTTTATTCAATGTATTTCTGCAACTGTTGTTTCTTTCTCGCTAGCATTTAGAAAATTCAAAGTTAATAAAGCATTATGGAATTAGTTCTAGGGGTCTTTATTATTCTTATCTATTTATTTAGAATATACTTTAGGGTTCTATATTATCTTTCTATAACTACTTGCTCTGTTTGCCCTGTAGGATTGTGTGGTATACCTGTAATATACTTTACATTGTAGTAAGCAATATGTTTCATTTTACTAGAGACATGTGCTGGAGCATTGTCACTCTTAGTTTGTACAGGTATACCCATGATTACCATAACTTCTAGCAAATGTGTGATTACTGAATCAACCATTACAGAATTCAAAGCAGTTACCCATTGAAATCCTGAATAGGTATTAATGGTGTGGTAGACATATTTTAATTTTCCAAATTCCACAAAATGTAACATATCCATCTGCCAGATTCCATTTGTTTGAGTACCCTTTTGCTTACTTCCTGCATGTACTGGAGTTTGGTTATATATAGAACAAGTAGGAAATTTTCTTATAATTTCTTTGGTTGATGGCAAGTGATGGAAAAGTACTTTTCAATCCTTTGCAGTTAACATGTTGCTATTTATGAAATTCTGAGGCCCTTAACACATTTCCTACTAATAGTTGAACAATTTCATCAATACCCTGCACTAGAGTGCCTGGAAGACCCATAAGGTATCAGATGTGTGTTTTACATATATAAGGATGATTCCTGTTCTTAATTATTGCCTGTAACTGATTAAATAATAAAGTCAATTCTGTGTCATCTGGTATAAATTCAGTGGTTTCAATATGCAAAACATTCCCTGATCTACAGCAAGCTTTATGTGTTAGAACACAATATATCATTATAGTATTCATTC
This sequence comes from Phodopus roborovskii, assembly GCF_943737965.1. Classification (NCBI taxonomy): domain Eukaryota; kingdom Metazoa; phylum Chordata; class Mammalia; order Rodentia; family Cricetidae; genus Phodopus; species Phodopus roborovskii. The sequence goes on along the minus strand of NW_026126539.1, from coordinate 1,942,941 downwards.
TTGAGTGTATATTAGATGTAAAGCAAAGGACAGCCAGGCTACAACCCTTAGGCCCAGAAAAGCTAGGTAACAAGAAGGACCCTAAGAAGGGCACATGGATCTCTCTGGGAAGAGGAAATTAATGAGATGTCCTGGGTAAACTGAGGGTGTGGTGAGAGTAGAGGGGAGTGGATGAAAGGATCAGAACATGAGGGATTAGGATTGTCAAGATGGGGGGAGGGACACGGGGAGAGCAATGAAAGAGCTATCTTGATAGAGGGGTCATTATGTGGTTAGGGAGAATCCTAGTGTCAGGGAAAATCCCAGGAACCTACAAAGATGACTCAAGATAGGACTCCTAGCAATAGTGGGTGCCTAAACGGGCTTTCCCTGTAATCAGATTGATGACCACCATAATTGTCATAATAGAGCCTTCATCCAGTCAATGTTGGAAACAGATGCAGAGACCCATACCTAAGCACTGGGACAAGCTCCAGGAGTTCAGTTGAAGACAGGGAGGAGGGTTTATATAAGCAGGAAGGGACTCAAGATCATGTCAGGAAAACCCACAGAGACAGCCTACCTGAGCTCATTGGAGCTCACAGGCTCTAGATGAACAGCTAGGGAGCTTACATGGGACCAACCTAGATTCTCTGCATCTGGGTAACAGTTGTGTAGCTTGAGCTTTTTGGGGGGGGGGCTCCTAACATTGCAACCAGGACCTGTCCCTGATGCAATAACTGGCACTTTGGAACCTAAACCTTATCATAGGATGCCTTGTTCAGCATTGATGCAGGGCAGAGTGGAGCTTGATCCTGTCTCAACTTGATATGCCATGCTTTGTAGGTTCCCAAGGGAGATCTTATATCATCTGAATGGAGATAGAGAGGGATAGATGGGGGAGGCGAAGGGTAAACTCTGGTTGCTATGTAAAATAAAATAAAGAAAAAAGAAAAAAAATCACTATGAAATGGTAACAGTTTTTTAAAAAATTAAAAAAGGGGGTTTATTGCACTTGTATATTTTCATTTGTTAAACAATTTGCTCATATTATATAAGATAATATAGAGAAATCTGAGAGTAATAAATATATACAAAATATGGCCAGCCCTCCATTGAGTTATGTGAGTATTGATTGGACCTGAAAATAAATATGAAACACAAAGATGATAGGCTTTAAAACAAGAGGAAAGATGAAAGCTCTCTGCTTTAGACTGCTATCTCACAGGAATCATTATCTTCCTCTTAAAGACACTGTATAAAAGAGGAACTATACAATACTAGTAAATTTTAGAAATTTGGGGTTTATTTCTAAGTGTTTTGTTTTCTATTTTCTTCTTCCTTCCTTTCTTCATTTCTTTCTTTCCTCTTCTCTTATATAATATATCCCGAACACAGGCTTCTCTAACCCCACATCTCCAAACTCCCTTCCATGTCTCCCTCTCCTCCAGATCTGTCCCTCCATTTCCCTTCAGAAAAGATCTACCCTCCCAGAGATATCAACTAAATAGTACATAACAACATGCAGTAAAACTAAACACAAACCTTCATAACAAGGATGAATGAGGCAACTCAGTGGGAGGGAAGGGTCCCAGAAGCAGGTAAAAGGGTAAGAATCCCACTCCCACCTCTACCCCTCTCCCACTGTAAGGATCCTGCAAAAACCCCAAGCTAAACAACTACAGAATGTATGCAGAGGGACTAGGGCAGAACCATGTAGGCTCTGGGGTTCAGTCTCTGCAAGGCCCTATAAACCCTTCTTGGATGATTCTGTGGGATCTGTTCTAGTGTCCTTGACCCTATGACTGATAGCTGTTAGTTTCACTTGGTTTGTATTGGAGTATCTCATTGGCCAGTGAGTGATTTCAGAAATATGGTCTACAAGACCAGGTACCCCATCGGGTGACTAAGTTATACCTGATGCCAAATTGCCTATGTAATGCTTAGTTTATTATAAATTTTAGTGTTATAAGTAAAACTTATACACAAAAGATATTTTTAAAAGATCTCTACGGGTTCCTCAACATGTTCTTTGAGCAAAACTGTATAATCAAATGTTCTGCACATTTTCCATGATCCAGATATTTGGGCTGAATTTTACTGACTATGAGCTATGCCATGTATTCTAAGGGTTGGGGAATGTTTGAGAAGGAGCAGAGATGGTGACTGGGAGATCAGAATCATGATGAATTGATCTAATAAGATTTGTGTTTGAGTGTCTGGAGGTGGAGGCACAAAGTCCTGGGACTGAACAGGATTTGTCTAAGTTCACTTAGCCATTGAGGTTACTGCAGCACAGAAACTGTGAGACTTAATTAGCATCATGGTAATAAAAATGGAGGCACACAGATTTGCTCTGAAGTCTTTTTTTTTTTTCTAATTCTGATAGTTTTCTATTCAGTTGTTTCTGTACCTAAAAGAGAATGCTTGGACTGTTGTCACCTCTTTGGGTACTTAATGATGAAACAGGATACTATTCCTCTTCTTTGGAGTAGAGAAGACCTTAGAGAGTTGGCTACAATGAGACTCAGTGAAGAACACTGCTATACAATAAAAGACAATTTCTAAAAAAATTACAATACCTTTCAACTAAAATCCATGATTCTGTCAATATTTAGTATTGCAAAGCATATAGGATATTCAGGTGTCTCTTTACAGACCATGGCTCAGCTCCTAGTCCAGATCCACAAATTGAAAGTGGTTGGGAGATCTGTGACAGGGAAGTGAAATTATGTAGCAGGGAGCAGCAAGAAGGTCACTAGGTTTTGGCACATACACACTCCATCTAGGTGCTTCCTTAAAAGGTGTGCAATTTCAACACTTTCATTATCCTCAAACTTACCATCTTAAAATGGTGAGCAGAAAAAAAGTATTTAGTTCTGGTGTTAACTGCATTTTTATGGGTTGAATTACATGCCCAAAATAAAAACAAGAATATGAAATGCAGGTTACTGGGCAAATTTAATTTGACTGGGTATGTCGAAACCTAAAACCATTCAGTTGTTATTGGAGGATTATTTCCTATCCACTCTAGGACCATCCCTACAGACCCTGATGGAGAACCCATATCAGCCATGTGTGAAGGGTAAGCCATTGTTTAATATTTTTTCTTTCTTTCATTAATTTGGGTGGCTGGAGAAGAATGTAAGCATGGGGCCTGGACTCCAGTTGAAGTTCTAGGATTCTGGCTTTATCTTTGATTACAGAGTGTGGGATGTTGTGAGGTTTCTCCTCATTAAATTGCTACTAGAGGGTTCTCTCTGGGTCAGGAGCAGGATCATCTAAACTCCTGTTATACAAATAAGCTCAGGGGGTGCATGCCACAAATGCTGAATAGTTTATACTTTCAGAGGACCTCTGTTGGTTCACAAGAACACTGTGGTTTGAGAAGCACAGAAGCTACAGAGCTTGGAGGCAGGAACACAGTAACATTACCAATTACTGTTAATTGTTACAATCTGGAGTCCAAGTGCACAGTGTGGAAACTCTGACTTCTTTCTAAGGCAAGCTTCATGGCAAGATTCTGTTCCACAGAAAATCTTCTGTCCCTACTGCTGACTCCTCCAAGATATCATATAAAGAAATAGAACCCCTGATGACACTGTGAAAAAAGCAAAATTGTTATATGACAGATGTCAGGAAACATATGTATCTCTCATACACACACAGAGAGATAGACAGAGAGAGAAAGAGATAGAAGGGGGAAGCTTAGATGTGAAATATGCCAGAATTTTTTGTTTTGTTTTGTTTTCAATTATTATTATTTTACATATCCATCCCAGGTCCCTCTCCCTTCCTCTTTCTCTCTCTCCCACTGTCCCATGCCCCTCAATGACCCTCCCCTCCCAACTTCCCCCCCCCAACTCTACATGTAGGGTGATATATGCCAGAATTTAAAAGAAAACCAAACCATCATCTACAATTCCATTGGAAATAATAGCAGCATTTTTTAAATTTTTATGTCCCTTTCTGGATCTATTTTAAAAAAATAACCCTATGATTTTAAATAGTATGAAAGATGCACAGGAACTATTTATATTGGACATATGTCTAACACAGCAGGTTTTCCATGATGCTGTGTGGTCATTATAGCTGTAGGGGGCATGTTTAAATATTTTTGTTTCTTTCCCAATTAAGTTGATACCAATCACAACTTCTTTCCTTTTATAGCATCCCATGCTTTATGTTTGAGTCATTTTATGAAGGAGTAATCTTCTGTAATGTTGTTGATAAAGTGAAAATTTGTGAGCCTGCAATTATCTCTTTCTTCATCCCAGTAATTCATTTCCATTCTCATAGGGAAGCAAAAGGGTCAAGCAGAATTGAAGGTTTGCTTAGTTATCATAGCAGCAGATCATCACTTAATCACAGCTTTCACTTTAGATTTTATCATAATGAACCACACTAATCTTTCATGAACTGAATTACTTAATTAGGTCTCCAATCTTTACTGGACCTCTTGAAGTTTACTTTCCACAAAAGTTGAGTTTCTTTTTTAAATTATGGACAGTATTCCCACACAGCAGATGAACCACCACTAGACATAGAAGTTTTTTGATATTATAAAAATTCAGTTTGTTGCAGATAGCTTATTCCTTTTATCTGAAAATAAGAATTTCTTTGGCTAATTTAAAGGTACAGTTACAGGCTCAAAACAAGTGGATATGTTTCTAGCTTGAAATGAAAAGCTTGTTTACTTTAAAAGATACCATTGTTGTGCTTATATTGAAGCTATTCTTGCCATCAGTGTGAACCTGTAAAATAAGGAACAGTATGGTAAAGATTTTTGTGTCTGGTCCCTTGTGTTTGGTACTTTTCTTTAACTATGTTACCTCCTCTACTTTGCATTCCCAAAATGCTGGTCTTTTCCATCCTTGGATGTTACACTATCTTTAGTGATTGTGTAACTTTTCACCAGCTGTCTGTCTGCAGCCCTGTCCTTATTCATGCTGTCTGTATGTCTGTCTGAAGCCCACTCCTCACGCTGTTTGGTTTCATCCCTCCGCCACCCAAGAGCATGGTATTGCTCTTAATTCATTCTGGCTGCATGAACTTTGTATTTTGTTGCTCATTGTCCTACTGTCAATGATGTTTTTTTTAATCACTTTGCTCGGTTACTTTTCTCTTTCTTTACCTAAGTCAACATCTTCTGGGAAAACAAATTGAGAACAGTCTCTTCATTACAATATCTATAGTGTTTTACAGAGGAACACCACAGGTTTGTACTAAATGAAAAGCAAAACTAAGCCAGAACATGAATTAAATAGAGTGACCAAGGGAAATGGCTCATTTAGTAAAGGCCTGGCCTTGCAAAAATGAGGACCTGAGTTATAGAACACAAGACCTACACAAAAAATTTTGGTGTGGTGGCACTCCATAATCCCAGTGCTCAGTAGACAGACACAAGAAGATTACTCGGGCTTGCTGGCCAGCTGTACTGGCCATGTCAAGATGGAAGTACAGTGAGAGATCCTGTCTCAGGCAGAGAGTGACTGAGAAAGAAGGGTAACATTGACATCTCAGCTCAACAAGCATCAAAATATGCATATACAGAGTCAGGAAGGAAAATTCTGAATTGTCCATAGAGATAATTACTTTTAGGTATTGAATTTAAAATACTTACAAAGCTGGGGATATAAAGTTCATTACTACAGCTAGCTACAGAGGGTAGGTAGTAAGAGAACAGTTACTCATAAATGTTTTGCAGAATTTTGTTAAAGTATGGCTAGAGTCAGGTGAAAGGGAGTAGAAGAGGGTGTTTTGTGCTATTTCATGCTGAAGGCCTTAAAAACAATACAAGAAAAATAATTCCAATTTTAATGGCTGCAGAATAAAAAGTAGGAGCACACATTAATATTTTTAGGTGAGAACAACAAAATGACAACTTCAGTGAAACGTCTCTCACCAGCAAGATACATTATTTAATTAGTCATAGTATACAATAATTTACATACTGCTTTTTATAACTTCTGCCATGCATTAATGTATTAAAATTATTTATCTTTTTCATTATAATTAATGTTCAGAAGAAAATAAGTCACAGAGGAGAGAAGAGTCATGTCCCTAGGGCTCTGCAGTGAAATGAGACATCATGACCTAAAGGGATTATAGGGTGTTTTTAGTAATGAGAATTGTGGCTAGAAGAACTAGTCACAAGAAATAAAAGAACACATTTTGAAAATAAATGAATATAAATTTGAAAATATTGAAACATATAAGAGATGTATAAGGAAAGAAAATATAAAACAGTAATTTATATACCAAATATGACTAATACTTGGATCTTTTAAGATTATGATGTCATTTATGAAAATTTGACAGATGCAGACAACTATGGTACCTGCTGCTGAAGCAAAAGGCTGTAACCATTCATGAAACTGGAGCTCCTTCTCACCCCCACCCCCAAGCCCCACTCTCACACTCACCCCTACTTTCACCCCTACCCCCCACTCCCACCCCAGTGACCAATGCCTCACAAAAGTTTTTGCTTTCCAGCTTTAACTTCTGGGGATTCCGATGGATGAAAACCATGATCCACACCATCAAAGAGATTAACGAGAGGAAGGACATTTTGCCCAACCACACTCTGAGCTATCAGATCTTTGACACCTGCTATACTATCTCCAAAACAATGGAGACTGCTTTTACATTTCTTACAGGGCAGGAAGAATACCAGCCCAATTTTAGAAATGGCACTGGAAAGTATCTAGTAGGAATTATTGGAGCTGGGGGATCGTCATTGTCAGTTGCTGCTTCAAGAATTCTTGGGTTGTATTATGTGCCTCAGGTATCTTGGAATATTGTGCTGTCGTTAGAAAGAAATACAAATGCTGTGCTGGGTTGGATGGTACATGCATTTATTCCCACCACTCAACAGTCAGAGGCAGACATAATTCTGTGAGTTCAAGGCCAGCCAAGTACAGACCAGGTTCCAGGACAGCCAGGGCTATACAGAGAATCCCTGTGTAAAGGAAAGGAAGAGAGGAAGGGAGGGAGGAAGGGAGGAAGGGAGGAAGGGAGGGAAGGAAGGAAGGAAGAAGTAAATATTATGCAGAAATTATTGCAAATAGCAGTGAGGTCCAGAAAGCAGAGAGGCTAGACTGTAGAAAAAACAGAATGGGCTAGTTGGTTTGTTATTCTGTTCAGACAAGCTCCAGAAGTGCACACTATGGCCTTTTTAGAGGTGAGTGGAGATTGCTTAATTACCTGGAGCATTATCCTTGCACTGGCTAATATATGATGCAATGGTCTAGATATTACACTCACTAATCACTGTGCTCCATGCATGGTGTGGAGCATAGCAGAGCTCATCCATAAAAACTTGGTGGTAGATTGATAGCTGGAAAAGTAACTGGTTTTTGTTTGGGTGTCTGTTGATGCTTGTTTGTCTTGAGCAAAGTCATCCCACTAACATGTTAAAATGGGCCTGGGAATTACATATTAGCTAACCTAATAAGGTATTTTAAACCCAGAGAGGATGGCATATGTCAACACAAGCGTAAGTAATTGCAAAGCATGAATTATTATTAAATAAAATCATCTAGAATCATTTCAATAGCTATTTTATTCAAGTATCAGGATGTATTGTAATGGCGTTCTGCTGGCGGCTGCCCAGAGTTCCCCCTTTTTATTTTAATATGAGCAGAGCAATGAAAGATGGTCTTATTCCCGTTCAGGTCCTCACCTCATGCTGTGAAGACCGATCAAGGGACACCGTAATCATAGATGGCACACCTTCTCCCGTGCAATGGAACCTTTACTTTGTTCCTGGGAGGTGCAAAGGCTGTGTCATCCGAATCTCCCACATGCCTTCCCCAGTGCAATGGGGTGATATTATTCCCCAGGGGGTGCAAAGGCCACGTAGAGAGGTCCTATCTGCTCTTTAGGGGAGGAGCAAGCAATCTTGACCCACACCAACCCTAGTGCAATGAGCCTTACAAGGCTCTAGGGGTGCAATGGCTGTGGGTTAGAGGTATTATTCCTTAAGGGCTGTAAGCCAAGCCTGTGGAGACACTCCAGAATCCAAGGCCATAAGGGCCCGTGCAACTAATTTTTGATCCCTTGCATGCTGGGCCCTGAGTCTACAAATGAGCCAGAGACAAAAACAGCACCCGGCCATAAGAAAAATGCCCAACATCCCCACCCCCACCCATTCCTTAAAGTGGGAAAAAGCTGAAGCAATCCAGGACAAAAATCCTCCTGCGAAGGAAAGGTCCACTCGGGTGGCATTAATCTTCACGATCTCTTGTCTTAGCTGTTGAACCAATTCATCAAACTCTTCTGACCACTTTCCTGCTAGATATTGGGACAGATTTCGAGATAATTCAGCAGCATGGGAAACATTATGGAAAGGCACACTAGTTATACACAATCCAGGATATTTCCATTCACAACCTAATTGAGCTAATTGCCAAAGTGTATCCACTTGTTCTTGCACCAAATCTATCCTTTGATTAAGAATCATGATGCCTCCTCTTAATTTACCATTGATATTATTTTGGGTATCCAATGCTTGAGACACAGATGATGACAAATTATTTAAGGTGGCTGCTGTTTGAACAGATTGGGCCATGGCAATGCCAGCAGTGGTGGCTCCTGCTGCTGCAGCAGTAATTGCTACAATGACAGCAGCTGTGATGCCAAAATCCCTTTTATGATGGAACAGGGTCAGAGTGCTTGGTGCTGAAACAGGTACTGGAATCCAACGTGGTACTCTAGCAACCAAAGCCCGTTGATAATTTTTGGCATCCCAACATTGGCTTAAAACACAACTGCTCTCAGTACAATTATTAAAGGTATTATTGCTCAATATAAAAAGAAAAGGTGGATGTAAACACACTGGACTATTGGGTATAGTTTCATTTTTTATACTTTGGGAGTGGTTGAAGGGACCTCCACGTGCTATCCCTAGATTCCAGGAGGCTCCCCAATCATTACTAGGTGGATCCTTCATGGTGGAATTATGCAAATATTGTCCTGAAAAATTACCAATTCCTATTCCTCCTCCATTAATGAAAATCAATGGAGAAACATCAGTCATCATCATCATCATCTAAATCAAGATCATTAAATTCCTCCTGTAGGTTCGGGTACAGCCGCAGAGGTTCCTCCTTTTTAGATGCAGTACCTCCTTTCTTTTGAGGTTTTTTTGTTCCTCAAAGGCGCTAACTTCTTAGTATATGACTCAGTAGAGTCCTTGGATTTTTCTTTTGGCCGAGTTACAGTTGTGGTTTTCTTAGACGTCTTTTCCTTTTCCTTTTCTATCTTATGTTCCCTCTCTTCCCCTTCATATGTGTCTGCCTCGGATACACTGTCCTGATGATCCCACAATACCTTACAGCCCTGATGTATTAACTCTTCTGCATTTTCATCCTGTAGGCAGTGAAGTATCAGTCTCCACATCTCCATGGTTCCTCTTCCTAATTTATTGTCCCGCTTTGCCTGTTCCAGATCTTGCCCTAATTTTCTCCAGCATGTTATGTTAAGATCCCCGGAGTTCTCGAACCATGGAGCATGCTTATCTATGTCTGCTAGTACCTTCGCTATAAAAGATCGAGAGAGCACCAGATGTGGCGCGCCCAGCCCGACCTGCAGGACAGACTGCAACCACACGAGGATTCTTATCAGATCACACTTTATTGGAGCACTTCTTGGTTGAAGGGAGAGCTGAAGGTGAGGGGCCCCGGGGAGGAAAAAGCAGCTGCTTATATATGCTACTAGGCAACGGGTCGCAATCTCATAGGCTCAGAGGACCTCGCCACAGCATTGGAGCCACGGGATTGGCTAGGGAACAAGCAAGCTCACCGGAGTACTACCATCAGGCAGGCATATGCCCAAATAAGGTAAGGCACCGCACCGAGGGTGCAAGAAGGAGGAAGTTCGCCATCTTGTAATGGCGTTCTGCTGGCGGCTGCCCACACTAAACACATGTTTGAGAGAATATTCAGGATCATAGGAGAATTGATATTCGTATAATCCCCAAAATTCAATGTTTCCAAAGATTGCATTTCTTCCAGTTGAATTCTGATGATGTGTAAAACCCTAATTTCGGGGTCCTGATGGGCCAATGGGAGAGCCCTGCAATACAAACACCAAAACAAGGAGATGCAACAAGCAAGAGGTGTTTATTGAATGAGTGCCCTAGGCGGGTATCATCAATCTTGGGGAAAGCTGCACATCCCTCAAAGGGTTCAGGCTCTTTTTATAGAGAAGACCGTAAATTAGCATACATGCATGGGTCACAAGATGATTGATTACAAAGTATGATCTCATGTTTGGGCGATCACCCAGGTGTGACCTGTTCTTCTTTAAAGGAAAAACCACAGAATGACTTGGAAAGGCTCCAGACTCTCCACTGGCCAGGTATGACCTAGACAGGACTGTTCATCTGGAATCATTTGTTCCAGGGTTGGAGCCTATTTCCTTGTTCTGGGACAAGACCTATGAGAAACATTTTATCTTTGTTTCTAAAGTCTTTCATACTCTGGCTTTCTCTTGGTTGTACATTTAGAGCCTTCAGTTATTCCACAAAGGTTTGATGATAAAGTAACTAGCCCTATTTAGCAAGATCAGCCTAGCATATAACCACTAGCCCCACCACCATAGTAACCTTTCCTGTTCTCATAATTCCTGATCTTTCCACCCATGTCAATGTCCATTCTTTATTATTTTCTATATTCTGCTTGCAAGAACTATTATTTTTATCCTTTCCTACATCCTTGCTCTGAAAACTAAAGTCTTTCATATGTAGTAACTTGGAAGAACATCTTACTTTCTGAGGGTAGAGGTTTAGGTAGTTTGTGTGGAACATGTCATAATCCAGAAACTTGAGTTTTGTGATAAATACAAATAAACTTCTTTTGACCATCTCAGAAGGTGGGTTCTTATCTTCAGATGGACAGATTCTGGCCCATAAGTAGAGGAAGGTAATTACAAATACCAGTTAGAGCCATGTGAACAATTATAGAAAAGAGGATTAAAGTTGACATGAGTGATTCTATTGTATGTTTTGGGAATGTGTTCATACAGATATGTGTGTTTTCTTTCAATTTCTTTATCATGCAATGTAATATTAAATAAGATGCTGTCAATGATTATCATATTTAAGTTTGAAATACTAAAAGAATGTCCCTCAAGGAATATTGCAACCTCTTCTAAGTTAATAATGCATTTGTGGTTGTTTGGGGGGCAGTTGTATTAAGTAGATGAAATTATAACCTTTTAAAATATACATTGCATTTTTACTTTTATATGAAATAATTAAATTAAGTATGGTGGAATTATGAGCTGGTTACTGTTTTCATTTGGAAATTCATCATGGCATAAGGTGACATGATTGTGTATCATGTTGACAAAGGATTGACTTGTAATGGCTATTCTCATTTGTCAATTTGACTCAATCTGTAATTAATGAAAATCAGGAAATTAAGGGCACACAAGTCAGAGATATTTGATTAATTTGAACTAGGAAGAACATCTTCATATCTATATGTTGAGATAGTGAGAATCACTCCTTTATTCTGGATCTTGATGAAAGAAGACATACTTTTAATTGGACCCCAAATTCTGGTGTAAGCTTGCTCATGCCTTGTAAGTTTGCAGGCTTGCTTGCAACCTAGAGGCAGGAGGGAGGGCCTAGTTGATACTCCAAATGACATCACAGATTTTGTTGAACCCTACTGGAAGGCATCACCCTCCCTGTGGAGTGGGGAGCATATGGGATGCAAGGGCAGTCGGGGACATGGGAGGGAATAACAGAGGCAGGGAGGGACAGAAGGATGTATGGAGGGAGGAAAGGAGGAATGGAGGGATGGAGAGGGAACTGGGATCAATATCTAAAATAAGAAAATAAATAAATAAATTTAAAAAAAGAAAAAAAGAAAAGCATAGAAGATAGTTTTTTTGCTTTTCCTGCTTGCTCATGTCTTGTTAGTAAGTTTTTAGGCTTGCTAGCCTTCACTGGCACTATACCCTTCTTCTTTGGGATTCCAGGATATACTGAAGACCACCTGAGACAAACCAAATCATAGACTATGCAATTTGGGAGTTATGGAATTTCTTTGTATAGCCAGCCTTTGTTGGATTAGCTGTACCACAGGGTGTAAGTCACTCTAACAATGAGCCACACACATTTATATACAGAAAAAGTCCCAATCCTTTTCTCTATTCGGGTGTATGAATATGTGGTGGTGGCCAATTCCCATGGTCCTTTTAGCGTCTCCTTATCTCTGTCTCTCAGTCTCTGTATCCCTCTGACTCTTTATCAGTCTCTCTTTTCCTCTCTCCATCTCTTTGTCTCTGTCTATGTACCTGTCTTTCTGTCTCTCATTTTCCATCTCTATTTGTCTCTTTCTTTGTAATTCCCTAAGTTGCTCCACCCATTTGTGTGTACTTGTTTGCTTTACCTGTTTTTATATGATTTGGTCAGTTTGTTTTTCTGTGATGTCCAGTAGCTTTCTCTATTATGAGGACACTCTTGTTAAAAAAAAAAAAAAAAAAAAAAAAAAACCTGCAGCAACTTATGTTGGGGACCTGAATATCGTTGGTAATCTGTGAGATTATCCACAGAATTACCTAGCCCAAATGAAAGCTCTACCTGTTATATTTCTAGAATGAGGGACTGTATTAAAAAAAATCTGCTACTGGAAGTCTCAGTTCTCTTGTGAGACGCTAAGTCCAGTCTCTAGGAATATGCTCATATTTTATTCCCATGTGAGAGAGAAGCACCACTGGAGAGAAATTTTCTGGAAAAGTAGGCTTGGAATTGCTGAATTGATTGAATCATGTCCTCTATGCTTAGTAGCCTGCTTCAGGCATGATGAACTGGGGAGAGTTGAAAGATTGGGGCATTTTACAGAACACATTTTGAAGAGGAACCATCTAAAACCCCTTCTTCAATAACTGTTCATTATGTTCTACTGGAAAACAAACAAACAAAAAAAAAAAACTCCTTCAATTTTATGTCATGAAACATATGAGTTTAAGTTCAAAATTTGAAGATCACAGAAGTCATCATTGAAGGATGCAAATCATAAGGTATTTAAAATCTGCATCCTGGAAGTCAACATGATAGAATTTGGAAGCATTTAGGATCGTCTCATAGTACATCATTAGTTTATCTGTAAGAGTATTTCCAATGTAGATTATCTGCTGGGGAGAAGCAAGATAACTAAACAAAGTTTAGTTGGTGGACCCATATCAGGGACTGGTCCCAGAGTGTGATTGGTTTGAAAGGCAGGAAAGATAGCAAATGTTTAATTGGTTGCTTCCTGGCTCTGCTTCCTGCCCACCAAATGTGAATTCTTCCACCCTGACCTCTGTGTTGTGAACACTGAGACGCCTGATGAGGTCAGGAAAACATCTCTACCCAGATCACATTTATGGTAGGAATCCAGGTAACACCATAAGAAGAGTAAATAACAGCAGTGTAGGCATTCCTACTATGACTTCTTTTATGAAAGATTAACCACAGTAAGAAAAATATTCTTTGTTCCAAACTTAACTACATCTACAACTAAACTAAAATCCAAAAATGGAAGGCATAATTGTGAAAAAAAATTTGCTTAAGTTAAAGTAGATAGAGCAACTTCCATTATGAACTTTGGAGGTCCAAAGATTGTATTAACCATTTGTGGTAGCCCCACTTGGTGGTGTCATTCTGTATTAACCTATGTTTGTACCTGGGAGGGGGAGTCTGGATTGAGAAATGACAGGTAAAGATACTAAGGAATTGACAGGCAGAATAGAGATAGGAGAGGAATACAGTGGATAATCAATGCCCCAAGTTTAAATTTCAACATTCTTAAATACCCCCCCTAAAGGTGAAAATGGTAAAGACTTCTTTATCAAAATACAAGGAAGAAACAGCCTTTCTTCTCTAATTCTGCAAACATTTGGTAACCATGCCACAGATAAATCCTTCTTTATCTGACCATGAGGGTTAGGAGTAACCACACCTCAGACCAAGTCTCTTGTTATTTAGATAAAACATCCTTGCCTCAGACCAAACATTTTATAGTAGCCAGACCATAAACCTTATCTTCTTTAAAAAAATCTTCCTGTTTTTAATATATACATATATATGTGCATATATATATACATATATATATATAATTTTTCTTATCTTACATATTGATCCCAGTTTTCTCTCCCTCCCTCCAACGAATGCCCAATGACCTCCTTTTATCCTATGCCCCCACCACTCCACAGGGAGTGTGATGTCCTCCAGGAGGGATCATCAATATCTGTCAAATCATTTGGAGCCCTCCCTCCTGCCTCTAAGTAAATGGAATATCACTCCATAGGGAAAGAGCTCCCAAAATCCTTTCATGCACTAGGGATACATCCTGGTACCACTGTCAGATCTATCTATTTCCTCCCACCCATGGGTTTTTCTGTTTGAAATGAATGTACCTGTGTGCCTATTTATCTCATTGTCACACTCTTATCTCTCTCTGTTTATATCTATCTCTGTCTCTCTCTCTCTCTCATTCTCTCTGTGTCTGTCTCCTTTTCTGTGTCACTGTATGTTTCCTTCTCTTTATCTCTTGCTCACTATTTCTCTGTGGCTTTCTCTCTGTTTCTCTCTGTGTGGTTTGACTCTCCCTCTGTGTCTCTGTTTTAATCTCTGCAGTTTTACCTATCTCTACTGCACGTAAATGTGTACAAGTGTGTCTGCATTTGTTTCTATGTTTTTCTGTCAGGTTGTTCTCCTGCAATGACCAGTGATTTTCTCTGGTATGAGCACATTCCTGTAGTTCAAGACAAGTGCCTCATCTTGTTGGCACCCTGAAAGCTTTGGCTTTATCATGTCTCCTAGAAACTCATCCACCCAAACTAAAACCTCCACCCAATGTATTATTGGGATGACAAACTATATGAACAGAGCAGGTGTTTCTGCCAAAGGGGCTGAAACCCCAGAAGAGTCTGCCCCCAAGTTTTCAGAATGATGCTCATGGGAGATCTGAACCAAAAGCCTGAGCACTTTTCTTCCAAATGAGGGACCATCCAGAGATAGCCTAGCATCATTTCAAAGGACACATTTGAAGGGAGGGGTACCTGACACCCTGACTCTAAATCCCCAGAGAAGGGTCACCAATGGTATTCATTATCCACTTGTAATTGGTGCTTAAATGAGGAACCAACTTTCCAGGTATCAAAACCAATTGATTGAAATTTCATATATGGAGGGAGGAACAGCATCGGAATCAGACATTCAGAGAGGCTGGGCTGGGAAATACTGAAGGAACTGATTCCATGAAGGCAGTTTCATGTCCTTTAGGCTTAGTGAGTCCCTCCAAACATCATGAACTGGAGAGAGACTACAGATGTAGATGGCATTTTACAGTTCAATGTTGGAGAACTAGCCATCACAAAAGCTTTTCTTTTATACCTGTTGAACATATTCTGATATCAAACAGAATAACCTCTCATTTTTCAGGTTCTACAGAGTAAACATGGGAGTTCAAAATTTGAAGAGGCTTCAAAACACCTGTTAAAAAGGAAAAATATATCATATTTGTCTTCCTTGGTTTGGGCTATATCAATCAGGATTGTGTTTTTTTCTAGTTCCATCCATGTGCCTGCAAATTTCATAAAGTCATTGTATTATCTCCTGACATGTACTGCATTGTTTACATATACCACAGTTTCCTTATCCATTCTTTACTTGAAGGGCACCTAGGTTGTTTCCAGGTTCTGGATTTTAGAAATGCTGATGCTATGTGGTATGATTGGTCATCCTGTGAATATATGCCTAAGAGTACTACTGTTGTGTCTTGAGGTAGATCAATTTCCACTTTTCTAAGAAACAGCTATCCAGATTTCCAAAGGGGCAGTACAAGTTTGTCCTCCAACCAGCACTGGAACAATGTTCCTCTTACTCCATTGCCACTCTAGCATAAGTGTAAAATCATATCTTAGATGACTTTATTTGAATTTCCCTGATGGCCCAGTATCTTGAGCAATTCTTTATTGGCCTTTTGGTCCTTTGAGAACCTTGTATTGGGAATTCTCTTTTTAGCACTGTATCCCATGAATTCTCTCATAAGATATTCCACAGGAAGCCAAGGACAAGCAGCCAACATACCACAACCTCAGAGAAGCAAGAAACAGGAAGAAGGGCCCTAAGACAGGCATACATGGATACTCCCATCCCAGAATATTGGGCACATGGGTGAATCTGGAGCTGGGTGTAGAACACGAGGGTCTGGGACGGTAAACTTGGGTAAAGGCCAGAGAGTAACTGAGCAAGGAAAGGGATACCTTGATAGAGGAAGATGTTCTGGGGTTAGCCAGACCCCTGGTTCTAGGGAAAATCTAAGGAATCCACAAGGATGAGCCCTGCTTAGAATCTAAGTCTTAGTGGACAGGGTATCTTAATTGCCCTTTCCTTGTAATCAGCTTGATGTCTACCTTAATTGTCAATGTAGTATCTTCTTCCAGTAACTGATGGAAGCTGATTTAGAGATTCACAACTAAACACTGGCCTATCTCCTGGAGTACAGTATTACAGAGGGAGGAGAGATAATAGGAGCATGGCGTGCATACCTTGATGGGGTAACCCACAGAAACAGATGATCCAAGAAAGATTTAATGGGAGGTCAATGCCTAGGGTCTGACAGCTGGGGAGATGCATAACACAGAACTGGGCCTTATAAATATGGGTGACATTGGGTGTCTTGGGAAGTATTTGGGAGTACTAGAAAGGGAAACAGAGCCCATTCTCTGTGGAGAGATAACTTGCTAAACCTAGGAACATGAGGGAAATTCTTTATCCGGTCTCAAATGATGTCACTTACTATGCTGATTCCCCATGTGGGAGTCCCCCATCCTGAGGAGTGAATTGGGTGTGGGGTTGGGAGAATGTGTGCATTGATGGGGGATTGAAAGGAAACTGGGATAGGTATGTAAAATAACATTGTTTTAAATTTTTTAAATGATAAAATGAAAAAAAAACTAGAGGGAAAATAATAGCCCAAATATAAGGAATTGAGAAACGGGAATCTACTCTGTGAACATGACTGAACTGAGAAGAATTTAGGATCTTCATTTAGCACAATAAGCAAAACACATTTCTATGTGTTCTGATGTGTCTCGACTTCATCTGGAATAAACCAACATCCTAAAATGCAGAACACTGCAGGGAGAAATAGTCTGCTTCAGTTGAGTTAGGTAGATCTACTTGCCCAGGAACATTGGAGACAGAGGGAAACATACTTATCCTGATTTTGAGGACAGAAAACAGACAAACCTTTAATCCTAAATTTGATCATTAATAAGGACACACCCTCTGGTGAGAACCTATAAAGGGACATGCACAGAGGAAAGTCTTCCTCTTTGCCCACTGGCCCTCACCTTGAAGCAAGTCTGTTCCTTCACTGGTATTAGCTACTAATATTCTGAATTCCTGCAAATACTGAAGACCAGCAGACAGGTCTAACCTCCCAGACTGAGTAAATAAGGGATTATTAGACTTTCCCTTTACAACTAGACATTGTGTGATTGACAGGACTGTAGCCCCTACTCCTGTTCTTCATACAGACAGAGATTCCTTCTATATGGGCTGTAGCTCTGGAGAACACCAGAACAACATTTTTTGGTACTATAAAATATTAGAAATGAGGCAACAGTTGAGTATGATTGTCTAAAGTAGGTACCCTTTGACTTAAGATTCAGTGTAGATAAGAAAATAGAGTGATGTAACTCTCTGTAGTCCTTTAAACTTTCTTCTCTGAAATTAATATAGAAATCTGGCATATGTATATATATATATGTATATATATATATATACATATATATATATATATATATATATGAAGTTTTATTTTACTTATTGATTTCAGTTTCCTCTCCCTTCTTCCATCATATTCCCCTCGCCCTCCCATGCCATCACCTCCTCCACTGGGAGGGTGATGCCTTCCAGGAGGGACTATCAAAATATGGGCACAAAATTTCGGAGAGACCCCAGTCTCTAGGCCCATAGTAGTTAGTGGATGGGAGAGGAAAACAGAAAATAAATTTCTAAAAGTTATCTCTGGTGATATATTGTTTAGGACTTATTAAAGCTATCAAAATGACAAAGCAATCATACTAGTGAACTATAGAGCCCAGGCAGACACCTTTTATCTGAGGATTCAGGAGCCAAAGGCAGATGGTTCTCTCTATGTTCAAGTACTACCAGTGCTACATCAGGGTTTGAACAAGTATAAAAGAGTAACAGAGCTCATGCTCGTGATCCCAGCACTGTAGTGGTACAAATGATAGGCACCAGGTATTGTGTATTCAGTCTCAGAATTGTCTCCAGTTATGCTGAGGAGGTATAGCAGTCTGATGCTTGGGGAGAGTTCTTGGAGTCTGAGGTAGAGGCAAGATATAGGGCTTGTCGTATTTGCTTCTCTGGTCTTCAGCTCAAAGGTTGAACCCCAATATCAGTGACTGTGTCTTTTATTTTACTCATTACATATCTCTAATTGTGACTATCAGGTGGAAGTAGAAAGAGTCCTACTTCTTCATATTGGATACAGGTTAACATTCATAGGACCACAATCAGAAAACAAGGACACAGCAGCCGAGAGCTGGAGCTACACAGAGATCTGGTTAAAGAAATATTCCTACAGATGGACTACAAAAAAAGTTCCATTTTTTCCAGCAGAACTCTGGGGAAGCCATTAAAAGCCAACCTCCACATCAGGAGCCAATGAGGTGGACCAATGGTGTCTGAAAGTACACCCGAACAGGGTCGATGAAGAAAGAAAAGATTACTTCTCAGTATAACTAATGTTACAAGGGTGCCCAAAGCAACCACTATGGGCAAAAATTCCACTTTTGAAACGCAAATTCTGCAGGAGAGAAAATCAAAATCATGAAGACACCATATTATTCAGATTGGTGCAAAATCAATACTGGGGACTCAAAAAATTCATTATTCGCCATTTCATACTAACCAAGGAGCATTGGATCCTTCAAAACAATGACCTCTCTCTTCTCTGCACTACGATGCTGATCCAAGATGCATTCACTATCACCAAACAGAGCATTTTGTCAGAGACCCAGGTTCCAAGGTGCTCAATGGCAGATGAGCAAGGAGAGCTATAGGATAATGAACCCCACACTCTCATCATGGCTGACCTGCACAGTGCAGGGCAGCTGAAAACTCAGGCACTGGATTTCATTACAGCTCATGCTTCTAAGGTCTCTGAGACCTCAGGCTGGAAGACAATGGTGGGCTCATACCCCCATTTGCTGGCTGAAGCATACAGCTCCCTGGTTCCTGGTCACTGCTCTTTAAAGGAGCCCCCTCGGAAACGCCTGAGGCTAACTTAGGATCCACTGTGCTGTGACCTACAGGTGCATTCCAGAAGCAGCAGCTAGCATGGGGACCCAAGACCCCAGGGTAGACCCTGGGGCATGTGTAGCACATTTAGAGAATCTGGGGAAAGGCAGCATAGGGACTCAGGCCTTCAATACCCACTGTCAATGAGTTGAATGGCAGGTTGGGGAAGGGGGAGCACTGTGTTCTAGCATACACTATCCAGTGGCTCTACTGCTTTGCTTTCTGGCCAGTGAATGGGATACTGGCATTCAATATACTTGGCGGCCCCAAGCACATTTCAGGAGGGTTTCTTTGGACCAAGCTGTCTGGATTAAACTGAGCAGAGCATGTGATCAAAATTTAGAGAAACCTTATCAAGTTTGCTCACAAGAGACCTGGATGAGCAAGAAGCTCTTATTTCTTATTCTCCAAACTTAGTGTGGTGGTACTGGAATGGAGAGTCAGTTGGTCTAAACAATGGTTGCTCCAGAATTGGAACAGTTCGTGAGTTCAGGTCTCAGTAGACACGTGGGACTTCTGAAGGAACACTAACGGGAGACCCAGAGGATTGATTGAAGGCCTAATCTTATCTCTTTGGGTGCATCCTTCTCTGTTAACCAAAGGCAATATACATTGTGAATAAAAATTTTACAGTAAGTCTTTGCATTCTGTGATGCACACACACACACACACACACACACACACACACACACTCACACACACACCAGCCTTTAATCCAGAAGTTGAGCTGAGGAGACACACTTTTAATTAGGCCACACACTCCAGAGCAAGTGTATAAAGCACCATGAAAGAAGAAAGCTATTTCTCTTTGACTGCTTCCCCTAACCTTGCAGCAAGTCCATTGCTTCACTGGCAGAAGAGAATACTTATTCTCCCTTTTTTCAGCATTTACTGAAAACAACCAACAGACACATCTAACCTCCTAGACTGAGTAAGTACTGGATCTTTGGTCTTTTCCTTCAAAGCTAGGCATTGTATTATTAGCATGATCCAAGGACTAAGTCATTGTTTTTCTGTTTTGTTTGTTTGTTTTATATAACCAAGTCCATTTAAATGAAACCAACATTTATAGACAATATTTGGGAATTTGGGTGCCGTTCTTTCCTAACTGCTTCCTGCTGGTAAGGGGTGCAGTCATGGGGTATTCTAAGAAGAAGCAGAAATCCTTGCTGCAGACTGTAAGCTGCTTTGTTCAGTTGTTTTGAATGTAGGATCACCTGGTACTCCGTTTTAGGTGGTCTGGCTTGATCAAACCACCCACATTAGTCTGGAAGGAATCCACAATTTTTCTTTTTCTGTGGAAACAAACATAGAAATCCATGAGAAGTCCCACATGTCTACTGAGACCTGACCTCGTGAACCATTCCGATGCTGGAGCAACCATTGTTTAGACCAACTGACTCTCCATTCCAGTACCACCACACTAAGTTTGGAGAATAAGAAGTAAGAGCTTCTTGCTCATCCAGGTCTCTTGTGAGCCAACTTGATAAGGTTTCTCTAAATTCTTGATCACATGCTCTGCTCAGATTAATCCAGACAGCATGGTCCAAAGAAACCCTCCTGAAATGTGCTTGGGGCCGCCAAATATATTGAATATGCCAGTATCCCATTCCCTGGCCAGAAAGCAAAGCAGTAGAGCTACTCGATAGTGTATGCTAGAACACAGTGCTCCCCTTCCCCAACCTGCCATCAACTCATTGAAAGCTGGTATTGAAGTCCTGAGTCCCTATGCTGCCTTTCCCCAGATTCTCTAAACGTGCTACACATGTCCCAGAGTCTACCCGGGAATCTTGGGTACCCATGCTGGCTGCTGCTTCTGGAATGCACCTGTAGGTAACAGCCCAGAGGATCCTAAGTTAGCCTCAGGCGTTTCCGAGGGGGCTCCTGTAAAGAGCAGTGAGCAGAAGCCAGGGAGCTGTATGCTTCAGCCAGCAAATGGGGGTATGAGCCCACCATTGTCTTCCAGCCTGAGGTCTCAGAGACCTGAGAAGCATGAGCTGTAATGAAATCCAGTGCCTGAGTTTTCAGCTGCCCTGCACTGTGCAGGTCAGCCAGGATGAGAGTGTGGGCAGCATTCTCCACAGAGAGGTCCCTGCAGAGGGCAGCCTCGCACATGACCTTCAAACGCTCGAGGCCATACCTGTCAGCAGCTGGCAGCACAGCATCTGCCATGCTGTGGAGGGCTGGTGCCTTTCCGGTGTACATGAAGCCCATCATTGCCTCGACGACCTGCGGCTCCAGATCTTGGATCTCAACTCGGTTTGTTCTGCTTTCCTCCATGTCATGCTGAAACATGGCTCTGAAAACCGGAGAGCGAGCTGCTAAGATGGCCTTATGAGCCCGGAACTCTTGGCCAGCTACCACCAGGCAGCAGTCAGTGAAGAGGGATTTCTCCCACAGTGCTCCTAGCTCGTCTGCCATCGTGCTCTGGGCAGAGAGGTTGAAGGAGCCTTGGATCATGTTCACCTTGCACACGAGGGTGAGTCTGTCATCCGGGAGAAGCAGAGGCTCCTGGGACCAAAGGAAATCTCGAAGGATGAACTTTTTGAATCCATGGTGTTTGTTTTGCAGAAACCTGAAGAACGCTGGGCTCTTCTTGACTTGGCTTTTCTCTGCATTGGCATCGATAATCCAGAATTGGAACTTTGCCCAGATTGGGTTCTTAGGGCAGCTGAGCAAGCCTAAGAAAACTGTCAAGTAATCTTTACTTTCTTCATCGACCCAGTCCGGGTGTACACTCAAGCACCATGTGTGTGCGTCATTGGATCCGGATGAGAAAGTGGGACTTCTAATGCATTTCACCTTATTGTTCTCCAAGCAAAAACGGAAGTTGCTGATGGTCCACTTGTAGCAGAATTTCCGGATGCTGATTGGTGTGTCGCTCCAGCTCTCCATTGCCAATTGCGCCGACATACCTGCTTGTGACACTTTGCAGGTTAACCTCGGCGCAAAATGAAGAGCTAGGATTATTTTTGGTCATCAACCTGGAGGTCACAATCAGAGATAATTTTTAAATTCTTAGTTTCCATTACTTCTCTATTCCCTCCTCTATCATTCTGCAATCTCGGGTCTCTATCAAGGTTTCTTTCCAGATGGAAATGTAGGTTTCAGAGAAGGCCCTCTAGGATGCTGGGAAGTGCTATGACAATAACTCCCATTTTCCAGATTTAACCTCAGGCTAGCAGGTCAATCGTGACATTTACATACAACTTTTGTAAAAAATTTGACATAGGATCTCTAGACTAACAGAACCATTGGAAGAAACCTCTCCATATGAAAAAAACAAATAAAAAGTTGCATTACAATGACCTAGACATCAGGAAGGAAGGGAGGGAGGGAGGGAGGGAGAGAAGGAGGGAGGGAGGGAGGCAGGGAGGGAGAAAAGGAGGGAAGAAGGGAGAGTGAACTGGCATCCACATGTAAAACAATAAATTAAATATAAAAAATGCTTTGACTCCAAAATATAAGTTCAAGGACAAGTTACTGAGGAAAAGGATTTCTAGTTTTGTTTCCACAGAAAATGAAAAGATGTGGATTCCCTCCAGACGAACGTGGCTTGATCACGCCAGACCTCCTGAAACAGAGTTCTAGGTGATCTTATATTCAAAACACCTGGACAAAGCGGCCTTACAGACTACAGCCAGGATTTCTGAATCTTCTTCCAATCCCCCATGACAGCGCCCCTTAGCAGCAGGAAGTCGTTTGGAAAGAACAATGCCCAAATTCCCAAATATTGTGTATAAATGTTTGTTTTCATTTAATTGGACTTTGTTTGTTGTATAAAATAAATTTTAAAAAAATGCTTTGACTCCAAAATATGAGTTCAAGGACAAGTTACTGGGGAAAAGGATTTCTATGTTTGTTTCCACAGAAAAGGAAAAATTGTGGATTCCTTCCAGACTAATGTGGGTGGTTTGATCAAGCCAGACCACCTAAAACGGAGTACCAGGTGATCCTACATTCAAAACAGCTGAACAAAGCAGCCTTACAGACTACAGCAAGGATTTCTGCTTCTTCTTAGAATACCCATGACAGCACCCCTTGCCAGCAGGAAGTAGTTAGGAAAGAACGGCACCCAAATTCCCAAATATTGTCTATAAATGTTGGTTTTCATTTAAATGGACTTGGTTATATAAAACAAACAAACAAATAAACAAAACAGAAAAACAATGACCTTGTCCTTGGATCATGCTAATGACACAATGCCTAGCTTTGAAGGAAAAGACCAAAGAAACAGTACTTACTCAGTCTAGGAGGTTAGATGTGTCTGTTGGTTGTTTTCAGTAAATGCTGAAAAAAGGGAGAATAAGTATTCTCTTCTGCCAGTGAAGCAATGGACTTACTGCCGGGTTAGGGGAAGCAGTCAAAGAGAAATAGCTTTCTTCTTTCATGGTGCTTTATAGTCTCGCTCTGGAGGGTGTGGCCCAATTAAAGGTATGTCTCCTCAGCTCAACTTCTGGATTAAAGGCAGGTGTGTGCGCGTGCTCGCGGTTGCGTGCGCTCGCGTGGGCGCGCATCACGGAATGCAAAGACTTTTTGTAAAATTTTTATTCACAATGTATATTGCCTTTGGTTAACAGAGAAGGATGCACCCACAGAGATAAGACGAGGCCTTCAATCAATCCTCTGGGTCTCCCGTTAGAGTTCCTTGA
The DNA here is from genome assembly GCF_943737965.1 of Phodopus roborovskii. Lineage (NCBI taxonomy): Eukaryota > Metazoa > Chordata > Mammalia > Rodentia > Cricetidae > Phodopus > Phodopus roborovskii. Next base: position 1,918,977 of record NW_026126539.1, on the reverse strand, counting down.
GAAGTCCCACGTGTCTACTGAGACCTGAACTCACGAACTGTTCCGATGCTGGAGCAACCATTGTTGAGACCAATTGACTCTCCAATCCAGTACCACCACACTAAGTTTGGAGAATAAGAAATAAGAGCTTCTTGCTCATCCAGGTCTCTTGTGAGCAAACTTGATAAGGTTTCTCTAAATTCTTGATCACATTCTCTGCTCAGTTTAATCCAGACAGCTTGGTCCAAAGAAACCCTCCTGAAATGTGCTTGGGGCCGCCAAGTATATTGAATGCCAGTATCCCATTCCCTGGCCAGAAAACAAAGCAGTAGAGCCACTCGATAGTGTATGCTAGAACACAGTGCTCCCCCTTCCCCAACCTGCCATTCAACTCATTGACAGCGGGTATTGAAGGCCTGAGTCCCCATGCTGCCTTTCCCCAGATTCTCTAAACCTGCTACATATGTCCCAGGGTCTACCCGGGGGTCTTGGGTACCCATGCTGGCTGCTGCTTCTGGAATGCACCTGTAGGTCACAGCCCAGAGGATCCTAAGTTAGCCTCAGGCGTTTCCGAGGGGGCTCCTGTAAAGAGCAGTGAGCAGAAGCCAGGGAGCTGTATGCTTCAGCCAGCAAATGGGGGTATGAGCCCACCATTGTCTTCCAGCCTGAGGTCTCAGAGACCTGAGAAGCATGAGCTGTAATGAAATCCAGTGCCTGAGTTTTCAGCTGCCCTGCACTGTGCAGGTCAGCCAGGATGAGAGTGTGGGCAGCATTCTCCACAGAGAGGTCCCTGCAGAGGGCAGCCTCGCACATGACCTTCAAACGCTCGAGGCCATACCTGTCAGCAGCTGGCAGCACAGCATCTGCCATGCTGTGGAGGGCTGGTGCCTTTCCGGTGTACATGAAGCCCATCATTGCCTCGACGACCTGCGGCTCCAGATCTTGGATCTCAACTCGGTTTGTTCTGCTTTCCTCCATGTCATGCTGAAACATGGCTCTGAAAACCGGAGAGCGAGCTGCTAAGATGGCCTTATGAGCCCGGAACTCTTGGCCAGCTACCACCAGGCAGCAGTCAGTGAAGAGGGATTTCTCCCACAGCGCTCCTAGCTCGTCTGCCATCGTGCTCTGGGCAGAGAGGTTGAAGGAGCCTTGGATCATGTTCACCTTGCACACGAGGGTGAGTCTGTCATCCGGGGAGAAGCAGAGGCTCCTGGGACCAAAGGAAATCTCGAAGGATGAACTTTTTGAATCCATGGTGTTTGTTTTGCAGAAACCTGAAGAACGCTGGGCTCTTCTTGACTTGGCTTTTCTCTGCATTGGCATCGATAATCCAGAATTGGAACTTTGCCCAGATTGGGTTCTTAGGGCAGCTGAGCAAGCCTAAGAAAACTGTCAAGTAATCTTTACTTTCTTCATCGACCCTGTCCGGGTGTACACTCAGGCACCATGTGTGTGCGTCATTGGATCCGGATGAGAAAGTGGGACTTCTAATGCATTTCACCTTATTGTTCTCCAAGCAAAAACGGAAGTTGCTGATGGTCCACTTGTGGCAGAATTTCCGGATGCTGATTGGTGTGTCGCTCCAGCTCTCCATTGCCAATTGCGCCGACATACCTGCTTGTGACAGTTTGCAGGTTAACCTCGGCCCAAAATGAAGAGCTAGGATTATTTTTGGTCATCAACCTGGAGGTCACAATCAGAGATAATTTTTAAATTCTTAGTTTCCATTTTCTTCTCTATTCCCTCCTCTATCATTCTGCAATCTCGGGTCTCTATCAAGGTTTCTTTCCAGATGGAAATGTAGGTTTCAGAGAAGGCCCTCTAGGATGCTGGGAAGTGCTATGACAATAACTCCCATTTTCCAGATTTAACCTCAGGCTAGCAGGTCAATCGTGACATTTACATACAACTTTTGTAAAAAATTTGACATAGGATCTCTAGACTAACAGAACCATTGGAAGAAACCTCTCCATATGAAAAAAACAAATAAAAAGTTGCATTACAATGACCTAGACATCAGGCAGGAAGGGAGGGAGGGAGGAAAGTTGGGAGGGTAGGAGGGAGGGAGGGAGAGAAGGAGGGAAGAAGGGAGAGTGAACTGGCATCCACATGTAAAACAATAAATTAAATATAAAAAATGCTTTGACTCCAAAATATAAGTTCAAGGACAAGTTACTGGGGAAAAGGATTTCTATGTTTGTTTCCACAGAAAATGAAAAGATGTGGATTCCCTCCAGACGAATGTGGCTTGATCACGCCAGACCTCCTGAAACAGAGTTCTAGGTGATCTTATATTCAAAACACCTGGACAAAGCGGCCTTACAGACTACAGCCAGGATTTCTGAATAATCTTCCAATCCCCCATGACAGCGCCCCTTAGCAGCAGGAAGTCGTTTGGAAAGAACAATGCCCAAATTCCCAAATATTGTGTATAAATGTTTGTTTTCATTTAATTGGACTTTGTTTGTTGTATAAAATAAATTTTAAAAAAATGCTTTGACTCCAAAATATGAGTTCAAGGACAAGTTACTGGGGAAAAGGATTTCTATGTTTGTTTCCACAGAAAAGGAAAAATTGTGGATTCCTTCCAGACTAATGTGGGTGGTTTGATCAAGCCAGACCACCTAAAAGGGAGTACCAGGTGATCCTACATTCAAAACAGCTGAACAAAGCAGCCTTACAGACTACAGCCAGGATTTCTGAATAATCTTCCAATCCCCCATGACAGCGCCCCTTAGCAGCAGGAAGTCGTTTGGAAAGAACAATGCCCAAATTCCCAAATATTGTGTATAAATGTTTGTTTTCATTTAATTGGACTTTGTTTGTTGTATAAAATAAATTTTAAAAAAATGCTTTGACTCCAAAATATGAGTTCAAGGACAAGTTACTGGGGAAAAGGATTTCTATGTTTGTTTCCACAGAAAAGGAAAAATTGTGGATTCCTTCCAGACTAATGTGGGTGGTTTGATCAAGCCAGACCACCTAAAACGGAGTACCAGGTGATCCTACATTCAAAACAGCTGAACAAAGCAGCCTTACAGACTACAGCAAGGATTTCTGCTTCTTCTTAGAATACCCATGACAGCACCCCTTGCCAGCAGGAAGTAGTTAGGAAAGAACGGCACCCAAATTCCCAAATATTGTCTATAAATGTTGGTTTTCATTTAAATGGACTTGGTTATATAAAACAAACAAACAAATAAACAAAACAGAAAAACAATGACCTTGTCCTTGGATCATGCTAATGACACAATGCCTAGCTTTGAAGGAAAAGACCAAAGAAACAGTACTTACTCAGTCTAGGAGGTTAGATGTGTCTGTTGGTTGTTTTCAGTAAATGCTGAAAAAAGGGAGAATAAGTATTCTCTTCTGCCAGTGAAGCAATGGACTTGCTGCCGGGTTAGGGGGAAGCAGTCAAAGAGAAATAGCTTTCTTCTTTCATGGTGCTTTATAGTCTCGCTCTGGAGGGTGTGGCCCAATTAAAGGTATGTCTCCTCAGCTCAACTTCTGGATTAAAGGCAGGTGTGTGCGCGTGCTCGCGGTTGCGTGCGCTCGCGTGGGCGCGCATCACGGAATGCAAAGACTTTTTGTAAAATTTTTATTCACAATGTATATTGCCTTTGGTTAACAGAGAAGGATGCACCCACAGAGATAAGACGAGGCCTTCAATCAATCCTCTGGGTCTCCCGTTAGAGTTCCTTGAGAAGTCCCACGTGTCTACTGAGACCTGAACTCACGAACTGTTCCGATGCTGGAGCAACCATTGTTGAGACCGACTGACTCTCCAATCCAGTACCACCACACTAAGTTTGGAGAATAAGAAATAAGAGCTTCTTGCTCATCCAGGTCTCTTGTGAGCAAACTTGATAAGGTTTCTCTAAATTCTTGATCACATGCTCTGCTCAGTTTAATCCAGACAGCTTGGTCCAAAGAAACCCTCCTGAAATGTGCTTGGGGCCGCCAAGTATATTGAATGCCAGTATCCCATTCCCTGGCCAGAAAACAAAGCAGTAGAGCCACTCGATAGTGTATGCTAGAACACAGTGCTCCCCCTTCCCCAACCTGCCATTCAACTCATTGACAGCGGGTATTGAAGGCCTGAGTCCCCATGCTGCCTTTCCCCAGATTCTCTAAACCTGCTACATATGTCCCAGGGTCTACCCGGGGGTCTTGGGTACCCATGCTGGCTGCTGCTTCTGGAATGCACCTGTAGGTCACAGCCCAGAGGATCCTAAGTTAGCCTCAGGCGTTTCCGAGGGGGCTCCTGTAAAGAGCAGTGAGCAGAAGCCAGGGAGCTGTATGCTTCAGCCAGCAAATGGGGGTATGAGCCCACCATTGTCTTCCAGCCTGAGGTCTCAGAGACCTGAGAAGCATGAGCTGTAATGAAATCCAGTGCCTGAGTTTTCAGCTGCCCTGCACTGTGCAGGTCAGCCAGGATGAGAGTGTGGGCAGCATTCTCCACAGAGAGGTCCCTGCAGAGGGCAGCCTCGCACATGACCTTCAAACGCTCGAGGCCATACCTGTCAGCAGCTGGCAGCACAGCATCTGCCATGCTGTGGAGGGCTGGTGCCTTTCCGGTGTACATGAAGCCCATCATTGCCTCGACGACCTGCGGCTCCAGATCTTGGATCTCAACTCGGTTTGTTCTGCTTTCCTCCATGTCATGCTGAAACATGGCTCTGAAAACCGGAGAGCGAGCTGCTAAGATGGCCTTATGAGCCCGGAACTCTTGGCCAGCTACCACCAGGCAGCAGTCAGTGAAGAGGGATTTCTCCCACAGCGCTCCTAGCTCGTCTGCCATCGTGCTCTGGGCAGAGAGGTTGAAGGAGCCTTGGATCATGTTCACCTTGCACACGAGGGTGAGTCTGTCATCCGGGAGAAGCAGAGGCTCCTGGGACCAAAGGAAATCTCGAAGGATGAACTTTTTGAATCCATGGTGTTTGTTTTGCAGAAACCTGAAGAACGCTGGGCTCTTCTTGACTTGGCTTTTCTCTGCATTGGCATCGATAATCCAGAATTGGAACTTTGCCCAGATTGGGTTCTTAGGGCAGCTGAGCAAGCCTAAGAAAACTGTCAAGTAATCTTTACTTTCTTCATCGACCCCGTCCGGGTGTACACTCAGGCACCATGTGTGTGCGTCATTGGATCCGGATGAGAAAGTGGGACTTCTAATGCATTTCACCTTATTGTTCTCCAAGCAAAAACGGAAGTTGCTGATGGTCCACTTGTGGCAGAATTTCCGGATGCTGATTGGTGTGTCGCTCCAGCTCTCCATTGCCAATTGCGCCGACATACCTGCTTGTGACAGTTTGCAGGTTAACCTCGGCCCAAAATGAAGAGCTAGGATTATTTTTGGTCATCAACCTGGAGGTCACAATCAGAGATAATTTTTAAATTCTTAGTTTCCATTTTCTTCTCTATTCCCTCCTCTATCATTCTGCAATCTCGGGTCTCTATCAAGGTTTCTTTCCAGATGGAAATGTAGGTTTCAGAGAAGGCCCTCTAGGATGCTGGGAAGTGCTATGACAATAACTCCCATTTTCCAGATTTAACCTCAGGCTAGCAGGTCAATCGTGACATTTACATACAACTTTTGTAAAAAATTTGACATAGGATCTCTAGACTAACAGAACCATTGGAAGAAACCTCTCCATATGAAAAAAACAAATAAAAAGTTGCATTACAATGACCTAGACATCAGGCAGGAAGGGAGGGAGGGAGGAAAGTTGGGAGGGTAGGAGGGAGGGAGGGAGAGAAGGAGGGAAGAAGGGAGAGTGAACTGGCATCCACATGTAAAACAATAAATTAAATATAAAAAATGCTTTGACTCCAAAATATAAGTTCAAGGACAAGTTACTGAGGAAAAGGATTTCTAGTTTTGTTTCCACAGAAAATGAAAAGATGTGGATTCCCTCCAGACGAACGTGGCTTGATCACGCCAGACCTCCTGAAACAGAGTTCTAGGTGATCTTATATTCAAAACACCTGGACAAAGCGGCCTTACAGACTACAGCCAGGATTTCTGAATAATCTTCCAATCCCCCATGACAGCGCCCCTTAGCAGCAGGAAGTCGTTTGGAAAGAACAATGCCCAAATTCCCAAATATTGTGTATAAATGTTTGTTTTCATTTAATTGGACTTTGTTTGTTGTATAAAATAAATTTTAAAAACATGCTTTGACTCCAAAATATGAGTTCAAGGACAAGTTACTGGGGAAAAGGATTTCTATGTTTGTTTCCACAGAAAAGGAAAAATTGTGGATTCCTTCCAGACTAATGTGGGTGATTTGATCAAGCCAGACCACCTAAAAGGGAGTACCAGGTGATCCTACATTCAAAACAGCTGAACAAAGCAGCCTTACAGACTACAGCCAGGATTTCTGAATAATCTTCCAATCCCCCATGACAGCGCCCCTTAGCAGCAGGAAGTCGTTTGGAAAGAACAATGCCCAAATTCCCAAATATTGTGTATAAATGTTTGTTTTCATTTAATTGGACTTTGTTTGTTGTATAAAATAAATTTTAAAAAAATGCTTTGACTCCAAAATATGAGTTCAAGGACAAGTTACTGGGGAAAAGGATTTCTATGTTTGTTTCCACAGAAAAGGAAAAATTGTGGATTCCTTCCAGACTAATGTGGGTGGTTTGATCAAGCCAGACCACCTAAAACGGAGTACCAGGTGATCCTACATTCAAAACAGCTGAACAAAGCAGCCTTACAGACTACAGCAAGGATTTCTGCTTCTTCTTAGAATACCCATGACAGCACCCCTTGCCAGCAGGAAGTAGTTAGGAAAGAACGGCACCCAAGTTCCCAAATATTGTCTATAAATGTTGGTTTTCATTTAAATGGACTTGGTTATATAAAACAAACAAACAAATAAACAAAACAGAAAAACAATGACCTTGTCCTTGGATCATGCTAATGACACAATGCCTAGCTTTGAAGGAAAAGACCAAAGAAACAGTACTTACTCAGTCTAGGAGGTTAGATGTGTCTGTTGGTTGTTTTCAGTAAATGCTGAAAAAAGGGAGAATAAGTATTCTCTTCTGCCAGTGAAGCAATGGACTTGCTGCCGGGTTAGGGGAAGCAGTCAAAGAGAAATAGCTTTCTTCTTTCATGGTGCTTTATAGTCTCGCTCTGGAGGGTGTGGCCCAATTAAAGGTATGTCTCCTCAGCTCAACTTCTGGATTAAAGGCAGGTGTGTGCGCGTGCTCGCGGTTGCGTGCGCTCGCGTGGGCGCGCATCACGGAATGCAAAGACTTTTTGTAAAATTTTTATTCACAATGTATATTGCCTTTGGTTAACAGAGAAGGATGCACCCACAGAGATAAGACGAGGCCTTCAATCAATCCTCTGGGTCTCCCGTTAGAGTTCCTTGAGAAGTCCCACGTGTCTACTGAGACCTGAACTCACGAACTGTTCCGATGCTGGAGCAACCATTGTTGAGACCGACTGACTCTCCAATCCAGTACCACCACACTAAGTTTGGAGAATAAGAAATAAGAGCTTCTTGCTCATCCAGGTCTCTTGTGAGCAAACTTGATAAGGTTTCTCTAAATTCTTGATCACATGCTCTGCTCAGTTTAATCCAGACAGCTTGGTCCAAAGAAACCCTCCTGAAATGTGCTTGGGGCCGCCAAGTATATTGAATGCCAGTATCCCATTCCCTGGCCAGAAAACAAAGCAGTAGAGCCACTCGATAGTGTATGTTAGAACACAGTGCTCCCCCTTCCCCAACCTGCCATTCAACTCATTGACAGCGGGTATTGAAGGCCTGAGTCCCCATGCTGCCTTTCCCCAGATTCTCTAAACCTGCTACATATGTCCCAGGGTCTACCCGGGGGTCTTGGGTACCCATGCTGGCTGCTGCTTCTGGAATGCACCTGTAGGTCACAGCCCAGAGGATCCTAAGTTAGCCTCAGGCGTTTCCGAGGGGGCTCCTGTAAAGAGCAGTGAGCAGAAGCCAGGGAGCTGTATGCTTCAGCCAGCAAATGGGGGTATGAGCCCACCATTGTCTTCCAGCCTGAGGTCTCAGAGACCTGAGAAGCATGAGCTGTAATGAAATCCAGTGCCTGAGTTTTCAGCTGCCCTGCACTGTGCAGGTCAGCCAGGATGAGAGTGTGGGCAGCATTCTCCACAGAGAGGTCCCTGCAGAGGGCAGCCTCGCACATGACCTTCAAACGCTCGAGGCCATACCTGTCAGCAGCTGGCAGCACAGCATCTGCCATGCTGTGGAGGGCTGGTGCCTTTCCGGTGTACATGAAGCCCATCATTGCCTCGACGACCTGCGGCTCCAGATCTTGGATCTCAACTCGGTTTGTTCTGCTTTCCTCCATGTCATGCTGAAACATGGCTCTGAAAACCGGAGAGCGAGCTGCTAAGATGGCCTTATGAGCCCGGAACTCTTGGCCAGCTACCACCAGGCAGCAGTCAGTGAAGAGGGATTTCTCCCACAGCGCTCCTAGCTCGTCTGCCATCGTGCTCTGGGCAGAGAGGTTGAAGGAGCCTTGGATCATGTTCACCTTGCACACGAGGGTGAGTCTGTCATCCGGGAGAAGCAGAGGCTCCTGGGACCAAAGGAAATCTCGAAGGATGAACTTTTTGAATCCATGGTGTTTGTTTTGCAGAAACCTGAAGAACGCTGGGCTCTTCTTGACTTGGCTTTTCTCTGCATTGGCATCGATAATCCAGAATTGGAACTTTGCCCAGATTGGGTTCTTAGGGCAGCTGAGCAAGCCTAAGAAAACTGTCAAGTAATCTTTACTTTCTTCATCGACCCCGTCCGGGTGTACACTCAGGCACCATGTGTGTGCGTCATTGGATCCGGATGAGAAAGTGGGACTTCTAATGCATTTCACCTTATTGTTCTCCAAGCAAAAACGGAAGTTGCTGATGGTCCACTTGTGGCAGAATTTCCGGATGCTGATTGGTGTGTCGCTCCAGCTCTCCATTGCCAATTGCGCCGACATACCTGCTTGTGACAGTTTGCAGGTTAACCTCGGCCCAAAATGAAGAGCTAGGATTATTTTTGGTCATCAACCTGGAGGTCACAATCAGAGATAATTTTTAAATTCTTAGTTTCCATTTTCTTCTCTATTCCCTCCTCTATCATTCTGCAATCTCGGGTCTCTATCAAGGTTTCTTTCCAGATGGAAATGTAGGTTTCAGAGAAGGCCCTCTAGGATGCTGGGAAGTGCTATGACAATAACTCCCATTTTCCAGATTTAACCTCAGGCTAGCAGGTCAATCGTGACATTTACATACAACTTTTGTAAAAAATTTGACATAGGATCTCTAGACTAACAGAACCATTGGAAGAAACCTCTCCATATGAAAAAAACAAATAAAAAGTTGCATTACAATGACCTAGACATCAGGCAGGAAGGGAGGGAGGGAGGAAAGTTGGGAGGGTAGGAGGGAGGGAGGGAGAGAAGGAGGGAAGAAGGGAGAGTGAACTGGCATCCACATGTAAAACAATAAATTAAATATAAAAAATGCTTTGACTCCAAAATATAAGTTCAAGGACAAGTTACTGGGGAAAAGGATTTCTAGTTTTGTTTCCACAGAAAATGAAAAGATGTGGATTCCCTCCAGACGAACGTGGCTTGATCACGCCAGACCTCCTGAAACAGAGTTCTAGGTGATCTTATATTCAAAACACCTGAACAAAGCAGCCTTACAGACTACAGCAAGGATTTCTGCTTCTTCTTAGAATACCCATGACAGCACCCCTTGCCAGCAGGAAGTAGTTAGGAAAGAACGGCACCCAAATTCCCAAATATTGTCTATAAATGTTGGTTTTCATTTAAATGGACTTGGTTATATAAAACAAACAAACAAATAAACAAAACAGAAAAACAATGACCTTGTCCTTGGATCATGCTAATGACACAATGCCTAGCTTTGAAGGAAAAGACCAAAGAAACAGTACTTACTCAGTCTAGGAGGTTAGATGTGTCTGTTGGTTGTTTTCAGTAAATGCTGAAAAAAGGGAGAATAAGTATTCTCTTCTGCCAGTGAAGCAATGGACTTGCTGCCGGGTTAGGGGAAGCAGTCAAAGAGAAATAGCTTTCTTCTTTCATGGTGCTTTATAGTCTCGCTCTGGAGGGTGTGGCCCAATTAAAGGTATGTCTCCTCAGCTCAACTTCTGGATTAAAGGCAGGTGTGTGCACATGCTCGTGGTTGCGTGCGCTCGCGTGGGCGCGCATCACGGAATGCAAAGACTTTTTGTAAAATTTTTATTCACAATGTATATTGCCTTTGGTTAACAGAGAAGGATGCACCCACAGAGATAAGAGGAGGCCTTCAATCAATCCTCTGGGTCTCCCGTTAGAGTTCCTTGAGAAGTCCCACGTGTCTACTGAGACCTGAACTCACGAACTGTTCCGATGCTGGAGCAACCATTGTTGAGACCGACTGACTCTCCAATCCAGTACCACCACACTAAGTTTGGAGAATAAGAAATAAGAGCTTCTTGCTCATCCAGGTCTCTTGTGAGCAAACTTGATAAGGTTTCTCTAAATTCTTGATCACATTCTCTGCTCAGTTTAATCCAGACAGCTTGGTCCAAAGAAACCCTCCTGAAATGTGCTTGGGGCCGCCAAGTATATTGAATGCCAGTATCCCATTCCCTGGCCAGAAAACAAAGCAGTAGAGCCACTCGATAGTGTATGCTAGAACACAGTGCTCCCCCTTCCCCAACCTGCCATTCAACTCATTGACAGCGGGTATTGAAGGCCTGAGTCCCCATGCTGCCTTTCCCCAGATTCTCTAAACCTGCTACATATGTCCCAGGGTCTACCCGGGGGTCTTGGGTACCCATGCTGGCTGCTGCTTCTGGAATGCACCTGTAGGTCACAGCCCAGAGGATCCTAAGTTAGCCTCAGGCGTTTCCGAGGGGGCTCCTGTAAAGAGCAGTGAGCAGAAGCCAGGGAGCTGTATGCTTCAGCCAGCAAATGGGGGTATGAGCCCACCATTGTCTTCCAGCCTGAGGTCTCAGAGACCTGAGAAGCATGAGCTGTAATGAAATCCAGTGCCTGAGTTTTCAGCTGCCCTGCACTGTGCAGGTCAGCCAGGATGAGAGTGTGGGCAGCATTCTCCACAGAGAGGTCCCTGCAGAGGGCAGCCTCGCACATGACCTTCAAACGCTCGAGGCCATACCTGTCAGCAGCTGGCAGCACAGCATCTGCCATGCTGTGGAGGGCTGGTGCCTTTCCGGTGTACATGAAGCCCATCATTGCCTCGACGACCTGCGGCTCCAGATCTTGGATCTCAACTCGGTTTGTTCTGCTTTCCTCCATGTCATGCTGAAACATGGCTCTGAAAACCGGAGAGCGAGCTGCTAAGATGGCCTTATGAGCCCGGAACTCTTGGCCAGCTACCACCAGGCAGCAGTCAGTGAAGAGGGATTTCTCCCACAGCGCTCCTAGCTCGTCTGCCATCGTGCTCTGGGCAGAGAGGTTGAAGGAGCCTTGGATCATGTTCACCTTGCACACGAGGGTGAGTCTGTCATCCGGGAGAAGCAGAGGCTCCTGGGACCAAAGGAAATCTCGAAGGATGAACTTTTTGAATCCATGGTGTTTGTTTTGCAGAAACCTGAAGAACGCTGGGCTCTTCTTGACTTGGCTTTTCTCTGCATTGGCATCGATAATCCAGAATTGGAACTTTGCCCAGATTGGGTTCTTAGGGCAGCTGAGCAAGCCTAAGAAAACTGTCAAGTAATCTTTACTTTCTTCATCGACCCCGTCCGGGTGTACACTCAGGCACCATGTGTGTGCGTCATTGGATCCGGATGAGAAAGTGGGACTTCTAATGCATTTCACCTTATTGTTCTCCAAGCAAAAACGGAAGTTGCTGATGGTCCACTTGTGGCAGAATTTCCGGATGCTGATTGGTGTGTCGCTCCAGCTCTCCATTGCCAATTGCGCCGACATACCTGCTTGTGACAGTTTGCAGGTTAACCTCGGCCCAAAATGAAGAGCTAGGATTATTTTTGGTCATCAACCTGGAGGTCACAATCAGAGATAATTTTTAAATTCTTAGTTTCCATTTTCTTCTCTATTCCCTCCTCTATCATTCTGCAATCTCGGGTCTCTATCAAGGTTTCTTTCCAGATGGAAATGTAGGTTTCAGAGAAGGCCCTCTAGGATGCTGGGAAGTGCTATGACAATAACTCCCATTTTCCAGATTTAACCTCAGGCTAGCAGGTCAATCGTGACATTTACATACAACTTTTGTAAAAAATTTGACATAGGATCTCTAGACTAACAGAACCATTGGAAGAAACCTCTCCATATGAAAAAAACAAATAAAAAGTTGCATTACAATGACCTAGACATCAGGCAGGAAGGGAGGGAGGGAGGAAAGTTGGGAGGGTAGGAGGGAGGGAGGGAGAGAAGGAGGGAAGAAGGGAGAGTGAACTGGCATCCACATGTAAAACAATAAATTAAATATAAAAAATGCTTTGACTCCAAAATATAAGTTCAAGGACAAGTTACTGGGGAAAAGGATTTCTATGTTTGTTTCCACAGAAAATGAAAAGATGTGGATTCCCTCCAGACGAATGTGGCTTGATCACGCCAGACCTCCTGAAACAGAGTTCTAGGTGATCTTATATTCAAAACACCTGGACAAAGCGGCCTTACAGACTACAGCCAGGATTTCTGAATAATCTTCCAATCCCCCATGACAGCGCCCCTTAGCAGCAGGAAGTCGTTTGGAAAGAACAATGCCCAAATTCCCAAATATTGTGTATAAATGTTTGTTTTCATTTAATTGGACTTTGTTTGTTGTATAAAATAAATTTTAAAAAAATGCTTTGACTCCAAAATATGAGTTCAAGGACAAGTTACTGGGGAAAAGGATTTCTATGTTTGTTTCCACAGAAAAGGAAAAATTGTGGATTCCTTCCAGACTAATGTGGGTGGTTTGATCAAGCCAGACCACCTAAAACGGAGTACCAGGTGATCCTACATTCAAAACAGCTGAACAAAGCAGCCTTACAGACTACAGCAAGGATTTCTGCTTCTTCTTAGAATACCCATGACAGCACCCCTTGCCAGCAGGAAGTAGTTAGGAAAGAACGGCACCCAAATTCCCAAATATTGTCTATAAATGTTGGTTTTCATTTAAATGGACTTGGTTATATAAAACAAACAAACAAATAAACAAAACAGAAAAACAATGACCTTGTCCTTGGATCATGCTAATGACACAATGCCTAGCTTTGAAGGAAAAGACCAAAGAAACAGTACTTACTCAGTCTAGGAGGTTAGATGTGTCTGTTGGTTGTTTTCAGTAAATGCTGAAAAAAGGGAGAATAAGTATTCTCTTCTGCCAGTGAAGCAATGGACTTACTGCCGGGTTAGGGGAAGCAGTCAAAGAGAAATAGCTTTCTTCTTTCATGGTGCTTTATAGTCTCGCTCTGGAGGGTGTGGCCCAATTAAAGGTATGTCTCCTCAGCTCAACTTCTGGATTAAAGGCAGGTGTGTGCGCGTGCTCGCGGTTGCGTGCGCTCGCGTGGGCGCGCATCACGGAATGCAAAGACTTTTTGTAAAATTTTTATTCACAATGTATATTGCCTTTGGTTAACAGAGAAGGATGCACCCACAGAGATAAGACGAGGCCTTCAATCAATCCTCTGGGTCTCCCGTTAGAGTTCCTTGAGAAGTCCCACGTGTCTACTGAGACCTGAACTCACGAACTGTTCCGATGCTGGAGCAACCATTGTTGAGACCGACTGACTCTCCAATCCAGTACCACCACACTAAGTTTGGAGAATAAGAAATAAGAGCTTCTTGCTCATCCAGGTCTCTTGTGAGCAAACTTGATAAGGTTTCTCTAAATTCTTGATCACATGCTCTGCTCAGTTTAATCCAGACAGCTTGGTCCAAAGAAACCCTCCTGAAATGTGCTTGGGGCCGCCAAGTATATTGAATGCCAGTATCCCATTCCCTGGCCAGAAAACAAAGCAGTAGAGCCACTCGATAGTGTATGCTAGAACACAGTGCTCCCCCTTCCCCAACCTGCCATTCAACTCATTGACAGCGGGTATTGAAGGCCTGAGTCCCCATGCTGCCTTTCCCCAGATTCTCTAAACCTGCTACATATGTCCCAGGGTCTACCCGGGGGTCTTGGGTACCCATGCTGGCTGCTGCTTCTGGAATGCACCTGTAGGTCACAGCCCAGAGGATCCTAAGTTAGCCTCAGGCGTTTCCGAGGGGGCTCCTGTAAAGAGCAGTGAGCAGAAGCCAGGGAGCTGTATGCTTCAGCCAGCAAATGGGGGTATGAGCCCACCATTGTCTTCCAGCCTGAGGTCTCAGAGACCTGAGAAGCATGAGCTGTAATGAAATCCAGTGCCTGAGTTTTCAGCTGCCCTGCACTGTGCAGGTCAGCCAGGATGAGAGTGTGGGCAGCATTCTCCACAGAGAGGTCCCTGCAGAGGGCAGCCTCGCACATGACCTTCAAACGCTCGAGGCCATACCTGTCAGCAGCTGGCAGCACAGCATCTGCCATGCTGTGGAGGGCTGGTGCCTTTCCGGTGTACATGAAGCCCATCATTGCCTCGACGACCTGCGGCTCCAGATCTTGGATCTCAACTCGGTTTGTTCTGCTTTCCTCCATGTCATGCTGAAACATGGCTCTGAAAACCGGAGAGCGAGCTGCTAAGATGGCCTTATGAGCCCGGAACTCTTGGCCAGCTACCACCAGGCAGCAGTCAGTGAAGAGGGATTTCTCCCACAGCGCTCCTAGCTCGTCTGCCATCGTGCTCTGGGCAGAGAGGTTGAAGGAGCCTTGGATCATGTTCACCTTGCACACGAGGGTGAGTCTGTCATCCGGGAGAAGCAGAGGCTCCTGGGACCAAAGGAAATCTCGAAGGATGAACTTTTTGAATCCATGGTGTTTGTTTTGCAGAAACCTGAAGAACGCTGGGCTCTTCTTGACTTGGCTTTTCTCTGCATTGGCATCGATAATCCAGAATTGGAACTTTGCCCAGATTGGGTTCTTAGGGCAGCTGAGCAAGCCTAAGAAAACTGTCAAGTAATCTTTACTTTCTTCATCGACCCCGTCCGGGTGTACACTCAGGCACCATGTGTGTGCGTCATTGGATCCGGATGAGAAAGTGGGACTTCTAATGCATTTCACCTTATTGTTCTCCAAGCAAAAACGGAAGTTGCTGATGGTCCACTTGTGGCAGAATTTCCGGATGCTGATTGGTGTGTCGCTCCAGCTCTCCATTGCCAATTGCGCCGACATACCTGCTTGTGACAGTTTGCAGGTTAACCTCGGCCCAAAATGAAGAGCTAGGATTATTTTTGGTCATCAACCTGGAGGTCACAATCAGAGATAATTTTTAAATTCTTAGTTTCCATTTTCTTCTCTATTCCCTCCTCTATCATTCTGCAATCTCGGGTCTCTATCAAGGTTTCTTTCCAGATGGAAATGTAGGTTTCAGAGAAGGCCCTCTAGGATGCTGGGAAGTGCTATGACAATAACTCCCATTTTCCAGATTTAACCTCAGGCTAGCAGGTCAATCGTGACATTTACATACAACTTTTGTAAAAAATTTGACATAGGATCTCTAGACTAACAGAACCATTGGAAGAAACCTCTCCATATGAAAAAAACAAATAAAAAGTTGCATTACAATGACCTAGACATCAGGCAGGAAGGGAGGGAGGGAGGAAAGTTGGGAGGGTAGGAGGGAGGGAGGGAGAGAAGGAGGGAAGAAGGGAGAGTGAACTGGCATCCACATGTAAAACAATAAATTAAATATAAAAAATGCTTTGACTCCAAAATATAAGTTCAAGGACAAGTTACTGAGGAAAAGGATTTCTAGTTTTGTTTCCACAGAAAATGAAAAGATGTGGATTCCCTCCAGACGAACGTGGCTTGATCACGCCAGACCTCCTGAAACAGAGTTCTAGGTGATCTTATATTCAAAACACCTGGACAAAGCGGCCTTACAGACTACAGCCAGGATTTCTGAATAATCTTCCAATCCCCCATGACAGCGCCCCTTAGCAGCAGGAAGTCGTTTGGAAAGAACAATGCCCAAATTCCCAAATATTGTGTATAAATGTTTGTTTTCATTTAATTGGACTTTGTTTGTTGTATAAAATAAATTTTAAAAAAATGCTTTGACTCCAAAATATGAGTTCAAGGACAAGTTACTGGGGAAAAGGATTTCTATGTTTGTTTCCACAGAAAAGGAAAAATTGTGGATTCCTTCCAGACTAATGTGGGTGGTTTGATCAAGCCAGACCACCTAAAACGGAGTACCAGGTGATCCTACATTCAAAACAGCTGAACAAAGCAGCCTTACAGACTACAGCAAGGATTTCTGCTTCTTCTTAGAATACCCATGACAGCACCCCTTGCCAGCAGGAAGTAGTTAGGAAAGAACGGCACCCAAATTCCCAAATATTGTCTATAAATGTTGGTTTTCATTTAAATGGACTTGGTTATATAAAACAAACAAACAAATAAACAAAACAGAAAAACAATGACCTTGTCCTTGGATCATGCTAATGACACAATGCCTAGCTTTGAAGGAAAAGACCAAAGAAACAGTACTTACTCAGTCTAGGAGGTTAGATGTGTCTGTTGGTTGTTTTCAGTAAATGCTGAAAAAAGGGAGAATAAGTATTCTCTTCTGCCAGTGAAGCAATGGACTTGCTGCCGGGTTAGGGGGAAGCAGTCAAAGAGAAATAGCTTTCTTCTTTCATGGTGCTTTATAGTCTCGCTCTGGAGGGTGTGGCCCAATTAAAGGTATGTCTCCTCAGCTCAACTTCTGGATTAAAGGCAGGTGTGTGCGCGTGCTCGTGGTTGCGTGCGCTCGCGTGGGCGCGCATCACGGAATGCAAAGACTTTTTGTAAAATTTTTATTCACAATGTATATTGCCTTTGGTTAACAGAGAAGGATGCACCCACAGAGATAAGAGGAGGCCTTCAATCAATCCTCTGGGTCTCCCGTTAGAGTTCCTTGAGAAGTCCCACGTGTCTACTGAGACCTGAACTCACGAACTGTTCCGATGCTGGAGCAACAATTGTTGAGACCGACTGACTCTCCAATCCAGTACCACCACACTAAGTTTGGAGAATAAGAAATAAGAGCTTCTTGCTCATCCAGGTCTCTTGTGAGCAAACTTGATAAGGTTTCTCTAAATTCTTGATCACATTCTCTGCTCAGTTTAATCCAGACAGCTTGGTCCAAAGAAACCCTCCTGAAATGTGCTTGGGGCCGCCAAGTATATTGAATGCCAGTATCCCATTCCCTGGCCAGAAAACAAAGCAGTAGAGCCACTCGATAGTGTATGCTAGAACACAGTGCTCCCCCTTCCCCAACCTGCCATTCAACTCATTGACAGCGGGTATTGAAGGCCTGAGTCCCCATGCTGCCTTTCCCCAGATTCTCTAAACCTGCTACATATGTCCCAGGGTCTACCCGGGGGTCTTGGGTACCCATGCTGGCTGCTGCTTCTGGAATGCACCTGTAGGTCACAGCCCAGAGGATCCTAAGTTAGCCTCAGGCGTTTCCGAGGGGGCTCCTGTAAAGAGCAGTGAGCAGAAGCCAGGGAGCTGTATGCTTCAGCCAGCAAATGGGGGTATGAGCCCACCATTGTCTTCCAGCCTGAGGTCTCAGAGACCTGAGAAGCATGAGCTGTAATGAAATCCAGTGCCTGAGTTTTCAGCTGCCCTGCACTGTGCAGGTCAGCCAGGATGAGAGTGTGGGCAGCATTCTCCACAGAGAGGTCCCTGCAGAGGGCAGCCTCGCACATGACCTTCAAACGCTCGAGGCCATACCTGTCAGCAGCTGGCAGCACAGCATCTGCCATGCTGTGGAGGGCTGGTGCCTTTCCGGTGTACATGAAGCCCATCATTGCCTCGACGACCTGCGGCTCCAGATCTTGGATCTCAACTCGGTTTGTTCTGCTTTCCTCCATGTCATGCTGAAACATGGCTCTGAAAACCGGAGAGCGAGCTGCTAAGATGGCCTTATGAGCCCGGAACTCTTGGCCAGCTACCACCAGGCAGCAGTCAGTGAAGAGGGATTTCTCCCACAGCGCTCCTAGCTCGTCTGCCATCGTGCTCTGGGCAGAGAGGTTGAAGGAGCCTTGGATCATGTTCACCTTGCACACGAGGGTGAGTCTGTCATCCGGGAGAAGCAGAGGCTCCTGGGACCAAAGGAAATCTCGAAGGATGAACTTTTTGAATCCATGGTGTTTGTTTTGCAGAAACCTGAAGAACGCTGGGCTCTTCTTGACTTGGCTTTTCTCTGCATTGGCATCGATAATCCAGAATTGGAACTTTGCCCAGATTGGGTTCTTAGGGCAGCTGAGCAAGCCTAAGAAAACTGTCAAGTAATCTTTACTTTCTTCATCGACCCCGTCCGGGTGTACACTCAGGCACCATGTGTGTGCGTCATTGGATCCGGATGAGAAAGTGGGACTTCTAATGCATTTCACCTTATTGTTCTCCAAGCAAAAACGGAAGTTGCTGATGGTCCACTTGTGGCAGAATTTCCGGATGCTGATTGGTGTGTCGCTCCAGCTCTCCATTGCCAATTGCGCCGACATACCTGCTTGTGACAGTTTGCAGGTTAACCTCGGCCCAAAATGAAGAGCTAGGATTATTTTTGGTCATCAACCTGGAGGTCACAATCAGAGATAATTTTTAAATTCTTAGTTTCCATTTTCTTCTCTATTCCCTCCTCTATCATTCTGCAATCTCGGGTCTCTATCAAGGTTTCTTTCCAGATGGAAATGTAGGTTTCAGAGAAGGCCCTCTAGGATGCTGGGAAGTGCTATGACAATAACTCCCATTTTCCAGATTTAACCTCAGGCTAGCAGGTCAATCGTGACATTTACATACAACTTTTGTAAAAAATTTGACATAGGATCTCTAGACTAACAGAACCATTGGAAGAAACCTCTCCATATGAAAAAAAACAAATAAAAAGTTGCATTACAATGACCTAGACATCAGGCAGGAAGGGAGGGAGGGAGGAAAGTTGGGAGGGTAGGAGGGAGGGAGGGAGAGAAGGAGGGAAGAAGGGAGAGTGAACTGGCATCCACATGTAAAACAATAAATTAAATATAAAAAATGCTTTGACTCCAAAATATAAGTTCAAGGACAAGTTACTGGGGAAAAGGATTTCTATGTTTGTTTCCACAGAAAATGAAAAGATGTGGATTCCCTCCAGACGAATGTGGCTTGATCACGCCAGACCTCCTGAAACAGAGTTCTAGGTGATCTTATATTCAAAACACCTGGACAAAGCGGCCTTACAGACTACAGCCAGGATTTCTGAATAATCTTCCAATCCCCCATGACAGCGCCCCTTAGCAGCAGGAAGTCGTTTGGAAAGAACAATGCCCAAATTCCCAAATATTGTGTATAAATGTTTGTTTTCATTTAATTGGACTTTGTTTGTTGTATAAAATAAATTTTAAAAACATGCTTTGACTCCAAAATATGAGTTCAAGGACAAGTTACTGGGGAAAAGGATTTCTATGTTTGTTTCCACAGAAAAGGAAAAATTGTGGATTCCTTCCAGACTAATGTGGGTGGTTTGATCAAGCCAGACCACCTAAAAGGGAGTACCAGGTGATCCTACATTCAAAACAGCTGAACAAAGCAGCCTTACAGACTACAGCCAGGATTTCTGAATAATCTTCCAATCCCCCATGACAGCGCCCCTTAGCAGCAGGAAGTCGTTTGGAAAGAACAATGCCCAAATTCCCAAATATTGTGTATAAATGTTTGTTTTCATTTAATTGGACTTTGTTTGTTGTATAAAATAAATTTTAAAAAAATGCTTTGACTCCAAAATATGAGTTCAAGGACAAGTTACTGGGGAAAAGGATTTCTATGTTTGTTTCCACAGAAAAGGAAAAATTGTGGATTCCTTCCAGACTAATGTGGGTGGTTTGATCAAGCCAGACCACCTAAAACGGAGTACCAGGTGATCCTACATTCAAAACAGCTGAACAAAGCAGCCTTACAGACTACAGCAAGGATTTCTGCTTCTTCTTAGAATACCCATGACAGCACCCCTTGCCAGCAGGAAGTAGTTAGGAAAGAACGGCACCCAAATTCCCAAATATTGTCTATAAATGTTGGTTTTCATTTAAATGGACTTGGTTATATAAAACAAACAAACAAATAAACAAAACAGAAAAACAATGACCTTGTCCTTGGATCATGCTAATGACACAATGCCTAGCTTTGAAGGAAAAGACCAAAGAAACAGTACTTACTCAGTCTAGGAGGTTAGATGTGTCTGTTGGTTGTTTTCAGTAAATGCTGAAAAAAGGGAGAATAAGTATTCTCTTCTGCCAGTGAAGCAATGGACTTGCTGCCGGGTTAGGGGAAGCAGTCAAAGAGAAATAGCTTTCTTCTTTCATGGTGCTTTATAGTCTCGCTCTGGAGGGTGTGGCCCAATTAAAGGTATGTCTCCTCAGCTCAACTTCTGGATTAAAGGCAGGTGTGTGCGCGTGCTCGTGGTTGCGTGCGCTCGCGTGGGCGCGCATCACGGAATGCAAAGACTTTTTGTAAAATTTTTATTCACAATGTATATTGCCTTTGGTTAACAGAGAAGGATGCACCCACAGAGATAAGACGAGGCCTTCAATCAATCCTCTGGGTCTCCCGTTAGAGTTCCTTGAGAAGTCCCACGTGTCTACTGAGACCTGAACTCACGAACTGTTCCGATGCTGGAGCAACAATTGTTGAGACCGACTGACTCTCCAATCCAGTACCACCACACTAAGTTTGGAGAATAAGAAATAAGAGCTTCTTGCTCATCCAGGTCTCTTGTGAGCAAACTTGATAAGGTTTCTCTAAATTCTTGATCACATTCTCTGCTCAGTTTAATCCAGACAGCTTGGTCCAAAGAAACCCTCCTGAAATGTGCTTGGGGCCGCCAAGTATATTGAATGCCAGTATCCCATTCCCTGGCCAGAAAACAAAGCAGTAGAGCCACTCGATAGTGTATGCTAGAACACAGTGCTCCCCCCTTCCCCAACCTGCCATTCAACTCATTGACAGCGGGTATTGAAGGCCTGAGCCCCCATGCTGCCTTTCCCCAGATTCTCTAAACCTGCTACATATGTCCCAGGGTCTACCCGGGGGTCTTGGGTACCCATGCTGGCTGCTGCTTCTGGAATGCACCTGTAGGTCACAGCCCAGAGGATCCTAAGTTAGCCTCAGGCGTTTCCGAGGGGGCTCCTGTAAAGAGCAGTGAGCAGAAGCCAGGGAGCTGTATGCTTCAGCCAGCAAATGGGGGTATGAGCCCACCATTGTCTTCCAGCCTGAGGTCTCAGAGACCTGAGAAGCATGAGCTGTAATGAAATCCAGTGCCTGAGTTTTCAGCTGCCCTGCACTGTGCAGGTCAGCCAGGATGAGAGTGTGGGCAGCATTCTCCACAGAGAGGTCCCTGCAGAGGGCAGCCTCGCACATGACCTTCAAACGCTCGAGGCCATACCTGTCAGCAGCTGGCAGCACAGCATCTGCCATGCTGTGGAGGGCTGGTGCCTTTCCGGTGTACATGAAGCCCATCATTGCCTCGACGACCTGCGGCTCCAGATCTTGGATCTCAACTCGGTTTGTTCTGCTTTCCTCCATGTCATGCTGAAACATGGCTCTGAAAACCGGAGAGCGAGCTGCTAAGATGGCCTTATGAGCCCGGAACTCTTGGCCAGCTACCACCAGGCAGCAGTCAGTGAAGAGGGATTTCTCCCACAGCGCTCCTAGCTCGTCTGCCATCGTGCTCTGGGCAGAGAGGTTGAAGGAGCCTTGGATCATGTTCACCTTGCACACGAGGGTGAGTCTGTCATCCGGGAGAAGCAGAGGCTCCTGGGACCAAAGGAAATCTCGAAGGATGAACTTTTTGAATCCATGGTGTTTGTTTTGCAGAAACCTGAAGAACGCTGGGCTCTTCTTGACTTGGCTTTTCTCTGCATTGGCATCGATAATCCAGAATTGGAACTTTGCCCAGATTGGGTTCTTAGGGCAGCTGAGCAAGCCTAAGAAAACTGTCAAGTAATCTTTACTTTCTTCATCGACCCCGTCCGGGTGTACACTCAGGCACCATGTGTGTGCGTCATTGGATCCGGATGAGAAAGTGGGACTTCTAATGCATTTCACCTTATTGTTCTCCAAGCAAAAACGGAAGTTGCTGATGGTCCACTTGTGGCAGAATTTCCGGATGCTGATTGGTGTGTCGCTCCAGCTCTCCATTGCCAATTGCGCCGACATACCTGCTTGTGACAGTTTGCAGGTTAACCTCGGCCCAAAATGAAGAGCTAGGATTATTTTTGGTCATCAACCTGGAGGTCACAATCAGAGATAATTTTTAAATTCTTAGTTTCCATTTTCTTCTCTATTCCCTCCTCTATCATTCTGCAATCTCGGGTCTCTATCAAGGTTTCTTTCCAGATGGAAATGTAGGTTTCAGAGAAGGCCCTCTAGGATGCTGGGAAGTGCTATGACAATAACTCCCATTTTCCAGATTTAACCTCAGGCTAGCAGGTCAATCGTGACATTTACATACAACTTTTGTAAAAAATTTGACATAGGATCTCTAGACTAACAGAACCATTGGAAGAAACCTCTCCATATGAAAAAAACAAATAAAAAGTTGCATTACAATGACCTAGACATCAGGCAGGAAGGGAGGGAGGGAGGAAAGTTGGGAGGGTAGGAGGGAGGGAGGGAGAGAAGGAGGGAAGAAGGGAGAGTGAACTGGCATCCACATGTAAAACAATAAATTAAATATAAAAAATGCTTTGACTCCAAAATATAAGTTCAAGGACAAGTTACTGGGGAAAAGGATTTCTATGTTTGTTTCCACAGAAAATGAAAAGATGTGGATTCCCTCCAGACGAATGTGGCTTGATCACGCCAGACCTCCTGAAACAGAGTTCTAGGTGATCTTATATTCAAAACACCTGGACAAAGCGGCCTTACAGACTACAGCCAGGATTTCTGAATAATCTTCCAATCCCCCATGACAGCGCCCCTTAGCAGCAGGAAGTCGTTTGGAAAGAACAATGCCCAAATTCCCAAATATTGTGTATAAATGTTTGTTTTCATTTAATTGGACTTTGTTTGTTGTATAAAATAAATTTTAAAAAAATGCTTTGACTCCAAAATATGAGTTCAAGGACAAGTTACTGGGGAAAAGGATTTCTATGTTTGTTTCCACAGAAAAGGAAAAATTGTGGATTCCTTCCAGACTAATGTGGGTGGTTTGATCAAGCCAGACCACCTAAAACGGAGTACCAGGTGATCCTACATTCAAAACAGCTGAACAAAGCAGCCTTACAGACTACAGCAAGGATTTCTGCTTCTTCTTAGAATACCCATGACAGCACCCCTTGCCAGCAGGAAGTAGTTAGGAAAGAACGGCACCCAAATTCCCAAATATTGTCTATAAATGTTGGTTTTCATTTAAATGGACTTGGTTATATAAAACAAACAAACAAATAAACAAAACAGAAAAACAATGACCTTGTCCTTGGATCATGCTAATGACACAATGCCTAGCTTTGAAGGAAAAGACCAAAGAAACAGTACTTACTCAGTCTAGGAGGTTAGATGTGTCTGTTGGTTGTTTTCAGTAAATGCTGAAAAAAGGGAGAATAAGTATTCTCTTCTGCCAGTGAAGCAATGGACTTGCTGCCGGGTTAGGGGGAAGCAGTCAAAGAGAAATAGCTTTCTTCTTTCATGGTGCTTTATAGTCTCGCTCTGGAGGGTGTGGCCCAATTAAAGGTATGTCTCCTCAGCTCAACTTCTGGATTAAAGGCAGGTGTGTGCGCGTGCTCGCGGTTGCGTGCGCTCGCGTGGGCGCGCATCACGGAATGCAAAGACTTTTTGTAAAATTTTTATTCACAATGTATATTGCCTTTGGTTAACAGAGAAGGATGCACCCACAGAGATAAGACGAGGCCTTCAATCAATCCTCTGGGTCTCCCGTTAGAGTTCCTTGAGAAGTCCCACGTGTCTACTGAGACCTGAACTCACGAACTGTTCCGATGCTGGAGCAACCATTGTTGAGACCGACTGACTCTCCAATCCAGTACCACCACACTAAGTTTGGAGAATAAGAAATAAGAGCTTCTTGCTCATCCAGGTCTCTTGTGAGCAAACTTGATAAGGTTTCTCTAAATTCTTGATCACATGCTCTGCTCAGTTTAATCCAGACAGCTTGGTCCAAAGAAACCCTCCTGAAATGTGCTTGGGGCCGCCAAGTATATTGAATGCCAGTATCCCATTCCCTGGCCAGAAAACAAAGCAGTAGAGCCACTCGATAGTGTATGCTAGAACACAGTGCTCCCCCTTCCCCAACCTGCCATTCAACTCATTGACAGCGGGTATTGAAGGCCTGAGTCCCCATGCTGCCTTTCCCCAGATTCTCTAAACCTGCTACATATGTCCCAGGGTCTACCCGGGGGTCTTGGGTACCCATGCTGGCTGCTGCTTCTGGAATGCACCTGTAGGTCACAGCCCAGAGGATCCTAAGTTAGCCTCAGGCGTTTCCGAGGGGGCTCCTGTAAAGAGCAGTGAGCAGAAGCCAGGGAGCTGTATGCTTCAGCCAGCAAATGGGGGTATGAGCCCACCATTGTCTTCCAGCCTGAGGTCTCAGAGACCTGAGAAGCATGAGCTGTAATGAAATCCAGTGCCTGAGTTTTCAGCTGCCCTGCACTGTGCAGGTCAGCCAGGATGAGAGTGTGGGCAGCATTCTCCACAGAGAGGTCCCTGCAGAGGGCAGCCTCGCACATGACCTTCAAACGCTCGAGGCCATACCTGTCAGCAGCTGGCAGCACAGCATCTGCCATGCTGTGGAGGGCTGGTGCCTTTCCGGTGTACATGAAGCCCATCATTGCCTCGACGACCTGCGGCTCCAGATCTTGGATCTCAACTCGGTTTGTTCTGCTTTCCTCCATGTCATGCTGAAACATGGCTCTGAAAACCGGAGAGCGAGCTGCTAAGATGGCCTTATGAGCCCGGAACTCTTGGCCAGCTACCACCAGGCAGCAGTCAGTGAAGAGGGATTTCTCCCACAGCGCTCCTAGCTCGTCTGCCATCGTGCTCTGGGCAGAGAGGTTGAAGGAGCCTTGGATCATGTTCACCTTGCACACGAGGGTGAGTCTGTCATCCGGGAGAAGCAGAGGCTCCTGGGACCAAAGGAAATCTCGAAGGATGAACTTTTTGAATCCATGGTGTTTGTTTTGCAGAAACCTGAAGAACGCTGGGCTCTTCTTGACTTGGCTTTTCTCTGCATTGGCATCGATAATCCAGAATTGGAACTTTGCCCAGATTGGGTTCTTAGGGCAGCTGAGCAAGCCTAAGAAAACTGTCAAGTAATCTTTACTTTCTTTCATCGACCCCGTCCGGGTGTACACTCAGGCACCATGTGTGTGCGTCATTGGATCCGGATGAGAAAGTGGGACTTCTAATGCATTTCACCTTATTGTTCTCCAAGCAAAAACGGAAGTTGCTGATGGTCCACTTGTGGCAGAATTTCCGGATGCTGATTGGTGTGTCGCTCCAGCTCTCCATTGCCAATTGCGCCGACATACCTGCTTGTGACAGTTTGCAGGTTAACCTCGGCCCAAAATGAAGAGCTAGGATTATTTTTGGTCATCAACCTGGAGGTCACAATCAGAGATAATTTTTAAATTCTTAGTTTCCATTTTCTTCTCTATTCCCTCCTCTATCATTCTGCAATCTCGGGTCTCTATCAAGGTTTCTTTCCAGATGGAAATGTAGGTTTCAGAGAAGGCCCTCTAGGATGCTGGGAAGTGCTATGACAATAACTCCCATTTTCCAGATTTAACCTCAGGCTAGCAGGTCAATCGTGACATTTACATACAACTTTTGTAAAAAATTTGACATAGGATCTCTAGACTAACAGAACCATGGGAAGAAACCTCTCCATATGAAAAAAACAAATAAAAAGTTGCATTACAATGACCTAGACATCAGGCAGGAAGGGAGGGAGGGAGGAAAGTTGGGAGGGTAGGAGGGAGGGAGGGAGGGAGGGAGGGAGGGAAGGAGGGAGGAAAGAAGGGAGAGTGAACTGGCATCCACATGTAAAACAATAAATTAAATATAAAAAATGCTTTGACTCCAAAATATAAGTTCAAGGACAAGTTACTGAGGAAAAGGATTTCTAGTTTTGTTTCCACAGAAAATGAAAAGATGTGGATTCCCTCCAGACGAACGTGGCTTGATCACGCCAGACCTCCTGAAACAGAGTTCTAGGTGATCTTATATTCAAAACACCTGGACAAAGCGGCCTTACAGACTACAGCCAGGATTTCTGAATAATCTTCCAATCCCCCATGACAGCGCCCCTTAGCAGCAGGAAGTCGTTTGGAAAGAACAATGCCCAAATTCCCAAATATTGTGTATAAATGTTTGTTTTCATTTAATTGGACTTTGTTTGTTGTATAAAATAAATTTTAAAAACATGCTTTGACTCCAAAATATGAGTTCAAGGACAAGTTACTGGGGAAAAGGATTTCTATGTTTGTTTCCACAGAAAAGGAAAAATTGTGGATTCCTTCCAGACTAATGTGGGTGGTTTGATCAAGCCAGACCACCTAAAAGGGAGTACCAGGTGATCCTACATTCAAAACAGCTGAACAAAGCAGCCTTACAGACTACAGCAAGGATTTCTGCTTCTTCTTAGAATACCCATGACAGCACCCCTTGCCAGCAGGAAGTAGTTAGGAAAGAACGGCACCCAAATTCCCAAATATTGTCTATAAATGTTGGTTTTCATTTAAATGGACTTGGTTATATAAAACAAACAAACAAATAAACAAAACAGAAAAACAATGACCTTGTCCTTGGATCATGCTAATGACACAATGCCTAGCTTTGAAGGAAAAGACCAAAGAAACAGTACTTACTCAGTCTAGGAGGTTAGATGTGTCTGTTGGTTGTTTTCAGTAAATGCTGAAAAAAGGGAGAATAAGTATTCTCTTCTGCCAGTGAAGCAATGGACTTGCTGCCGGGTTAGGGGAAGCAGTCAAAGAGAAATAGCTTTCTTCTTTCATGGTGCTTTATAGTCTCGCTCTGGAGGGTGTGGCCCAATTAAAGGTATGTCTCCTCAGCTCAACTTCTGGATTAAAGGCAGGTGTGTGCGCGTGCTCGCGGTTGCGTGCGCTCGCGTGGGCGCGCATCACGGAATGCAAAGACTTTTTGTAAAATTTTTATTCACAATGTATATTGCCTTTGGTTAACAGAGAAGGATGCACCCACAGAGATAAGACGAGGCCTTCAATCAATCCTCTGGGTCTCCCGTTAGAGTTCCTTGAGAAGTCCCACGTGTCTACTGAGACCTGAACTCACGAACTGTTCCGATGCTGGAGCAACCATTGTTGAGACCGACTGACTCTCCAATCCAGTACCACCACACTAAGTTTGGAGAATAAGAAATAAGAGCTTCTTGCTCATCCAGGTCTCTTGTGAGCAAACTTGATAAGGTTTCTCTAAATTCTTGATCACATGCTCTGCTCAGTTTAATCCAGACAGCTTGGTCCAAAGAAACCCTCCTGAAATGTGCTTGGGGCCGCCAAGTATATTGAATGCCAGTATCCCATTCCCTGGCCAGAAAACAAAGCAGTAGAGCCACTCGATAGTGTATGCTAGAACACAGTGCTCCCCCTTCCCCAACCTGCCATTCAACTCATTGACAGCGGGTATTGAAGGCCTGAGTCCCCATGCTGCCTTTCCCCAGATTCTCTAAACCTGCTACATATGTCCCAGGGTCTACCCGGGGGTCTTGGGTACCCATGCTGGCTGCTGCTTCTGGAATGCACCTGTAGGTCACAGCCCAGAGGATCCTAAGTTAGCCTCAGGCGTTTCCGAGGGGGCTCCTGTAAAGAGCAGTGAGCAGAAGCCAGGGAGCTGTATGCTTCAGCCAGCAAATGGGGGTATGAGCCCACCATTGTCTTCCAGCCTGAGGTCTCAGAGACCTGAGAAGCATGAGCTGTAATGAAATCCAGTGCCTGAGTTTTCAGCTGCCCTGCACTGTGCAGGTCAGCCAGGATGAGAGTGTGGGCAGCATTCTCCACAGAGAGGTCCCTGCAGAGGGCAGCCTCGCACATGACCTTCAAACGCTCGAGGCCATACCTGTCAGCAGCTGGCAGCACAGCATCTGCCATGCTGTGGAGGGCTGGTGCCTTTCCGGTGTACATGAAGCCCATCATTGCCTCGACGACCTGCGGCTCCAGATCTTGGATCTCAACTCGGTTTGTTCTGCTTTCCTCCATGTCATGCTGAAACATGGCTCTGAAAACCGGAGAGCGAGCTGCTAAGATGGCCTTATGAGCCCGGAACTCTTGGCCAGCTACCACCAGGCAGCAGTCAGTGAAGAGGGATTTCTCCCACAGCGCTCCTAGCTCGTCTGCCATCGTGCTCTGGGCAGAGAGGTTGAAGGAGCCTTGGATCATGTTCACCTTGCACACGAGGGTGAGTCTGTCATCCGGGAGAAGCAGAGGCTCCTGGGACCAAAGGAAATCTCGAAGGATGAACTTTTTGAATCCATGGTGTTTGTTTTGCAGAAACCTGAAGAACGCTGGGCTCTTCTTGACTTGGCTTTTCTCTGCATTGGCATCGATAATCCAGAATTGGAACTTTGCCCAGATTGGGTTCTTAGGGCAGCTGAGCAAGCCTAAGAAAACTGTCAAGTAATCTTTACTTTCTTCATCGACCCCGT
Source organism: Phodopus roborovskii (assembly GCF_943737965.1). Classification (NCBI taxonomy): domain Eukaryota; kingdom Metazoa; phylum Chordata; class Mammalia; order Rodentia; family Cricetidae; genus Phodopus; species Phodopus roborovskii. Next base: position 1,890,259 of record NW_026126539.1, on the reverse strand, counting down.
CCGGGTGTACACTCAGGCACCATGTGTGTGCGTCATTGGATCCGGATGAGAAAGTGGGACTTCTAATGCATTTCACCTTATTGTTCTCCAAGCAAAAACGGAAGTTGCTGATGGTCCACTTGTGGCAGAATTTCCGGATGCTGATTGGTGTGTCGCTCCAGCTCTCCATTGCCAATTGCGCCGACATACCTGCTTGTGACAGTTTGCAGGTTAACCTCGGCCCAAAATGAAGAGCTAGGATTATTTTTGGTCATCAACCTGGAGGTCACAATCAGAGATAATTTTTAAATTCTTAGTTTCCATTTTCTTCTCTATTCCCTCCTCTATCATTCTGCAATCTCGGGTCTCTATCAAGGTTTCTTTCCAGATGGAAATGTAGGTTTCAGAGAAGGCCCTCTAGGATGCTGGGAAGTGCTATGACAATAACTCCCATTTTCCAGATTTAACCTCAGGCTAGCAGGTCAATCGTGACATTTACATACAACTTTTGTAAAAAATTTGACATAGGATCTCTAGACTAACAGAACCATGGGAAGAAACCTCTCCATATGAAAAAAAACAAATAAAAAGTTGCATTACAATGACCTAGACATCAGGCAGGAAGGGAGGGAGGGAGGAAAGTTGGGAGGGTAGGAGGGAAGGAGGGAGGGAGGGAGGGAGGGAGAGAAGGAGGGAAGAAGGGAGAGTGAACTGGCATCCACATGTAAAACAATAAATTAAATATAAAAAATGCTTTGACTCCAAAATATAAGTTCAAGGACAAGTTACTGAGGAAAAGGATTTCTAGTTTTGTTTCCACAGAAAATGAAAAGATGTGGATTCCCTCCAGACGAACGTGGCTTGATCACGCCAGACCTCCTGAAACAGAGTTCTAGGTGATCTTATATTCAAAACACCTGGACAAAGCGGCCTTACAGACTACAGCCAGGATTTCTGAATAATCTTCCAATCCCCCATGACAGCGCCCCTTAGCAGCAGGAAGTCGTTTGGAAAGAACAATGCCCAAATTCCCAAATATTGTGTATAAATGTTTGTTTTCATTTAATTGGACTTTGTTTGTTGTATAAAATAAATTTTAAAAACATGCTTTGACTCCAAAATATGAGTTCAAGGACAAGTTACTGGGGAAAAGGATTTCTATGTTTGTTTCCACAGAAAAGGAAAAATTGTGGATTCCTTCCAGACTAATGTGGGTGGTTTGATCAAGCCAGACCACCTAAAAGGGAGTACCAGGTGATCCTACATTCAAAACAGCTGAACAAAGCAGCCTTACAGACTACAGCCAGGATTTCTGAATAATCTTCCAATCCCCCATGACAGCGCCCCTTAGCAGCAGGAAGTCGTTTGGAAAGAACAATGCCCAAATTCCCAAATATTGTGTATAAATGTTTGTTTTCATTTAATTGGACTTTGTTTGTTGTATAAAATAAATTTTAAAAAAATGCTTTGACTCCAAAATATGAGTTCAAGGACAAGTTACTGGGGAAAAGGATTTCTATGTTTGTTTCCACAGAAAAGGAAAAATTGTGGATTCCTTCCAGACTAATGTGGGTGGTTTGATCAAGCCAGACCACCTAAAACGGAGTACCAGGTGATCCTACATTCAAAACAGCTGAACAAAGCAGCCTTACAGACTACAGCAAGGATTTCTGCTTCTTCTTAGAATACCCATGACAGCACCCCTTGCCAGCAGGAAGTAGTTAGGAAAGAACGGCACCCAAATTCCCAAATATTGTCTATAAATGTTGGTTTTCATTTAAATGGACTTGGTTATATAAAACAAACAAACAAATAAACAAAACAGAAAAACAATGACCTTGTCCTTGGATCATGCTAATGACACAATGCCTAGCTTTGAAGGAAAAGACCAAAGAAACAGTACTTACTCAGTCTAGGAGGTTAGATGTGTCTGTTGGTTGTTTTCAGTAAATGCTGAAAAAAGGGAGAATAAGTATTCTCTTCTGCCAGTGAAGCAATGGACTTGCTGCCGGGTTAGGGGGAAGCAGTCAAAGAGAAATAGCTTTCTTCTTTCATGGTGCTTTATAGTCTCGCTCTGGAGGGTGTGGCCCAATTAAAGGTATGTCTCCTCAGCTCAACTTCTGGATTAAAGGCAGGTGTGTGCGCGTGCTCGCGGTTGCGTGCGCTCGCGTGGGGTGTGCATCACGGAATGCAAAGACTTTTTGTAAAATTTTTATTCACAATGTATATTGCCTTTGGTTAACAGAGAAGGATGCACCCACAGAGATAAGACGAGGCCTTCAATCAATCCTCTGGGTCTCCCGTTAGAGTTCCTTGAGAAGTCCCACGTGTCTACTGAGACCTGAACTCACGAACTGTTCCGATGCTGGAGCAACCATTGTTGAGACCGACTGACTCTCCAATCCAGTACCACCACACTAAGTTTGGAGAATAAGAAATAAGAGCTTCTTGCTCATCCAGGTCTCTTGTGAGCAAACTTGATAAGGTTTCTCTAAATTCTTGATCACATGCTCTGCTCAGTTTAATCCAGACAGCTTGGTCCAAAGAAACCCTCCTGAAATGTGCTTGGGGCCGCCAAGTATATTGAATGCCAGTATCCCATTCCCTGGCCAGAAAACAAAGCAGTAGAGCCACTCGATAGTGTATGCTAGAACACAGTGCTCCCCCTTCCCCAACCTGCCATTCAACTCATTGACAGCGGGTATTGAAGGCCTGAGTCCCCATGCTGCCTTTCCCCAGATTCTCTAAACCTGCTACATATGTCCCAGGGTCTACCCGGGGGTCTTGGGTACCCATGCTGGCTGCTGCTTCTGGAATGCACCTGTAGGTCACAGCCCAGAGGATCCTAAGTTAGCCTCAGGCGTTTGCGAGGGGCTCCTGTAAAGAGCAGTGAGCAGAAGCCAGGGAGCTGTATGCTTCAGCCAGCAAATGGGGGTATGAGCCCACCATTGTCTTCCAGCCTGAGGTCTCAGAGACCTGAGAAGCATGAGCTGTAATGAAATCCAGTGCCTGAGTTTTCAGCTGCCCTGCACTGTGCAGGTCAGCCAGGATGAGAGTGTGGGCAGCATTCTCCACAGAGAGGTCCCTGCAGAGGGCAGCCTCGCACATGACCTTCAAACGCTCGAGGCCATACCTGTCAGCAGCTGGCAGCACAGCATCTGCCATGCTGTGGAGGGCTGGTGCCTTTCCGGTGTACATGAAGCCCATCATTGCCTCGACGACCTGCGGCTCCAGATCTTGGATCTCAACTCGGTTTGTTCTGCTTTCCTCCATGTCATGCTGAAACATGGCTCTGAAAACCGGAGAGCGAGCTGCTAAGATGGCCTTATGAGCCCGGAACTCTTGGCCAGCTACCACCAGGCAGCAGTCAGTGAAGAGGGATTTCTCCCACAGCGCTCCTAGCTCGTCTGCCATCGTGCTCTGGGCAGAGAGGTTGAAGGAGCCTTGGATCATGTTCACCTTGCACACGAGGGTGAGTCTGTCATCCGGGGAGAAGCAGAGGCTCCTGGGACCAAAGGAAATCTCGAAGGATGAACTTTTTGAATCCATGGTGTTTGTTTTGCAGAAACCTGAAGAACGCTGGGCTCTTCTTGACTTGGCTTTTCTCTGCATTGGCATCGATAATCCAGAATTGGAACTTTGCCCAGATTGGGTTCTTAGGGCAGCTGAGCAAGCCTAAGAAAACTGTCAAGTAATCTTTACTTTCTTCATCGACCCCGTCCGGGTGTACACTCAGGCACCATGTGTGTGCGTCATTGGATCCGGATGAGAAAGTGGGACTTCTAATGCATTTCACCTTATTGTTCTCCAAGCAAAAACGGAAGTTGCTGATGGTCCACTTGTGGCAGAATTTCCGGATGCTGATTGGTGTGTCGCTCCAGCTCTCCATTGCCAATTGCGCCGACATACCTGCTTGTGACAGTTTGCAGGTTAACCTCGGCCCAAAATGAAGAGCTAGGATTATTTTTGGTCATCAACCTGGAGGTCACAATCAGAGATAATTTTTAAATTCTTAGTTTCCATTTTCTTCTCTATTCCCTCCTCTATCATTCTGCAATCTCGGGTCTCTATCAAGGTTTCTTTCCAGATGGAAATGTAGGTTTCAGAGAAGGCCCTCTAGGATGCTGGGAAGTGCTATGACAATAACTCCCATTTTCCAGATTTAACCTCAGGCTAGCAGGTCAATCGTGACATTTACATACAACTTTTGTAAAAAATTTGACATAGGATCTCTAGACTAACAGAACCATTGGAAGAAACCTCTCCATATGAAAAAAACAAATAAAAAGTTGCATTACAATGACCTAGACATCAGGCAGGAAGGGAGGGAGGGAGGAAAGTTGGGAGGGTAGGAGGGAGGGAGGGAGAGAAGGAGGGAAGAAGGGAGAGTGAACTGGCATCCACATGTAAAACAATAAATTAAATATAAAAAATGCTTTGACTCCAAAATATAAGTTCAAGGACAAGTTACTGAGGAAAAGGATTTCTAGTTTTGTTTCCACAGAAAATGAAAAGATGTGGATTCCCTCCAGACGAACGTGGCTTGATCACGCCAGACCTCCTGAAACAGAGTTCTAGGTGATCTTATATTCAAAACACCTGGACAAAGCGGCCTTACAGACTACAGCCAGGATTTCTGAATAATCTTCCAATCCCCCATGACAGCGCCCCTTAGCAGCAGGAAGTCGTTTGGAAAGAACAATGCCCAAATTCCCAAATATTGTGTATAAATGTTTGTTTTCATTTAATTGGACTTTGTTTGTTGTATAAAATAAATTTTAAAAACATGCTTTGACTCCAAAATATGAGTTCAAGGACAAGTTACTGGGGAAAAGGATTTCTATGTTTGTTTCCACAGAAAAGGAAAAATTGTGGATTCCTTCCAGACTAATGTGGGTGATTTGATCAAGCCAGACCACCTAAAAGGGAGTACCAGGTGATCCTACATTCAAAACAGCTGAACAAAGCAGCCTTACAGACTACAGCCAGGATTTCTGAATAATCTTCCAATCCCCCATGACAGCGCCCCTTAGCAGCAGGAAGTCGTTTGGAAAGAACAATGCCCAAATTCCCAAATATTGTGTATAAATGTTTGTTTTCATTTAATTGGACTTTGTTTGTTGTATAAAATAAATTTTAAAAAAATGCTTTGACTCCAAAATATGAGTTCAAGGACAAGTTACTGGGGAAAAGGATTTCTATGTTTGTTTCCACAGAAAAGGAAAAATTGTGGATTCCTTCCAGACTAATGTGGGTGGTTTGATCAAGCCAGACCACCTAAAACGGAGTACCAGGTGATCCTACATTCAAAACAGCTGAACAAAGCAGCCTTACAGACTACAGCAAGGATTTCTGCTTCTTCTTAGAATACCCATGACAGCACCCCTTGCCAGCAGGAAGTAGTTAGGAAAGAACGGCACCCAAATTCCCAAATATTGTCTATAAATGTTGGTTTTCATTTAAATGGACTTGGTTATATAAAACAAACAAACAAATAAACAAAACAGAAAAACAATGACCTTGTCCTTGGATCATGCTAATGACACAATGCCTAGCTTTGAAGGAAAAGACCAAAGAAACAGTACTTACTCAGTCTAGGAGGTTAGATGTGTCTGTTGGTTGTTTTCAGTAAATGCTGAAAAAAGGGAGAATAAGTATTCTCTTCTGCCAGTGAAGCAATGGACTTGCTGCCGGGTTAGGGGGAAGCAGTCAAAGAGAAATAGCTTTCTTCTTTCATGGTGCTTTATAGTCTCGCTCTGGAGGGTGTGGCCCAATTAAAGGTATGTCTCCTCAGCTCAACTTCTGGATTAAAGGCAGGTGTGTGCGCGTGCTCGCGGTTGCGTGCGCTCGCGTGGGCGCGCATCACGGAATGCAAAGACTTTTTGTAAAATTTTTATTCACAATGTATATTGCCTTTGGTTAACAGAGAAGGATGCACCCACAGAGATAAGACGAGGCCTTCAATCAATCCTCTGGGTCTCCCGTTAGAGTTCCTTGAGAAGTCCCACGTGTCTACTGAGACCTGAACTCACGAACTGTTCCGATGCTGGAGCAACCATTGTTGAGACCGACTGACTCTCCAATCCAGTACCACCACACTAAGTTTGGAGAATAAGAAATAAGAGCTTCTTGCTCATCCAGGTCTCTTGTGAGCAAACTTGATAAGGTTTCTCTAAATTCTTGATCACATGCTCTGCTCAGTTTAATCCAGACAGCTTGGTCCAAAGAAACCCTCCTGAAATGTGCTTGGGGCCGCCAAGTATATTGAATGCCAGTATCCCATTCCCTGGCCAGAAAACAAAGCAGTAGAGCCACTCGATAGTGTATGCTAGAACACAGTGCTCCCCCTTCCCCAACCTGCCATTCAACTCATTGACAGCGGGTATTGAAGGCCTGAGTCCCCATGCTGCCTTTCCCCAGATTCTCTAAACCTGCTACATATGTCCCAGGGTCTACCCGGGGGTCTTGGGTACCCATGCTGGCTGCTGCTTCTGGAATGCACCTGTAGGTCACAGCCCAGAGGATCCTAAGTTAGCCTCAGGCGTTTGCGAGGGGGCTCCTGTAAAGAGCAGTGAGCAGAAGCCAGGGAGCTGTATGCTTCAGCCAGCAAATGGGGGTATGAGCCCACCATTGTCTTCCAGCCTGAGGTCTCAGAGACCTGAGAAGCATGAGCTGTAATGAAATCCAGTGCCTGAGTTTTCAGCTGCCCTGCACTGTGCAGGTCAGCCAGGATGAGAGTGTGGGCAGCATTCTCCACAGAGAGGTCCCTGCAGAGGGCAGCCTCGCACATGACCTTCAAACGCTCGAGGCCATACCTGTCAGCAGCTGGCAGCACAGCATCTGCCATGCTGTGGAGGGCTGGTGCCTTTCCGGTGTACATGAAGCCCATCATTGCCTCGACGACCTGCGGCTCCAGATCTTGGATCTCAACTCGGTTTGTTCTGCTTTCCTCCATGTCATGCTGAAACATGGCTCTGAAAACCGGAGAGCGAGCTGCTAAGATGGCCTTATGAGCCCGGAACTCTTGGCCAGCTACCACCAGGCAGCAGTCAGTGAAGAGGGATTTCTCCCACAGCGCTCCTAGCTCGTCTGCCATCGTGCTCTGGGCAGAGAGGTTGAAGGAGCCTTGGATCATGTTCACCTTGCACACGAGGGTGAGTCTGTCATCCGGGAGAAGCAGAGGCTCCTGGGACCAAAGGAAATCTCGAAGGATGAACTTTTTGAATCCATGGTGTTTGTTTTGCAGAAACCTGAAGAACGCTGGGCTCTTCTTGACTTGGCTTTTCTCTGCATTGGCATCGATAATCCAGAATTGGAACTTTGCCCAGATTGGGTTCTTAGGGCAGCTGAGCAAGCCTAAGAAAACTGTCAAGTAATCTTTACTTTCTTCATCGACCCCGTCCGGGTGTACACTCAGGCACCATGTGTGTGCGTCATTGGATCCGGATGAGAAAGTGGGACTTCTAATGCATTTCACCTTATTGTTCTCCAAGCAAAAACGGAAGTTGCTGATGGTCCACTTGTGGCAGAATTTCCGGATGCTGATTGGTGTGTCGCTCCAGCTCTCCATTGCCAATTGCGCCGACATACCTGCTTGTGACAGTTTGCAGGTTAACCTCGGCCCAAAATGAAGAGCTAGGATTATTTTTGGTCATCAACCTGGAGGTCACAATCAGAGATAATTTTTAAATTCTTAGTTTCCATTTTCTTCTCTATTCCCTCCTCTATCATTCTGCAATCTCGGGTCTCTATCAAGGTTTCTTTCCAGATGGAAATGTAGGTTTCAGAGAAGGCCCTCTAGGATGCTGGGAAGTGCTATGACAATAACTCCCATTTTCCAGATTTAACCTCAGGCTAGCAGGTCAATCGTGACATTTACATACAACTTTTGTAAAAAATTTGACATAGGATCTCTAGACTAACAGAACCATGGGAAGAAACCTCTCCATATGAAAAAAAACAAATAAAAAGTTGCATTACAATGACCTAGACATCAGGCAGGAAGGGAGGGAGGGAGGAAAGTTGGGAGGGTAGGAGGGAAGGAGGGAGGGAGGGAGGGAGGGAGAGAAGGAGGGAAGAAGGGAGAGTGAACTGGCATCCACATGTAAAACAATAAATTAAATATAAAAAATGCTTTGACTCCAAAATATAAGTTCAAGGACAAGTTACTGAGGAAAAGGATTTCTAGTTTTGTTTCCACAGAAAATGAAAAGATGTGGATTCCCTCCAGACGAACGTGGCTTGATCACGCCAGACCTCCTGAAACAGAGTTCTAGGTGATCTTATATTCAAAACACCTGGACAAAGCGGCCTTACAGACTACAGCCAGGATTTCTGAATAATCTTCCAATCCCCCATGACAGCGCCCCTTAGCAGCAGGAAGTCGTTTGGAAAGAACAATGCCCAAATTCCCAAATATTGTGTATAAATGTTTGTTTTCATTTAATTGGACTTTGTTTGTTGTATAAAATAAATTTTAAAAACATGCTTTGACTCCAAAATATGAGTTCAAGGACAAGTTACTGGGGAAAAGGATTTCTATGTTTGTTTCCACAGAAAAGGAAAAATTGTGGATTCCTTCCAGACTAATGTGGGTGGTTTGATCAAGCCAGACCACCTAAAAGGGAGTACCAGGTGATCCTACATTCAAAACAGCTGAACAAAGCAGCCTTACAGACTACAGCCAGGATTTCTGAATAATCTTCCAATCCCCCATGACAGCGCCCCTTAGCAGCAGGAAGTCGTTTGGAAAGAACAATGCCCAAATTCCCAAATATTGTGTATAAATGTTTGTTTTCATTTAATTGGACTTTGTTTGTTGTATAAAATAAATTTTAAAAAAATGCTTTGACTCCAAAATATGAGTTCAAGGACAAGTTACTGGGGAAAAGGATTTCTATGTTTGTTTCCACAGAAAAGGAAAAATTGTGGATTCCTTCCAGACTAATGTGGGTGGTTTGATCAAGCCAGACCACCTAAAACGGAGTACCAGGTGATCCTACATTCAAAACAGCTGAACAAAGCAGCCTTACAGACTACAGCAAGGATTTCTGCTTCTTCTTAGAATACCCATGACAGCACCCCTTGCCAGCAGGAAGTAGTTAGGAAAGAACGGCACCCAAATTCCCAAATATTGTCTATAAATGTTGGTTTTCATTTAAATGGACTTGGTTATATAAAACAAACAAACAAATAAACAAAACAGAAAAACAATGACCTTGTCCTTGGATCATGCTAATGACACAATGCCTAGCTTTGAAGGAAAAGACCAAAGAAACAGTACTTACTCAGTCTAGGAGGTTAGATGTGTCTGTTGGTTGTTTTCAGTAAATGCTGAAAAAAGGGAGAATAAGTATTCTCTTCTGCCAGTGAAGCAATGGACTTGCTGCCGGGTTAGGGGGAAGCAGTCAAAGAGAAATAGCTTTCTTCTTTCATGGTGCTTTATAGTCTCGCTCTGGAGGGTGTGGCCCAATTAAAGGTATGTCTCCTCAGCTCAACTTCTGGATTAAAGGCAGGTGTGTGCGCGTGCTCGTGGTTGCGTGCGCTCGCGTGGGCGCGCATCACGGAATGCAAAGACTTTTTGTAAAATTTTTATTCACAATGTATATTGCCTTTGGTTAACAGAGAAGGATGCACCCACAGAGATAAGACGAGGCCTTCAATCAATCCTCTGGGTCTCCCGTTAGAGTTCCTTGAGAAGTCCCACGTGTCTACTGAGACCTGAACTCACGAACTGTTCCGATGCTGGAGCAACAATTGTTGAGACCGACTGACTCTCCAATCCAGTACCACCACACTAAGTTTGGAGAATAAGAAATAAGAGCTTCTTGCTCATCCAGGTCTCTTGTGAGCAAACTTGATAAGGTTTCTCTAAATTCTTGATCACATTCTCTGCTCAGTTTAATCCAGACAGCTTGGTCCAAAGAAACCCTCCTGAAATGTGCTTGGGGCCGCCAAGTATATTGAATGCCAGTATCCCATTCCCTGGCCAGAAAACAAAGCAGTAGAGCCACTCGATAGTGTATGCTAGAACACAGTGCTCCCCCTTCCCCAACCTGCCATTCAACTCATTGACAGCGGGTATTGAAGGCCTGAGCCCCCATGCTGCCTTTCCCCAGATTCTCTAAACCTGCTACATATGTCCCAGGGTCTACCCGGGGGTCTTGGGTACCCATGCTGGCTGCTGCTTCTGGAATGCACCTGTAGGTCACAGCCCAGAGGATCCTAAGTTAGCCTCAGGCGTTTCCGAGGGGGCTCCTGTAAAGAGCAGTGAGCAGAAGCCAGGGAGCTGTATGCTTCAGCCAGCAAATGGGGGTATGAGCCCACCATTGTCTTCCAGCCTGAGGTCTCAGAGACCTGAGAAGCATGAGCTGTAATGAAATCCAGTGCCTGAGTTTTCAGCTGCCCTGCACTGTGCAGGTCAGCCAGGATGAGAGTGTGGGCAGCATTCTCCACAGAGAGGTCCCTGCAGAGGGCAGCCTCGCACATGACCTTCAAACGCTCGAGGCCATACCTGTCAGCAGCTGGCAGCACAGCATCTGCCATGCTGTGGAGGGCTGGTGCCTTTCCGGTGTACATGAAGCCCATCATTGCCTCGACGACCTGCGGCTCCAGATCTTGGATCTCAACTCGGTTTGTTCTGCTTTCCTCCATGTCATGCTGAAACATGGCTCTGAAAACCGGAGAGCGAGCTGCTAAGATGGCCTTATGAGCCCGGAACTCTTGGCCAGCTACCACCAGGCAGCAGTCAGTGAAGAGGGATTTCTCCCACAGCGCTCCTAGCTCGTCTGCCATCGTGCTCTGGGCAGAGAGGTTGAAGGAGCCTTGGATCATGTTCACCTTGCACACGAGGGTGAGTCTGTCATCCGGGGAGAAGCAGAGGCTCCTGGGACCAAAGGAAATCTCGAAGGATGAACTTTTTGAATCCATGGTGTTTGTTTTGCAGAAACCTGAAGAACGCTGGGCTCTTCTTGACTTGGCTTTTCTCTGCATTGGCATCGATAATCCAGAATTGGAACTTTGCCCAGATTGGGTTCTTAGGGCAGCTGAGCAAGCCTAAGAAAACTGTCAAGTAATCTTTACTTTCTTCATCGACCCCGTCCGGGTGTACACTCAGGCACCATGTGTGTGCGTCATTGGATCCGGATGAGAAAGTGGGACTTCTAATGCATTTCACCTTATTGTTCTCCAAGCAAAAACGGAAGTTGCTGATGGTCCACTTGTGGCAGAATTTCCGGATGCTGATTGGTGTGTCGCTCCAGCTCTCCATTGCCAATTGCGCCGACATACCTGCTTGTGACAGTTTGCAGGTTAACCTCGGCCCAAAATGAAGAGCTAGGATTATTTTTGGTCATCAACCTGGAGGTCACAATCAGAGATAATTTTTAAATTCTTAGTTTCCATTTTCTTCTCTATTCCCTCCTCTATCATTCTGCAATCTCGGGTCTCTATCAAGGTTTCTTTCCAGATGGAAATGTAGGTTTCAGAGAAGGCCCTCTAGGATGCTGGGAAGTGCTATGACAATAACTCCCATTTTCCAGATTTAACCTCAGGCTAGCAGGTCAATCGTGACATTTACATACAACTTTTGTAAAAAATTTGACATAGGATCTCTAGACTAACAGAACCATTGGAAGAAACCTCTCCATATGAAAAAAACAAATAAAAAGTTGCATTACAATGACCTAGACATCAGGCAGGAAGGGAGGGAGGGAGGAAAGTTGGGAGGGTAGGAGGGAGGGAGGGAGAGAAGGAGGGAAGAAGGGAGAGTGAACTGGCATCCACATGTAAAACAATAAATTAAATATAAAAAATGCTTTGACTCCAAAATATAAGTTCAAGGACAAGTTACTGGGGAAAAGGATTTCTATGTTTGTTTCCACAGAAAATGAAAAGATGTGGATTCCCTCCAGACGAATGTGGCTTGATCACGCCAGACCTCCTGAAACAGAGTTCTAGGTGATCTTATATTCAAAACACCTGGACAAAGCGGCCTTACAGACTACAGCCAGGATTTCTGAATAATCTTCCAATCCCCCATGACAGCGCCCCTTAGCAGCAGGAAGTCGTTTGGAAAGAACAATGCCCAAATTCCCAAATATTGTGTATAAATGTTTGTTTTCATTTAATTGGACTTTGTTTGTTGTATAAAATAAATTTTAAAAAAATGCTTTGACTCCAAAATATGAGTTCAAGGACAAGTTACTGGGGAAAAGGATTTCTATGTTTGTTTCCACAGAAAAGGAAAAATTGTGGATTCCTTCCAGACTAATGTGGGTGGTTTGATCAAGCCAGACCACCTAAAACGGAGTACCAGGTGATCCTACATTCAAAACAGCTGAACAAAGCAGCCTTACAGACTACAGCAAGGATTTCTGCTTCTTCTTAGAATACCCATGACAGCACCCCTTGCCAGCAGGAAGTAGTTAGGAAAGAACGGCACCCAAATTCCCAAATATTGTCTATAAATGTTGGTTTTCATTTAAATGGACTTGGTTATATAAAACAAACAAACAAATAAACAAAACAGAAAAACAATGACCTTGTCCTTGGATCATGCTAATGACACAATGCCTAGCTTTGAAGGAAAAGACCAAAGAAACAGTACTTACTCAGTCTAGGAGGTTAGATGTGTCTGTTGGTTGTTTTCAGTAAATGCTGAAAAAAGGGAGAATAAGTATTCTCTTCTGCCAGTGAAGCAATGGACTTGCTGCCGGGTTAGGGGGAAGCAGTCAAAGAGAAATAGCTTTCTTCTTTCATGGTGCTTTATAGTCTCGCTCTGGAGGGTGTGGCCCAATTAAAGGTATGTCTCCTCAGCTCAACTTCTGGATTAAAGGCAGGTGTGTGCGCGTGCTCGCGGTTGCGTGCGCTCGCGTGGGCGCGCATCACGGAATGCAAAGACTTTTTGTAAAATTTTTATTCACAATGTATATTGCCTTTGGTTAACAGAGAAGGATGCACCCACAGAGATAAGACGAGGCCTTCAATCAATCCTCTGGGTCTCCCGTTAGAGTTCCTTGAGAAGTCCCACGTGTCTACTGAGACCTGAACTCACGAACTGTTCCGATGCTGGAGCAACCATTGTTGAGACCGACTGACTCTCCAATCCAGTACCACCACACTAAGTTTGGAGAATAAGAAATAAGAGCTTCTTGCTCATCCAGGTCTCTTGTGAGCAAACTTGATAAGGTTTCTCTAAATTCTTGATCACATGCTCTGCTCAGTTTAATCCAGACAGCTTGGTCCAAAGAAACCCTCCTGAAATGTGCTTGGGGCCGCCAAGTATATTGAATGCCAGTATCCCATTCCCTGGCCAGAAAACAAAGCAGTAGAGCCACTCGATAGTGTATGCTAGAACACAGTGCTCCCCCTTCCCCAACCTGCCATTCAACTCATTGACAGCGGGTATTGAAGGCCTGAGTCCCCATGCTGCCTTTCCCCAGATTCTCTAAACCTGCTACATATGTCCCAGGGTCTACCCGGGGGTCTTGGGTACCCATGCTGGCTGCTGCTTCTGGAATGCACCTGTAGGTCACAGCCCAGAGGATCCTAAGTTAGCCTCAGGCGTTTCCGAGGGGGCTCCTGTAAAGAGCAGTGAGCAGAAGCCAGGGAGCTGTATGCTTCAGCCAGCAAATGGGGGTATGAGCCCACCATTGTCTTCCAGCCTGAGGTCTCAGAGACCTGAGAAGCATGAGCTGTAATGAAATCCAGTGCCTGAGTTTTCAGCTGCCCTGCACTGTGCAGGTCAGCCAGGATGAGAGTGTGGGCAGCATTCTCCACAGAGAGGTCCCTGCAGAGGGCAGCCTCGCACATGACCTTCAAACGCTCGAGGCCATACCTGTCAGCAGCTGGCAGCACAGCATCTGCCATGCTGTGGAGGGCTGGTGCCTTTCCGGTGTACATGAAGCCCATCATTGCCTCGACGACCTGCGGCTCCAGATCTTGGATCTCAACTCGGTTTGTTCTGCTTTCCTCCATGTCATGCTGAAACATGGCTCTGAAAACCGGAGAGCGAGCTGCTAAGATGGCCTTATGAGCCCGGAACTCTTGGCCAGCTACCACCAGGCAGCAGTCAGTGAAGAGGGATTTCTCCCACAGCGCTCCTAGCTCGTCTGCCATCGTGCTCTGGGCAGAGAGGTTGAAGGAGCCTTGGATCATGTTCACCTTGCACACGAGGGTGAGTCTGTCATCCGGGAGAAGCAGAGGCTCCTGGGACCAAAGGAAATCTCGAAGGATGAACTTTTTGAATCCATGGTGTTTGTTTTGCAGAAACCTGAAGAACGCTGGGCTCTTCTTGACTTGGCTTTTCTCTGCATTGGCATCGATAATCCAGAATTGGAACTTTGCCCAGATTGGGTTCTTAGGGCAGCTGAGCAAGCCTAAGAAAACTGTCAAGTAATCTTTACTTTCTTTCATCGACCCCGTCCGGGTGTACACTCAGGCACCATGTGTGTGCGTCATTGGATCCGGATGAGAAAGTGGGACTTCTAATGCATTTCACCTTATTGTTCTCCAAGCAAAAACGGAAGTTGCTGATGGTCCACTTGTGGCAGAATTTCCGGATGCTGATTGGTGTGTCGCTCCAGCTCTCCATTGCCAATTGCGCCGACATACCTGCTTGTGACAGTTTGCAGGTTAACCTCGGCCCAAAATGAAGAGCTAGGATTATTTTTGGTCATCAACCTGGAGGTCACAATCAGAGATAATTTTTAAATTCTTAGTTTCCATTTTCTTCTCTATTCCCTCCTCTATCATTCTGCAATCTCGGGTCTCTATCAAGGTTTCTTTCCAGATGGAAATGTAGGTTTCAGAGAAGGCCCTCTAGGATGCTGGGAAGTGCTATGACAATAACTCCCATTTTCCAGATTTAACCTCAGGCTAGCAGGTCAATCGTGACATTTACATACAACTTTTGTAAAAAAATTTGACATAGGATCTCTAGACTAACAGAACCATGGGAAGAAACCTCTCCATATGAAAAAAAACAAATAAAAAGTTGCATTACAATGACCTAGACATCAGGCAGGAAGGGAGGGAGGGAGGAAAGTTGGGAGGGTAGGAGGGAGGAGGGAGGGAGGGAGGGAGGGAGGGAGAGAAGGAGGGAAGAAGGGAGAGTGAACTGGCATCCACATGTAAAACAATAAATTAAATATAAAAAATGCTTTGACTCCAAAATATAAGTTCAAGGACAAGTTACTGAGGAAAAGGATTTCTAGTTTTGTTTCCACAGAAAATGAAAAGATGTGGATTCCCTCCAGACGAACGTGGCTTGATCACGCCAGACCTCCTGAAACAGAGTTCTAGGTGATCTTATATTCAAAACACCTGGACAAAGCGGCCTTACAGACTACAGCCAGGATTTCTGAATAATCTTCCAATCCCCCATGACAGCGCCCCTTAGCAGCAGGAAGTCGTTTGGAAAGAACAATGCCCAAATTCCCAAATATTGTGTATAAATGTTTGTTTTCATTTAATTGGACTTTGTTTGTTGTATAAAATAAATTTTAAAAACATGCTTTGACTCCAAAATATGAGTTCAAGGACAAGTTACTGGGGAAAAGGATTTCTATGTTTGTTTCCACAGAAAAGGAAAAATTGTGGATTCCTTCCAGACTAATGTGGGTGGTTTGATCAAGCCAGACCACCTAAAAGGGAGTACCAGGTGATCCTACATTCAAAACAGCTGAACAAAGCAGCCTTACAGACTACAGCCAGGATTTCTGAATAATCTTCCAATCCCCCATGACAGCGCCCCTTAGCAGCAGGAAGTCGTTTGGAAAGAACAATGCCCAAATTCCCAAATATTGTGTATAAATGTTTGTTTTCATTTAATTGGACTTTGTTTGTTGTATAAAATAAATTTTAAAAAAATGCTTTGACTCCAAAATATGAGTTCAAGGACAAGTTACTGGGGAAAAGGATTTCTATGTTTGTTTCCACAGAAAAGGAAAAATTGTGGATTCCTTCCAGACTAATGTGGGTGGTTTGATCAAGCCAGACCACCTAAAACGGAGTACCAGGTGATCCTACATTCAAAACAGCTGAACAAAGCAGCCTTACAGACTACAGCAAGGATTTCTGCTTCTTCTTAGAATACCCATGACAGCACCCCTTGCCAGCAGGAAGTAGTTAGGAAAGAACGGCACCCAAATTCCCAAATATTGTCTATAAATGTTGGTTTTCATTTAAATGGACTTGGTTATATAAAACAAACAAACAAATAAACAAAACAGAAAAACAATGACCTTGTCCTTGGATCATGCTAATGACACAATGCCTAGCTTTGAAGGAAAAGACCAAAGAAACAGTACTTACTCAGTCTAGGAGGTTAGATGTGTCTGTTGGTTGTTTTCAGTAAATGCTGAAAAAAGGGAGAATAAGTATTCTCTTCTGCCAGTGAAGCAATGGACTTGCTGCCGGGTTAGGGGAAGCAGTCAAAGAGAAATAGCTTTCTTCTTTCATGGTGCTTTATAGTCTCGCTCTGGAGGGTGTGGCCCAATTAAAGGTATGTCTCCTCAGCTCAACTTCTGGATTAAAGGCAGGTGTGTGCGCGTGCTCGCGGTTGCGTGCGCTCGCGTGGGCGCGCATCACGGAATGCAAAGACTTTTTGTAAAATTTTTATTCACAATGTATATTGCCTTTGGTTAACAGAGAAGGATGCACCCACAGAGATAAGACGAGGCCTTCAATCAATCCTCTGGGTCTCCCGTTAGAGTTCCTTGAGAAGTCCCACGTGTCTACTGAGACCTGAACTCACGAACTGTTCCGATGCTGGAGCAACCATTGTTGAGACCGACTGACTCTCCAATCCAGTACCACCACACTAAGTTTGGAGAATAAGAAATAAGAGCTTCTTGCTCATCCAGGTCTCTTGTGAGCAAACTTGATAAGGTTTCTCTAAATTCTTGATCACATGCTCTGCTCAGTTTAATCCAGACAGCTTGGTCCAAAGAAACCCTCCTGAAATGTGCTTGGGGCCGCCAAGTATATTGAATGCCAGTATCCCATTCCCTGGCCAGAAAACAAAGCAGTAGAGCCACTCGATAGTGTATGCTAGAACACAGTGCTCCCCCTTCCCCAACCTGCCATTCAACTCATTGACAGCGGGTATTGAAGGCCTGAGTCCCCATGCTGCCTTTCCCCAGATTCTCTAAACCTGCTACATATGTCCCAGGGTCTACCCGGGGGTCTTGGGTACCCATGCTGGCTGCTGCTTCTGGAATGCACCTGTAGGTCACAGCCCAGAGGATCCTAAGTTAGCCTCAGGCGTTTGCGAGGGGGCTCCTGTAAAGAGCAGTGAGCAGAAGCCAGGGAGCTGTATGCTTCAGCCAGCAAATGGGGGTATGAGCCCACCATTGTCTTCCAGCCTGAGGTCTCAGAGACCTGAGAAGCATGAGCTGTAATGAAATCCAGTGCCTGAGTTTTCAGCTGCCCTGCACTGTGCAGGTCAGCCAGGATGAGAGTGTGGGCAGCATTCTCCACAGAGAGGTCCCTGCAGAGGGCAGCCTCGCACATGACCTTCAAACGCTCGAGGCCATACCTGTCAGCAGCTGGCAGCACAGCATCTGCCATGCTGTGGAGGGCTGGTGCCTTTCCGGTGTACATGAAGCCCATCATTGCCTCGACGACCTGCGGCTCCAGATCTTGGATCTCAACTCGGTTTGTTCTGCTTTCCTCCATGTCATGCTGAAACATGGCTCTGAAAACCGGAGAGCGAGCTGCTAAGATGGCCTTATGAGCCCGGAACTCTTGGCCAGCTACCACCAGGCAGCAGTCAGTGAAGAGGGATTTCTCCCACAGCGCTCCTAGCTCGTCTGCCATCGTGCTCTGGGCAGAGAGGTTGAAGGAGCCTTGGATCATGTTCACCTTGCACACGAGGGTGAGTCTGTCATCCGGGAGAAGCAGAGGCTCCTGGGACCAAAGGAAATCTCGAAGGATGAACTTTTTGAATCCATGGTGTTTGTTTTGCAGAAACCTGAAGAACGCTGGGCTCTTCTTGACTTGGCTTTTCTCTGCATTGGCATCGATAATCCAGAATTGGAACTTTGCCCAGATTGGGTTCTTAGGGCAGCTGAGCAAGCCTAAGAAAACTGTCAAGTAATCTTTACTTTCTTTCATCGACCCCGTCCGGGTGTACACTCAGGCACCATGTGTGTGCGTCATTGGATCCGGATGAGAAAGTGGGACTTCTAATGCATTTCACCTTATTGTTCTCCAAGCAAAAACGGAAGTTGCTGATGGTCCACTTGTGGCAGAATTTCCGGATGCTGATTGGTGTGTCGCTCCAGCTCTCCATTGCCAATTGCGCCGACATACCTGCTTGTGACAGTTTGCAGGTTAACCTCGGCCCAAAATGAAGAGCTAGGATTATTTTTGGTCATCAACCTGGAGGTCACAATCAGAGATAATTTTTAAATTCTTAGTTTCCATTTTCTTCTCTATTCCCTCCTCTATCATTCTGCAATCTCGGGTCTCTATCAAGGTTTCTTTCCAGATGGAAATGTAGGTTTCAGAGAAGGCCCTCTAGGATGCTGGGAAGTGCTATGACAATAACTCCCATTTTCCAGATTTAACCTCAGGCTAGCAGGTCAATCGTGACATTTACATACAACTTTTGTAAAAAATTTGACATAGGATCTCTAGACTAACAGAACCATGGGAAGAAACCTCTCCATATGAAAAAAACAAATAAAAAGTTGCATTACAATGACCTAGACATCAGGCAGGAAGGGAGGGAGGGAGGAAAGTTGGGAGGGTAGGAGGGAAGGAGGGAGGGAGGGAGGGAGGGAGAGAAGGAGGGAAGAAGGGAGAGTGAACTGGCATCCACATGTAAAACAATAAATTAAATATAAAAAATGCTTTGACTCCAAAATATAAGTTCAAGGACAAGTTACTGAGGAAAAGGATTTCTAGTTTTGTTTCCACAGAAAATGAAAAGATGTGGATTCCCTCCAGACGAACGTGGCTTGATCACGCCAGACCTCCTGAAACAGAGTTCTAGGTGATCTTATATTCAAAACACCTGGACAAAGCGGCCTTACAGACTACAGCCAGGATTTCTGAATAATCTTCCAATCCCCCATGACAGCGCCCCTTAGCAGCAGGAAGTCGTTTGGAAAGAACAATGCCCAAATTCCCAAATATTGTGTATAAATGTTTGTTTTCATTTAATTGGACTTTGTTTGTTGTATAAAATAAATTTTAAAAACATGCTTTGACTCCAAAATATGAGTTCAAGGACAAGTTACTGGGGAAAAGGATTTCTATGTTTGTTTCCACAGAAAAGGAAAAATTGTGGATTCCTTCCAGACTAATGTGGGTGGTTTGATCAAGCCAGACCACCTAAAAGGGAGTACCAGGTGATCCTACATTCAAAACAGCTGAACAAAGCAGCCTTACAGACTACAGCCAGGATTTCTGAATAATCTTCCAATCCCCCATGACAGCGCCCCTTAGCAGCAGGAAGTCGTTTGGAAAGAACAATGCCCAAATTCCCAAATATTGTGTATAAATGTTTGTTTTCATTTAATTGGACTTTGTTTGTTGTATAAAATAAATTTTAAAAAAATGCTTTGACTCCAAAATATGAGTTCAAGGACAAGTTACTGGGGAAAAGGATTTCTATGTTTGTTTCCACAGAAAAGGAAAAATTGTGGATTCCTTCCAGACTAATGTGGGTGGTTTGATCAAGCCAGACCACCTAAAACGGAGTACCAGGTGATCCTACATTCAAAACAGCTGAACAAAGCAGCCTTACAGACTACAGCAAGGATTTCTGCTTCTTCTTAGAATACCCATGACAGCACCCCTTGCCAGCAGGAAGTAGTTAGGAAAGAACGGCACCCAAATTCCCAAATATTGTCTATAAATGTTGGTTTTCATTTAAATGGACTTGGTTATATAAAACAAACAAACAAATAAACAAAACAGAAAAACAATGACCTTGTCCTTGGATCATGCTAATGACACAATGCCTAGCTTTGAAGGAAAAGACCAAAGAAACAGTACTTACTCAGTCTAGGAGGTTAGATGTGTCTGTTGGTTGTTTTCAGTAAATGCTGAAAAAAGGGAGAATAAGTATTCTCTTCTGCCAGTGAAGCAATGGACTTGCTGCCGGGTTAGGGGAAGCAGTCAAAGAGAAATAGCTTTCTTCTTTCATGGTGCTTTATAGTCTCGCTCTGGAGGGTGTGGCCCAATTAAAGGTATGTCTCCTCAGCTCAACTTCTGGATTAAAGGCAGGTGTGTGCGCGTGCTCGCGGTTGCGTGCGCTCGCGTGGGCGCGCATCACGGAATGCAAAGACTTTTTGTAAAATTTTTATTCACAATGTATATTGCCTTTGGTTAACAGAGAAGGATGCACCCACAGAGATAAGACGAGGCCTTCAATCAATCCTCTGGGTCTCCCGTTAGAGTTCCTTGAGAAGTCCCACGTGTCTACTGAGACCTGAACTCACGAACTGTTCCGATGCTGGAGCAACCATTGTTGAGACCGACTGACTCTCCAATCCAGTACCACCACACTAAGTTTGGAGAATAAGAAATAAGAGCTTCTTGCTCATCCAGGTCTCTTGTGAGCAAACTTGATAAGGTTTCTCTAAATTCTTGATCACATGCTCTGCTCAGTTTAATCCAGACAGCTTGGTCCAAAGAAACCCTCCTGAAATGTGCTTGGGGCCGCCAAGTATATTGAATGCCAGTATCCCATTCCCTGGCCAGAAAACAAAGCAGTAGAGCCACTCGATAGTGTATGCTAGAACACAGTGCTCCCCCTTCCCCAACCTGCCATTCAACTCATTGACAGCGGGTATTGAAGGCCTGAGTCCCCATGCTGCCTTTCCCCAGATTCTCTAAACCTGCTACATATGTCCCAGGGTCTACCCGGGGGTCTTGGGTACCCATGCTGGCTGCTGCTTCTGGAATGCACCTGTAGGTCACAGCCCAGAGGATCCTAAGTTAGCCTCAGGCGTTTGCGAGGGGGCTCCTGTAAAGAGCAGTGAGCAGAAGCCAGGGAGCTGTATGCTTCAGCCAGCAAATGGGGGTATGAGCCCACCATTGTCTTCCAGCCTGAGGTCTCAGAGACCTGAGAAGCATGAGCTGTAATGAAATCCAGTGCCTGAGTTTTCAGCTGCCCTGCACTGTGCAGGTCAGCCAGGATGAGAGTGTGGGCAGCATTCTCCACAGAGAGGTCCCTGCAGAGGGCAGCCTCGCACATGACCTTCAAACGCTCGAGGCCATACCTGTCAGCAGCTGGCAGCACAGCATCTGCCATGCTGTGGAGGGCTGGTGCCTTTCCGGTGTACATGAAGCCCATCATTGCCTCGACGACCTGCGGCTCCAGATCTTGGATCTCAACTCGGTTTGTTCTGCTTTCCTCCATGTCATGCTGAAACATGGCTCTGAAAACCGGAGAGCGAGCTGCTAAGATGGCCTTATGAGCCCGGAACTCTTGGCCAGCTACCACCAGGCAGCAGTCAGTGAAGAGGGATTTCTCCCACAGCGCTCCTAGCTCGTCTGCCATCGTGCTCTGGGCAGAGAGGTTGAAGGAGCCTTGGATCATGTTCACCTTGCACACGAGGGTGAGTCTGTCATCCGGGGAGAAGCAGAGGCTCCTGGGACCAAAGGAAATCTCGAAGGATGAACTTTTTGAATCCATGGTGTTTGTTTTGCAGAAACCTGAAGAACGCTGGGCTCTTCTTGACTTGGCTTTTCTCTGCATTGGCATCGATAATCCAGAATTGGAACTTTGCCCAGATTGGGTTCTTAGGGCAGCTGAGCAAGCCTAAGAAAACTGTCAAGTAATCTTTACTTTCTTTCATCGACCCCGTCCGGGTGTACACTCAGGCACCATGTGTGTGCGTCATTGGATCCGGATGAGAAAGTGGGACTTCTAATGCATTTCACCTTATTGTTCTCCAAGCAAAAACGGAAGTTGCTGATGGTCCACTTGTGGCAGAATTTCCGGATGCTGATTGGTGTGTCGCTCCAGCTCTCCATTGCCAATTGCGCCGACATACCTGCTTGTGACAGTTTGCAGGTTAACCTCGGCCCAAAATGAAGAGCTAGGATTATTTTTGGTCATCAACCTGGAGGTCACAATCAGAGATAATTTTTAAATTCTTAGTTTCCATTTTCTTCTCTATTCCCTCCTCTATCATTCTGCAATCTCGGGTCTCTATCAAGGTTTCTTTCCAGATGGAAATGTAGGTTTCAGAGAAGGCCCTCTAGGATGCTGGGAAGTGCTATGACAATAACTCCCATTTTCCAGATTTAACCTCAGGCTAGCAGGTCAATCGTGACATTTACATACAACTTTTGTAAAAAATTTGACATAGGATCTCTAGACTAACAGAACCATGGGAAGAAACCTCTCCATATGAAAAAAAACAAATAAAAAGTTGCATTACAATGACCTAGACATCAGGCAGGAAGGGAGGGAGGGAGGAAAGTTGGGAGGGTAGGAGGGAAGGAGGGAGGGAGGGAGGGAGGGAGAGAAGGAGGGAAGAAGGGAGAGTGAACTGGCATCCACATGTAAAACAATAAATTAAATATAAAAAATGCTTTGACTCCAAAATATAAGTTCAAGGACAAGTTACTGAGGAAAAGGATTTCTAGTTTTGTTTCCACAGAAAATGAAAAGATGTGGATTCCCTCCAGACGAACGTGGCTTGATCACGCCAGACCTCCTGAAACAGAGTTCTAGGTGATCTTATATTCAAAACACCTGGACAAAGCGGCCTTACAGACTACAGCCAGGATTTCTGAATAATCTTCCAATCCCCCATGACAGCGCCCCTTAGCAGCAGGAAGTCGTTTGGAAAGAACAATGCCCAAATTCCCAAATATTGTGTATAAATGTTTGTTTTCATTTAATTGGACTTTGTTTGTTGTATAAAATAAATTTTAAAAACATGCTTTGACTCCAAAATATGAGTTCAAGGACAAGTTACTGGGGAAAAGGATTTCTATGTTTGTTTCCACAGAAAAGGAAAAATTGTGGATTCCTTCCAGACTAATGTGGGTGGTTTGATCAAGCCAGACCACCTAAAAGGGAGTACCAGGTGATCCTACATTCAAAACAGCTGAACAAAGCAGCCTTACAGACTACAGCCAGGATTTCTGAATAATCTTCCAATCCCCCATGACAGCGCCCCTTAGCAGCAGGAAGTCGTTTGGAAAGAACAATGCCCAAATTCCCAAATATTGTGTATAAATGTTTGTTTTCATTTAATTGGACTTTGTTTGTTGTATAAAATAAATTTTAAAAAAATGCTTTGACTCCAAAATATGAGTTCAAGGACAAGTTACTGGGGAAAAGGATTTCTATGTTTGTTTCCACAGAAAAGGAAAAATTGTGGATTCCTTCCAGACTAATGTGGGTGGTTTGATCAAGCCAGACCACCTAAAACGGAGTACCAGGTGATCCTACATTCAAAACAGCTGAACAAAGCAGCCTTACAGACTACAGCAAGGATTTCTGCTTCTTCTTAGAATACCCATGACAGCACCCCTTGCCAGCAGGAAGTAGTTAGGAAAGAACGGCACCCAAATTCCCAAATATTGTCTATAAATGTTGGTTTTCATTTAAATGGACTTGGTTATATAAAACAAACAAACAAATAAACAAAACAGAAAAACAATGACCTTGTCCTTGGATCATGCTAATGACACAATGCCTAGCTTTGAAGGAAAAGACCAAAGAAACAGTACTTACTCAGTCTAGGAGGTTAGATGTGTCTGTTGGTTGTTTTCAGTAAATGCTGAAAAAAAGGGAGAATAAGTATTCTCTTCTGCCAGTGAAGCAATGGACTTGCTGCCGGGTTAGGGGAAGCAGTCAAAGAGAAATAGCTTTCTTCTTTCATGGTGCTTTATAGTCTCGCTCTGGAGGGTGTGGCCCAATTAAAGGTATGTCTCCTCAGCTCAACTTCTGGATTAAAGGCAGGTGTGTGCGCGTGCTCGCGGTTGCGTGCGCTCGCGTGGGCGCGCATCACGGAATGCAAAGACTTTTTGTAAAATTTTTATTCACAATGTATATTGCCTTTGGTTAACAGAGAAGGATGCACCCACAGAGATAAGACGAGGCCTTCAATCAATCCTCTGGGTCTCCCGTTAGAGTTCCTTGAGAAGTCCCACGTGTCTACTGAGACCTGAACTCACGAACTGTTCCGATGCTGGAGCAACCATTGTTGAGACCGACTGACTCTCCAATCCAGTACCACCACACTAAGTTTGGAGAATAAGAAATAAGAGCTTCTTGCTCATCCAGGTCTCTTGTGAGCAAACTTGATAAGGTTTCTCTAAATTCTTGATCACATGCTCTGCTCAGTTTAATCCAGACAGCTTGGTCCAAAGAAACCCTCCTGAAATGTGCTTGGGGCCGCCAAGTATATTGAATGCCAGTATCCCATTCCCTGGCCAGAAAACAAAGCAGTAGAGCCACTCGATAGTGTATGCTAGAACACAGTGCTCCCCCTTCCCCAACCTGCCATTCAACTCATTGACAGCGGGTATTGAAGGCCTGAGTCCCCATGCTGCCTTTCCCCAGATTCTCTAAACCTGCTACATATGTCCCAGGGTCTACCCGGGGGTCTTGGGTACCCATGCTGGCTGCTGCTTCTGGAATGCACCTGTAGGTCACAGCCCAGAGGATCCTAAGTTAGCCTCAGGCGTTTGCGAGGGGGCTCCTGTAAAGAGCAGTGAGCAGAAGCCAGGGAGCTGTATGCTTCAGCCAGCAAATGGGGGTATGAGCCCACCATTGTCTTCCAGCCTGAGGTCTCAGAGACCTGAGAAGCATGAGCTGTAATGAAATCCAGTGCCTGAGTTTTCAGCTGCCCTGCACTGTGCAGGTCAGCCAGGATGAGAGTGTGGGCAGCATTCTCCACAGAGAGGTCCCTGCAGAGGGCAGCCTCGCACATGACCTTCAAACGCTCGAGGCCATACCTGTCAGCAGCTGGCAGCACAGCATCTGCCATGCTGTGGAGGGCTGGTGCCTTTCCGGTGTACATGAAGCCCATCATTGCCTCGACGACCTGCGGCTCCAGATCTTGGATCTCAACTCGGTTTGTTCTGCTTTCCTCCATGTCATGCTGAAACATGGCTCTGAAAACCGGAGAGCGAGCTGCTAAGATGGCCTTATGAGCCCGGAACTCTTGGCCAGCTACCACCAGGCAGCAGTCAGTGAAGAGGGATTTCTCCCACAGCGCTCCTAGCTCGTCTGCCATCGTGCTCTGGGCAGAGAGGTTGAAGGAGCCTTGGATCATGTTCACCTTGCACACGAGGGTGAGTCTGTCATCCGGGGAGAAGCAGAGGCTCCTGGGACCAAAGGAAATCTCGAAGGATGAACTTTTTGAATCCATGGTGTTTGTTTTGCAGAAACCTGAAGAACGCTGGGCTCTTCTTGACTTGGCTTTTCTCTGCATTGGCATCGATAATCCAGAATTGGAACTTTGCCCAGATTGGGTTCTTAGGGCAGCTGAGCAAGCCTAAGAAAACTGTCAAGTAATCTTTACTTTCTTCATCGACCCCGTCCGGGTGTACACTCAGGCACCATGTGTGTGCGTCATTGGATCCGGATGAGAAAGTGGGACTTCTAATGCATTTCACCTTATTGTTCTCCAAGCAAAAACGGAAGTTGCTGATGGTCCACTTGTGGCAGAATTTCCGGATGCTGATTGGTGTGTCGCTCCAGCTCTCCATTGCCAATTGCGCCGACATACCTGCTTGTGACAGTTTGCAGGTTAACCTCGGCCCAAAATGAAGAGCTAGGATTATTTTTGGTCATCAACCTGGAGGTCACAATCAGAGATAATTTTTAAATTCTTAGTTTCCATTTTCTTCTCTATTCCCTCCTCTATCATTCTGCAATCTCGGGTCTCTATCAAGGTTTCTTTCCAGATGGAAATGTAGGTTTCAGAGAAGGCCCTCTAGGATGCTGGGAAGTGC
The DNA here is from genome assembly GCF_943737965.1 of Phodopus roborovskii. Classification (NCBI taxonomy): domain Eukaryota; kingdom Metazoa; phylum Chordata; class Mammalia; order Rodentia; family Cricetidae; genus Phodopus; species Phodopus roborovskii. The sequence continues at coordinate 1,864,342 of NW_026126539.1, read as the reverse complement.
TATGACAATAACTCCCATTTTCCAGATTTAACCTCAGGCTAGCAGGTCAATCGTGACATTTACATACAACTTTTGTAAAAAATTTGACATAGGATCTCTAGACTAACAGAACCATGGGAAGAAACCTCTCCATATGAAAAAAAACAAATAAAAAGTTGCATTACAATGACCTAGACATCAGGCAGGAAGGGAGGGAGGGAGGAAAGTTGGGAGGGTAGGAGGGAAGGAGGGAGGGAGGGAGGGAGGGAGAGAGAGGAGGGAAGAAGGGAGAGTGAACTGGCATCCACATGTAAAACAATAAATTAAATATAAAAAATGCTTTGACTCCAAAATATAAGTTCAAGGACAAGTTACTGAGGAAAAGGATTTCTAGTTTTGTTTCCACAGAAAATGAAAAGATGTGGATTCCCTCCAGACGAACGTGGCTTGATCACGCCAGACCTCCTGAAACAGAGTTCTAGGTGATCTTATATTCAAAACACCTGGACAAAGCGGCCTTACAGACTACAGCCAGGATTTCTGAATAATCTTCCAATCCCCCATGACAGCGCCCCTTAGCAGCAGGAAGTCGTTTGGAAAGAACAATGCCCAAATTCCCAAATATTGTGTATAAATGTTTGTTTTCATTTAATTGGACTTTGTTTGTTGTATAAAATAAATTTTAAAAACATGCTTTGACTCCAAAATATGAGTTCAAGGACAAGTTACTGGGGAAAAGGATTTCTATGTTTGTTTCCACAGAAAAGGAAAAATTGTGGATTCCTTCCAGACTAATGTGGGTGGTTTGATCAAGCCAGACCACCTAAAAGGGAGTACCAGGTGATCCTACATTCAAAACAGCTGAACAAAGCAGCCTTACAGACTACAGCCAGGATTTCTGAATAATCTTCCAATCCCCCATGACAGCGCCCCTTAGCAGCAGGAAGTCGTTTGGAAAGAACAATGCCCAAATTCCCAAATATTGTGTATAAATGTTTGTTTTCATTTAATTGGACTTTGTTTGTTGTATAAAATAAATTTTAAAAAAATGCTTTGACTCCAAAATATGAGTTCAAGGACAAGTTACTGGGGAAAAGGATTTCTATGTTTGTTTCCACAGAAAAGGAAAAATTGTGGATTCCTTCCAGACTAATGTGGGTGGTTTGATCAAGCCAGACCACCTAAAACGGAGTACCAGGTGATCCTACATTCAAAACAGCTGAACAAAGCAGCCTTACAGACTACAGCAAGGATTTCTGCTTCTTCTTAGAATACCCATGACAGCACCCCTTGCCAGCAGGAAGTAGTTAGGAAAGAACGGCACCCAAATTCCCAAATATTGTCTATAAATGTTGGTTTTCATTTAAATGGACTTGGTTATATAAAACAAACAAACAAATAAACAAAACAGAAAAACAATGACCTTGTCCTTGGATCATGCTAATGACACAATGCCTAGCTTTGAAGGAAAAGACCAAAGAAACAGTACTTACTCAGTCTAGGAGGTTAGATGTGTCTGTTGGTTGTTTTCAGTAAATGCTGAAAAAAAGGGAGAATAAGTATTCTCTTCTGCCAGTGAAGCAATGGACTTGCTGCCGGGTTAGGGGAAGCAGTCAAAGAGAAATAGCTTTCTTCTTTCATGGTGCTTTATAGTCTCGCTCTGGAGGGTGTGGCCCAATTAAAGGTATGTCTCCTCAGCTCAACTTCTGGATTAAAGGCAGGTGTGTGCGCGTGCTCGCGGTTGCGTGCGCTCGCGTGGGGGTGCATCACGGAATGCAAAGACTTTTTGTAAAATTTTTATTCACAATGTATATTGCCTTTGGTTAACAGAGAAGGATGCACCCACAGAGATAAGACGAGGCCTTCAATCAATCCTCTGGGTCTCCCGTTAGAGTTCCTTGAGAAGTCCCACGTGTCTACTGAGACCTGAACTCACGAACTGTTCCGATGCTGGAGCAACCATTGTTGAGACCGACTGACTCTCCAATCCAGTACCACCACACTAAGTTTGGAGAATAAGAAATAAGAGCTTCTTGCTCATCCAGGTCTCTTGTGAGCAAACTTGATAAGGTTTCTCTAAATTCTTGATCACATGCTCTGCTCAGTTTAATCCAGACAGCTTGGTCCAAAGAAACCCTCCTGAAATGTGCTTGGGGCCGCCAAGTATATTGAATGCCAGTATCCCATTCCCTGGCCAGAAAACAAAGCAGTAGAGCCACTCGATAGTGTATGCTAGAACACAGTGCTCCCCCTTCCCCAACCTGCCATTCAACTCATTGACAGCGGGTATTGAAGGCCTGAGTCCCCATGCTGCCTTTCCCCAGATTCTCTAAACCTGCTACATATGTCCCAGGGTCTACCCGGGGGTCTTGGGTACCCATGCTGGCTGCTGCTTCTGGAATGCACCTGTAGGTCACAGCCCAGAGGATCCTAAGTTAGCCTCAGGCGTTTGCGAGGGGGCTCCTGTAAAGAGCAGTGAGCAGAAGCCAGGGAGCTGTATGCTTCAGCCAGCAAATGGGGGTATGAGCCCACCATTGTCTTCCAGCCTGAGGTCTCAGAGACCTGAGAAGCATGAGCTGTAATGAAATCCAGTGCCTGAGTTTTCAGCTGCCCTGCACTGTGCAGGTCAGCCAGGATGAGAGTGTGGGCAGCATTCTCCACAGAGAGGTCCCTGCAGAGGGCAGCCTCGCACATGACCTTCAAACGCTCGAGGCCATACCTGTCAGCAGCTGGCAGCACAGCATCTGCCATGCTGTGGAGGGCTGGTGCCTTTCCGGTGTACATGAAGCCCATCATTGCCTCGACGACCTGCGGCTCCAGATCTTGGATCTCAACTCGGTTTGTTCTGCTTTCCTCCATGTCATGCTGAAACATGGCTCTGAAAACCGGAGAGCGAGCTGCTAAGATGGCCTTATGAGCCCGGAACTCTTGGCCAGCTACCACCAGGCAGCAGTCAGTGAAGAGGGATTTCTCCCACAGCGCTCCTAGCTCGTCTGCCATCGTGCTCTGGGCAGAGAGGTTGAAGGAGCCTTGGATCATGTTCACCTTGCACACGAGGGTGAGTCTGTCATCCGGGGAGAAGCAGAGGCTCCTGGGACCAAAGGAAATCTCGAAGGATGAACTTTTTGAATCCATGGTGTTTGTTTTGCAGAAACCTGAAGAACGCTGGGCTCTTCTTGACTTGGCTTTTCTCTGCATTGGCATCGATAATCCAGAATTGGAACTTTGCCCAGATTGGGTTCTTAGGGCAGCTGAGCAAGCCTAAGAAAACTGTCAAGTAATCTTTACTTTCTTCATCGACCCCGTCCGGGTGTACACTCAGGCACCATGTGTGTGCGTCATTGGATCCGGATGAGAAAGTGGGACTTCTAATGCATTTCACCTTATTGTTCTCCAAGCAAAAACGGAAGTTGCTGATGGTCCACTTGTGGCAGAATTTCCGGATGCTGATTGGTGTGTCGCTCCAGCTCTCCATTGCCAATTGCGCCGACATACCTGCTTGTGACAGTTTGCAGGTTAACCTCGGCCCAAAATGAAGAGCTAGGATTATTTTTGGTCATCAACCTGGAGGTCACAATCAGAGATAATTTTTAAATTCTTAGTTTCCATTTTCTTCTCTATTCCCTCCTCTATCATTCTGCAATCTCGGGTCTCTATCAAGGTTTCTTTCCAGATGGAAATGTAGGTTTCAGAGAAGGCCCTCTAGGATGCTGGGAAGTGCTATGACAATAACTCCCATTTTCCAGATTTAACCTCAGGCTAGCAGGTCAATCGTGACATTTACATACAACTTTTGTAAAAAATTTGACATAGGATCTCTAGACTAACAGAACCATGGGAAGAAACCTCTCCATATGAAAAAAAACAAATAAAAAGTTGCATTACAATGACCTAGACATCAGGCAGGAAGGGAGGGAGGGAGGAAAGTTGGGAGGGTAGGAGGGAAGGAGGGAGGGAGGGAGGGAGGGAGAGAAGGAGGGAAGAAGGGAGAGTGAACTGGCATCCACATGTAAAACAATAAATTAAATATAAAAAATGCTTTGACTCCAAAATATAAGTTCAAGGACAAGTTACTGAGGAAAAGGATTTCTAGTTTTGTTTCCACAGAAAATGAAAAGATGTGGATTCCCTCCAGACGAACGTGGCTTGATCACGCCAGACCTCCTGAAACAGAGTTCTAGGTGATCTTATATTCAAAACACCTGGACAAAGCGGCCTTACAGACTACAGCCAGGATTTCTGAATAATCTTCCAATCCCCCATGACAGCGCCCCTTAGCAGCAGGAAGTCGTTTGGAAAGAACAATGCCCAAATTCCCAAATATTGTGTATAAATGTTTGTTTTCATTTAATTGGACTTTGTTTGTTGTATAAAATAAATTTTAAAAACATGCTTTGACTCCAAAATATGAGTTCAAGGACAAGTTACTGGGGAAAAGGATTTCTATGTTTGTTTCCACAGAAAAGGAAAAATTGTGGATTCCTTCCAGACTAATGTGGGTGGTTTGATCAAGCCAGACCACCTAAAAGGGAGTACCAGGTGATCCTACATTCAAAACAGCTGAACAAAGCAGCCTTACAGACTACAGCCAGGATTTCTGAATAATCTTCCAATCCCCCATGACAGCGCCCCTTAGCAGCAGGAAGTCGTTTGGAAAGAACAATGCCCAAATTCCCAAATATTGTGTATAAATGTTTGTTTTCATTTAATTGGACTTTGTTTGTTGTATAAAATAAATTTTAAAAAAATGCTTTGACTCCAAAATATGAGTTCAAGGACAAGTTACTGGGGAAAAGGATTTCTATGTTTGTTTCCACAGAAAAGGAAAAATTGTGGATTCCTTCCAGACTAATGTGGGTGGTTTGATCAAGCCAGACCACCTAAAACGGAGTACCAGGTGATCCTACATTCAAAACAGCTGAACAAAGCAGCCTTACAGACTACAGCAAGGATTTCTGCTTCTTCTTAGAATACCCATGACAGCACCCCTTGCCAGCAGGAAGTAGTTAGGAAAGAACGGCACCCAAATTCCCAAATATTGTCTATAAATGTTGGTTTTCATTTAAATGGACTTGGTTATATAAAACAAACAAACAAATAAACAAAACAGAAAAACAATGACCTTGTCCTTGGATCATGCTAATGACACAATGCCTAGCTTTGAAGGAAAAGACCAAAGAAACAGTACTTACTCAGTCTAGGAGGTTAGATGTGTCTGTTGGTTGTTTTCAGTAAATGCTGAAAAAAGGGAGAATAAGTATTCTCTTCTGCCAGTGAAGCAATGGACTTGCTGCCGGGTTAGGGGGAAGCAGTCAAAGAGAAATAGCTTTCTTCTTTCATGGTGCTTTATAGTCTCGCTCTGGAGGGTGTGGCCCAATTAAAGGTATGTCTCCTCAGCTCAACTTCTGGATTAAAGGCAGGTGTGTGCGCGTGCTCGCGGTTGCGTGCGCTCGCGTGGGCGCGCATCACGGAATGCAAAGACTTTTTGTAAAATTTTTATTCACAATGTATATTGCCTTTGGTTAACAGAGAAGGATGCACCCACAGAGATAAGACGAGGCCTTCAATCAATCCTCTGGGTCTCCCGTTAGAGTTCCTTGAGAAGTCCCACGTGTCTACTGAGACCTGAACTCACGAACTGTTCCGATGCTGGAGCAACCATTGTTGAGACCGACTGACTCTCCAATCCAGTACCACCACACTAAGTTTGGAGAATAAGAAATAAGAGCTTCTTGCTCATCCAGGTCTCTTGTGAGCAAACTTGATAAGGTTTCTCTAAATTCTTGATCACATGCTCTGCTCAGTTTAATCCAGACAGCTTGGTCCAAAGAAACCCTCCTGAAATGTGCTTGGGGCCGCCAAGTATATTGAATGCCAGTATCCCATTCCCTGGCCAGAAAACAAAGCAGTAGAGCCACTCGATAGTGTATGCTAGAACACAGTGCTCCCCCTTCCCCAACCTGCCATTCAACTCATTGACAGCGGGTATTGAAGGCCTGAGTCCCCATGCTGCCTTTCCCCAGATTCTCTAAACCTGCTACATATGTCCCAGGGTCTACCCGGGGTCTTGGGTACCCATGCTGGCTGCTGCTTCTGGAATGCACCTGTAGGTCACAGCCCAGAGGATCCTAAGTTAGCCTCAGGCGTTTGCGAGGGGGCTCCTGTAAAGAGCAGTGAGCAGAAGCCAGGGAGCTGTATGCTTCAGCCAGCAAATGGGGGTATGAGCCCACCATTGTCTTCCAGCCTGAGGTCTCAGAGACCTGAGAAGCATGAGCTGTAATGAAATCCAGTGCCTGAGTTTTCAGCTGCCCTGCACTGTGCAGGTCAGCCAGGATGAGAGTGTGGGCAGCATTCTCCACAGAGAGGTCCCTGCAGAGGGCAGCCTCGCACATGACCTTCAAACGCTCGAGGCCATACCTGTCAGCAGCTGGCAGCACAGCATCTGCCATGCTGTGGAGGGCTGGTGCCTTTCCGGTGTACATGAAGCCCATCATTGCCTCGACGACCTGCGGCTCCAGATCTTGGATCTCAACTCGGTTTGTTCTGCTTTCCTCCATGTCATGCTGAAACATGGCTCTGAAAACCGGAGAGCGAGCTGCTAAGATGGCCTTATGAGCCCGGAACTCTTGGCCAGCTACCACCAGGCAGCAGTCAGTGAAGAGGGATTTCTCCCACAGCGCTCCTAGCTCGTCTGCCATCGTGCTCTGGGCAGAGAGGTTGAAGGAGCCTTGGATCATGTTCACCTTGCACACGAGGGTGAGTCTGTCATCCGGGAGAAGCAGAGGCTCCTGGGACCAAAGGAAATCTCGAAGGATGAACTTTTTGAATCCATGGTGTTTGTTTTGCAGAAACCTGAAGAACGCTGGGCTCTTCTTGACTTGGCTTTTCTCTGCATTGGCATCGATAATCCAGAATTGGAACTTTGCCCAGATTGGGTTCTTAGGGCAGCTGAGCAAGCCTAAGAAAACTGTCAAGTAATCTTTACTTTCTTCATCGACCCCGTCCGGGTGTACACTCAGGCACCATGTGTGTGCGTCATTGGATCCGGATGAGAAAGTGGGACTTCTAATGCATTTCACCTTATTGTTCTCCAAGCAAAAACGGAAGTTGCTGATGGTCCACTTGTGGCAGAATTTCCGGATGCTGATTGGTGTGTCGCTCCAGCTCTCCATTGCCAATTGCGCCGACATACCTGCTTGTGACAGTTTGCAGGTTAACCTCGGCCCAAAATGAAGAGCTAGGATTATTTTTGGTCATCAACCTGGAGGTCACAATCAGAGATAATTTTTAAATTCTTAGTTTCCATTTTCTTCTCTATTCCCTCCTCTATCATTCTGCAATCTCGGGTCTCTATCAAGGTTTCTTTCCAGATGGAAATGTAGGTTTCAGAGAAGGCCCTCTAGGATGCTGGGAAGTGCTATGACAATAACTCCCATTTTCCAGATTTAACCTCAGGCTAGCAGGTCAATCGTGACATTTACATACAACTTTTGTAAAAAATTTGACATAGGATCTCTAGACTAACAGAACCATGGGAAGAAACCTCTCCATATGAAAAAAAACAAATAAAAAGTTGCATTACAATGACCTAGACATCAGGCAGGAAGGGAGGGAGGGAGGAAAGTTGGGAGGGTAGGAGGGAAGGAGGGAGGGAGGGAGGGAGGGAGAGAAGGAGGGAAGAAGGGAGAGTGAACTGGCATCCACATGTAAAACAATAAATTAAATATAAAAAATGCTTTGACTCCAAAATATAAGTTCAAGGACAAGTTACTGAGGAAAAGGATTTCTAGTTTTGTTTCCACAGAAAATGAAAAGATGTGGATTCCCTCCAGACGAACGTGGCTTGATCACGCCAGACCTCCTGAAACAGAGTTCTAGGTGATCTTATATTCAAAACACCTGGACAAAGCGGCCTTACAGACTACAGCCAGGATTTCTGAATAATCTTCCAATCCCCCATGACAGCGCCCCTTAGCAGCAGGAAGTCGTTTGGAAAGAACAATGCCCAAATTCCCAAATATTGTGTATAAATGTTTGTTTTCATTTAATTGGACTTTGTTTGTTGTATAAAATAAATTTTAAAAAAATGCTTTGACTCCAAAATATGAGTTCAAGGACAAGTTACTGGGGAAAAGGATTTCTATGTTTGTTTCCACAGAAAAGGAAAAATTGTGGATTCCTTCCAGACTAATGTGGGTGGTTTGATCAAGCCAGACCACCTAAAAGGGAGTACCAGGTGATCCTACATTCAAAACAGCTGAACAAAGCAGCCTTACAGACTACAGCCAGGATTTCTGAATAATCTTCCAATCCCCCATGACAGCGCCCCTTAGCAGCAGGAAGTCGTTTGGAAAGAACAATGCCCAAATTCCCAAATATTGTGTATAAATGTTTGTTTTCATTTAATTGGACTTTGTTTGTTGTATAAAATAAATTTTAAAAAAATGCTTTGACTCCAAAATATGAGTTCAAGGACAAGTTACTGGGGAAAAGGATTTCTATGTTTGTTTCCACAGAAAAGGAAAAATTGTGGATTCCTTCCAGACTAATGTGGGTGGTTTGATCAAGCCAGACCACCTAAAACGGAGTACCAGGTGATCCTACATTCAAAACAGCTGAACAAAGCAGCCTTACAGACTACAGCAAGGATTTCTGCTTCTTCTTAGAATACCCATGACAGCACCCCTTGCCAGCAGGAAGTAGTTAGGAAAGAACGGCACCCAAATTCCCAAATATTGTCTATAAATGTTGGTTTTCATTTAAATGGACTTGGTTATATAAAACAAACAAACAAATAAACAAAACAGAAAAACAATGACCTTGTCCTTGGATCATGCTAATGACACAATGCCTAGCTTTGAAGGAAAAGACCAAAGAAACAGTACTTACTCAGTCTAGGAGGTTAGATGTGTCTGTTGGTTGTTTTCAGTAAATGCTGAAAAAAGGGAGAATAAGTATTCTCTTCTGCCAGTGAAGCAATGGACTTGCTGCCGGGTTAGGGGAAGCAGTCAAAGAGAAATAGCTTTCTTCTTTCATGGTGCTTTATAGTCTCGCTCTGGAGGGTGTGGCCCAATTAAAGGTATGTCTCCTCAGCTCAACTTCTGGATTAAAGGCAGGTGTGTGCGCGTGCTCAAGCGGTTGCGTGCGCTCGCGTGGGCGCGCATCACGGAATGCAAAGACTTTTTGTAAAATTTTTATTCACAATGTATATTGCCTTTGGTTAACAGAGAAGGATGCACCCACAGAGATAAGACGAGGCCTTCAATCAATCCTCTGGGTCTCCCGTTAGAGTTCCTTGAGAAGTCCCACGTGTCTACTGAGACCTGAACTCACGAACTGTTCCGATGCTGGAGCAACCATTGTTGAGACCGACTGACTCTCCAATCCAGTACCACCACACTAAGTTTGGAGAATAAGAAATAAGAGCTTCTTGCTCATCCAGGTCTCTTGTGAGCAAACTTGATAAGGTTTCTCTAAATTCTTGATCACATGCTCTGCTCAGTTTAATCCAGACAGCTTGGTCCAAAGAAACCCTCCTGAAATGTGCTTGGGGCCGCCAAGTATATTGAATGCCAGTATCCCATTCCCTGGCCAGAAAACAAAGCAGTAGAGCCACTCGATAGTGTATGCTAGAACACAGTGCTCCCCCTTCCCCAACCTGCCATTCAACTCATTGACAGCGGGTATTGAAGGCCTGAGTCCCCATGCTGCCTTTCCCCAGATTCTCTAAACCTGCTACATATGTCCCAGGGTCTACCCGGGGGTCTTGGGTACCCATGCTGGCTGCTGCTTCTGGAATGCACCTGTAGGTCACAGCCCAGAGGATCCTAAGTTAGCCTCAGGCGTTTGCGAGGGGGCTCCTGTAAAGAGCAGTGAGCAGAAGCCAGGGGAGCTGTATGCTTCAGCCAGCAAATGGGGGTATGAGCCCACCATTGTCTTCCAGCCTGAGGTCTCAGAGACCTGAGAAGCATGAGCTGTAATGAAATCCAGTGCCTGAGTTTTCAGCTGCCCTGCACTGTGCAGGTCAGCCAGGATGAGAGTGTGGGCAGCATTCTCCACAGAGAGGTCCCTGCAGAGGGCAGCCTCGCACATGACCTTCAAACGCTCGAGGCCATACCTGTCAGCAGCTGGCAGCACAGCATCTGCCATGCTGTGGAGGGCTGGTGCCTTTCCGGTGTACATGAAGCCCATCATTGCCTCGACGACCTGCGGCTCCAGATCTTGGATCTCAACTCGGTTTGTTCTGCTTTCCTCCATGTCATGCTGAAACATGGCTCTGAAAACCGGAGAGCGAGCTGCTAAGATGGCCTTATGAGCCCGGAACTCTTGGCCAGCTACCACCAGGCAGCAGTCAGTGAAGAGGGATTTCTCCCACAGCGCTCCTAGCTCGTCTGCCATCGTGCTCTGGGCAGAGAGGTTGAAGGAGCCTTGGATCATGTTCACCTTGCACACGAGGGTGAGTCTGTCATCCGGGAGAAGCAGAGGCTCCTGGGACCAAAGGAAATCTCGAAGGATGAACTTTTTGAATCCATGGTGTTTGTTTTGCAGAAACCTGAAGAACGCTGGGCTCTTCTTGACTTGGCTTTTCTCTGCATTGGCATCGATAATCCAGAATTGGAACTTTGCCCAGATTGGGTTCTTAGGGCAGCTGAGCAAGCCTAAGAAAACTGTCAAGTAATCTTTACTTTCTTCATCGACCCCGTCCGGGTGTACACTCAGGCACCATGTGTGTGCGTCATTGGATCCGGATGAGAAAGTGGGACTTCTAATGCATTTCACCTTATTGTTCTCCAAGCAAAAACGGAAGTTGCTGATGGTCCACTTGTGGCAGAATTTCCGGATGCTGATTGGTGTGTCGCTCCAGCTCTCCATTGCCAATTGCGCCGACATACCTGCTTGTGACAGTTTGCAGGTTAACCTCGGCCCAAAATGAAGAGCTAGGATTATTTTTGGTCATCAACCTGGAGGTCACAATCAGAGATAATTTTTAAATTCTTAGTTTCCATTTTCTTCTCTATTCCCTCCTCTATCATTCTGCAATCTCGGGTCTCTATCAAGGTTTCTTTCCAGATGGAAATGTAGGTTTCAGAGAAGGCCCTCTAGGATGCTGGGAAGTGCTATGACAATAACTCCCATTTTCCAGATTTAACCTCAGGCTAGCAGGTCAATCGTGACATTTACATACAACTTTTGTAAAAAATTTGACATAGGATCTCTAGACTAACAGAACCATGGGAAGAAACCTCTCCATATGAAAAAAAACAAATAAAAAGTTGCATTACAATGACCTAGACATCAGGCAGGAAGGGAGGGAGGGAGGAAAGTTGGGAGGGTAGGAGGGAAGGAGGGAGGGAGGGAGGGAGGGAGAGAAGGAGGGAAGAAGGGAGAGTGAACTGGCATCCACATGTAAAACAATAAATTAAATATAAAAAATGCTTTGACTCCAAAATATAAGTTCAAGGACAAGTTACTGAGGAAAAGGATTTCTAGTTTTGTTTCCACAGAAAATGAAAAGATGTGGATTCCCTCCAGACGAACGTGGCTTGATCACGCCAGACCTCCTGAAACAGAGTTCTAGGTGATCTTATATTCAAAACACCTGGACAAAGCGGCCTTACAGACTACAGCCAGGATTTCTGAATAATCTTCCAATCCCCCATGACAGCGCCCCTTAGCAGCAGGAAGTCGTTTGGAAAGAACAATGCCCAAATTCCCAAATATTGTGTATAAATGTTTGTTTTCATTTAATTGGACTTTGTTTGTTGTATAAAATAAATTTTAAAAAAATGCTTTGACTCCAAAATATGAGTTCAAGGACAAGTTACTGGGGAAAAGGATTTCTATGTTTGTTTCCACAGAAAAGGAAAAATTGTGGATTCCTTCCAGACTAATGTGGGTGGTTTGATCAAGCCAGACCACCTAAAAGGGAGTACCAGGTGATCCTACATTCAAAACAGCTGAACAAAGCAGCCTTACAGACTACAGCCAGGATTTCTGAATAATCTTCCAATCCCCCATGACAGCGCCCCTTAGCAGCAGGAAGTCGTTTGGAAAGAACAATGCCCAAATTCCCAAATATTGTGTATAAATGTTTGTTTTCATTTAATTGGACTTTGTTTGTTGTATAAAATAAATTTTAAAAAAATGCTTTGACTCCAAAATATGAGTTCAAGGACAAGTTACTGGGGAAAAGGATTTCTATGTTTGTTTCCACAGAAAAGGAAAAATTGTGGATTCCTTCCAGACTAATGTGGGTGGTTTGATCAAGCCAGACCACCTAAAACGGAGTACCAGGTGATCCTACATTCAAAACAGCTGAACAAAGCAGCCTTACAGACTACAGCAAGGATTTCTGCTTCTTCTTAGAATACCCATGACAGCACCCCTTGCCAGCAGGAAGTAGTTAGGAAAGAACGGCACCCAAATTCCCAAATATTGTCTATAAATGTTGGTTTTCATTTAAATGGACTTGGTTATATAAAACAAACAAACAAATAAACAAAACAGAAAAACAATGACCTTGTCCTTGGATCATGCTAATGACACAATGCCTAGCTTTGAAGGAAAAGACCAAAGAAACAGTACTTACTCAGTCTAGGAGGTTAGATGTGTCTGTTGGTTGTTTTCAGTAAATGCTGAAAAAAGGGAGAATAAGTATTCTCTTCTGCCAGTGAAGCAATGGACTTGCTGCCGGGTTAGGGGGAAGCAGTCAAAGAGAAATAGCTTTCTTCTTTCATGGTGCTTTATAGTCTCGCTCTGGAGGGTGTGGCCCAATTAAAGGTATGTCTCCTCAGCTCAACTTCTGGATTAAAGGCAGGTGTGTGCGCGTGCTCGCGGTTGCGTGCGCTCGCGTGGGCGCGCATCACGGAATGCAAAGACTTTTTGTAAAATTTTTATTCACAATGTATATTGCCTTTGGTTAACAGAGAAGGATGCACCCACAGAGATAAGACGAGGCCTTCAATCAATCCTCTGGGTCTCCCGTTAGAGTTCCTTGAGAAGTCCCACGTGTCTACTGAGACCTGAACTCACGAACTGTTCCGATGCTGGAGCAACCATTGTTGAGACCGACTGACTCTCCAATCCAGTACCACCACACTAAGTTTGGAGAATAAGAAATAAGAGCTTCTTGCTCATCCAGGTCTCTTGTGAGCAAACTTGATAAGGTTTCTCTAAATTCTTGATCACATTCTCTGCTCAGTTTAATCCAGACAGCTTGGTCCAAAGAAACCCTCCTGAAATGTGCTTGGGGCCGCCAAGTATATTGAATGCCAGTATCCCATTCCCTGGCCAGAAAACAAAGCAGTAGAGCCACTCGATAGTGTATGCTAGAACACAGTGCTCCCCCTTCCCCAACCTGCCATTCAACTCATTGACAGCGGGTATTGAAGGCCTGAGTCCCCATGCTGCCTTTCCCCAGATTCTCTAAACCTGCTACATATGTCCCAGGGTCTACCCGGGGGTCTTGGGTACCCATGCTGGCTGCTGCTTCTGGAATGCACCTGTAGGTCACAGCCCAGAGGATCCTAAGTTAGCCTCAGGCGTTTGCGGGGGGGCTCCTGTAAAGAGCAGTGAGCAGAAGCCAGGGAGCTGTATGCTTCAGCCAGCAAATGGGGGTATGAGCCCACCATTGTCTTCCAGCCTGAGGTCTCAGAGACCTGAGAAGCATGAGCTGTAATGAAATCCAGTGCCTGAGTTTTCAGCTGCCCTGCACTGTGCAGGTCAGCCAGGATGAGAGTGTGGGCAGCATTCTCCACAGAGAGGTCCCTGCAGAGGGCAGCCTCGCACATGACCTTCAAACGCTCGAGGCCATACCTGTCAGCAGCTGGCAGCACAGCATCTGCCATGCTGTGGAGGGCTGGTGCCTTTCCGGTGTACATGAAGCCCATCATTGCCTCGACGACCTGCGGCTCCAGATCTTGGATCTCAACTCGGTTTGTTCTGCTTTCCTCCATGTCATGCTGAAACATGGCTCTGAAAACCGGAGAGCGAGCTGCTAAGATGGCCTTATGAGCCCGGAACTCTTGGCCAGCTACCACCAGGCAGCAGTCAGTGAAGAGGGATTTCTCCCACAGCGCTCCTAGCTCGTCTGCCATCGTGCTCTGGGCAGAGAGGTTGAAGGAGCCTTGGATCATGTTCACCTTGCACACGAGGGTGAGTCTGTCATCCGGGAGAAGCAGAGGCTCCTGGGACCAAAGGAAATCTCGAAGGATGAACTTTTTGAATCCATGGTGTTTGTTTTGCAGAAACCTGAAGAACGCTGGGCTCTTCTTGACTTGGCTTTTCTCTGCATTGGCATCGATAATCCAGAATTGGAACTTTGCCCAGATTGGGTTCTTAGGGCAGCTGAGCAAGCCTAAGAAAACTGTCAAGTAATCTTTACTTTCTTCATCGACCCCGTCCGGGTGTACACTCAGGCACCATGTGTGTGCGTCATTGGATCCGGATGAGAAAGTGGGACTTCTAATGCATTTCACCTTATTGTTCTCCAAGCAAAAACGGAAGTTGCTGATGGTCCACTTGTGGCAGAATTTCCGGATGCTGATTGGTGTGTCGCTCCAGCTCTCCATTGCCAATTGCGCCGACATACCTGCTTGTGACAGTTTGCAGGTTAACCTCGGCCCAAAATGAAGAGCTAGGATTATTTTTGGTCATCAACCTGGAGGTCACAATCAGAGATAATTTTTAAATTCTTAGTTTCCATTTTCTTCTCTATTCCCTCCTCTATCATTCTGCAATCTCGGGTCTCTATCAAGGTTTCTTTCCAGATGGAAATGTAGGTTTCAGAGAAGGCCCTCTAGGATGCTGGGAAGTGCTATGACAATAACTCCCATTTTCCAGATTTAACCTCAGGCTAGCAGGTCAATCGTGACATTTACATACAACTTTTGTAAAAAATTTGACATGGGATCTCTAGACTAACAGAACCATGGGAAGAAACCTCTCCATATGAAAAAAAACAAATAAAAAGTTGCATTACAATGACCTAGACATCAGGCAGGAAGGGAGGGAGGGAGGAAAGTTGGGAGGGTAGGAGGGAAGGAGGGAGGGAGGGAGGGAGGGAGAGAAGGAGGGAAGAAGGGAGAGTGAACTGGCATCCACATGTAAAACAATAAATTAAATATAAAAAATGCTTTGACTCCAAAATATAAGTTCAAGGACAAGTTACTGAGGAAAAGGATTTCTAGTTTTGTTTCCACAGAAAATGAAAAGATGTGGATTCCCTCCAGACGAACGTGGCTTGATCACGCCAGACCTCCTGAAACAGAGTTCTAGGTGATCTTATATTCAAAACACCTGGACAAAGCGGCCTTACAGACTACAGCCAGGATTTCTGAATAATCTTCCAATCCCCCATGACAGCGCCCCTTAGCAGCAGGAAGTCGTTTGGAAAGAACAATGCCCAAATTCCCAAATATTGTGTATAAATGTTTGTTTTCATTTAATTGGACTTTGTTTGTTGTATAAAATAAATTTTAAAAACATGCTTTGACTCCAAAATATGAGTTCAAGGACAAGTTACTGGGGAAAAGGATTTCTATGTTTGTTTCCACAGAAAAGGAAAAATTGTGGATTCCTTCCAGACTAATGTGGGTGGTTTGATCAAGCCAGACCACCTAAAAGGGAGTACCAGGTGATCCTACATTCAAAACAGCTGAACAAAGCAGCCTTACAGACTACAGCCAGGATTTCTGAATAATCTTCCAATCCCCCATGACAGCGCCCCTTAGCAGCAGGAAGTCGTTTGGAAAGAACAATGCCCAAATTCCCAAATATTGTGTATAAATGTTTGTTTTCATTTAATTGGACTTTGTTTGTTGTATAAAATAAATTTTAAAAAAATGCTTTGACTCCAAAATATGAGTTCAAGGACAAGTTACTGGGGAAAAGGATTTCTATGTTTGTTTCCACAGAAAAGGAAAAATTGTGGATTCCTTCCAGACTAATGTGGGTGGTTTGATCAAGCCAGACCACCTAAAACGGAGTACCAGGTGATCCTACATTCAAAACAGCTGAACAAAGCAGCCTTACAGACTACAGCAAGGATTTCTGCTTCTTCTTAGAATACCCATGACAGCACCCCTTGCCAGCAGGAAGTAGTTAGGAAAGAACGGCACCCAAATTCCCAAATATTGTCTATAAATGTTGGTTTTCATTTAAATGGACTTGGTTATATAAAACAAACAAACAAATAAACAAAACAGAAAAACAATGACCTTGTCCTTGGATCATGCTAATGACACAATGCCTAGCTTTGAAGGAAAAGACCAAAGAAACAGTACTTACTCAGTCTAGGAGGTTAGATGTGTCTGTTGGTTGTTTTCAGTAAATGCTGAAAAAAGGGAGAATAAGTATTCTCTTCTGCCAGTGAAGCAATGGACTTGCTGCCGGGTTAGGGGAAGCAGTCAAAGAGAAATAGCTTTCTTCTTTCATGGTGCTTTATAGTCTCGCTCTGGAGGGTGTGGCCCAATTAAAGGTATGTCTCCTCAGCTCAACTTCTGGATTAAAGGCAGGTGTGTGCGCGTGCTCGCGGTTGCGTGCGCTCGCGTGGGCGCGCATCACGGAATGCAAAGACTTTTTGTAAAATTTTTATTCACAATGTATATTGCCTTTGGTTAACAGAGAAGGATGCACCCACAGAGATAAGACGAGGCCTTCAATCAATCCTCTGGGTCTCCCGTTAGAGTTCCTTGAGAAGTCCCACGTGTCTACTGAGACCTGAACTCACGAACTGTTCCGATGCTGGAGCAACCATTGTTGAGACCGACTGACTCTCCAATCCAGTACCACCACACTAAGTTTGGAGAATAAGAAATAAGAGCTTCTTGCTCATCCAGGTCTCTTGTGAGCAAACTTGATAAGGTTTCTCTAAATTCTTGATCACATTCTCTGCTCAGTTTAATCCAGACAGCTTGGTCCAAAGAAACCCTCCTGAAATGTGCTTGGGGCCGCCAAGTATATTGAATGCCAGTATCCCATTCCCTGGCCAGAAAACAAAGCAGTAGAGCCACTCGATAGTGTATGCTAGAACACAGTGCTCCCCCTTCCCCAACCTGCCATTCAACTCATTGACAGCGGGTATTGAAGGCCTGAGTCCCCATGCTGCCTTTCCCCAGATTCTCTAAACCTGCTACATATGTCCCAGGGTCTACCCGGGGGTCTTGGGTACCCATGCTGGCTGCTGCTTCTGGAATGCACCTGTAGGTCACAGCCCAGAGGATCCTAAGTTAGCCTCAGGCGTTTGCGGGGGGGCTCCTGTAAAGAGCAGTGAGCAGAAGCCAGGGAGCTGTATGCTTCAGCCAGCAAATGGGGGTATGAGCCCACCATTGTCTTCCAGCCTGAGGTCTCAGAGACCTGAGAAGCATGAGCTGTAATGAAATCCAGTGCCTGAGTTTTCAGCTGCCCTGCACTGTGCAGGTCAGCCAGGATGAGAGTGTGGGCAGCATTCTCCACAGAGAGGTCCCTGCAGAGGGCAGCCTCGCACATGACCTTCAAACGCTCGAGGCCATACCTGTCAGCAGCTGGCAGCACAGCATCTGCCATGCTGTGGAGGGCTGGTGCCTTTCCGGTGTACATGAAGCCCATCATTGCCTCGACGACCTGCGGCTCCAGATCTTGGATCTCAACTCGGTTTGTTCTGCTTTCCTCCATGTCATGCTGAAACATGGCTCTGAAAACCGGAGAGCGAGCTGCTAAGATGGCCTTATGAGCCCGGAACTCTTGGCCAGCTACCACCAGGCAGCAGTCAGTGAAGAGGGATTTCTCCCACAGCGCTCCTAGCTCGTCTGCCATCGTGCTCTGGGCAGAGAGGTTGAAGGAGCCTTGGATCATGTTCACCTTGCACACGAGGGTGAGTCTGTCATCCGGGAGAAGCAGAGGCTCCTGGGACCAAAGGAAATCTCGAAGGATGAACTTTTTGAATCCATGGTGTTTGTTTTGCAGAAACCTGAAGAACGCTGGGCTCTTCTTGACTTGGCTTTTCTCTGCATTGGCATCGATAATCCAGAATTGGAACTTTGCCCAGATTGGGTTCTTAGGGCAGCTGAGCAAGCCTAAGAAAACTGTCAAGTAATCTTTACTTTCTTCATCGACCCCGTCCGGGTGTACACTCAGGCACCATGTGTGTGCGTCATTGGATCCGGATGAGAAAGTGGGACTTCTAATGCATTTCACCTTATTGTTCTCCAAGCAAAAACGGAAGTTGCTGATGGTCCACTTGTGGCAGAATTTCCGGATGCTGATTGGTGTGTCGCTCCAGCTCTCCATTGCCAATTGCGCCGACATACCTGCTTGTGACAGTTTGCAGGTTAACCTCGGCCCAAAATGAAGAGCTAGGATTATTTTTGGTCATCAACCTGGAGGTCACAATCAGAGATAATTTTTAAATTCTTAGTTTCCATTTTCTTCTCTATTCCCTCCTCTATCATTCTGCAATCTCGGGTCTCTATCAAGGTTTCTTTCCAGATGGAAATGTAGGTTTCAGAGAAGGCCCTCTAGGATGCTGGGAAGTGCTATGACAATAACTCCCATTTTCCAGATTTAACCTCAGGCTAGCAGGTCAATCGTGACATTTACATACAACTTGATCACCTCCTGAAACAGAGTTCTAGGTGATCTTATAATCAAAACACCTGGACAAAGCGGCCTTACAGACTACAGCCAGGATTTCTGAATAATCTTCCAATCCCCCATGACAGCGCCCCTTAGCAGCAGGAAGTCGTTTGGAAAGAACAATGCCCAAATTCCCAAATATTGTGTATAAATGTTTGTTTTCATTTAATTGGACTTTGTTTGTTGTATAAAATAAATTTTAAAAACATGCTTTGACTCCAAAATATGAGTTCAAGGACAAGTTACTGGGGAAAAGGATTTCTATGTTTGTTTCCACAGAAAAGGAAAAATTGTGGATTCCTTCCAGACTAATGTGGGTGGTTTGATCAAGCCAGACCACCTAAAAGGGAGTACCAGGTGATCCTACATTCAAAACAGCTGAACAAAGCAGCCTTACAGACTACAGCCAGGATTTCTGAATAATCTTCCAATCCCCCATGACAGCGCCCCTTAGCAGCAGGAAGTCGTTTGGAAAGAACAATGCCCAAATTCCCAAATATTGTGTATAAATGTTTGTTTTCATTTAATTGGACTTTGTTTGTTGTATAAAATAAATTTTAAAAAAATGCTTTGACTCCAAAATATGAGTTCAAGGACAAGTTACTGGGGAAAAGGATTTCTATGTTTGTTTCCACAGAAAAGGAAAAATTGTGGATTCCTTCCAGACTAATGTGGGTGGTTTGATCAAGCCAGACCACCTAAAACGGAGTACCAGGTGATCCTACATTCAAAACAGCTGAACAAAGCAGCCTTACAGACTACAGCAAGGATTTCTGCTTCTTCTTAGAATACCCATGACAGCACCCCTTGCCAGCAGGAAGTAGTTAGGAAAGAACGGCACCCAAATTCCCAAATATTGTCTATAAATGTTGGTTTTCATTTAAATGGACTTGGTTATATAAAACAAACAAACAAATAAACAAAACAGAAAAACAATGACCTTGTCCTTGGATCATGCTAATGACACAATGCCTAGCTTTGAAGGAAAAGACCAAAGAAACAGTACTTACTCAGTCTAGGAGGTTAGATGTGTCTGTTGGTTGTTTTCAGTAAATGCTGAAAAAAGGGAGAATAAGTATTCTCTTCTGCCAGTGAAGCAATGGACTTGCTGCCGGGTTAGGGGAAGCAGTCAAAGAGAAATAGCTTTCTTCTTTCATGGTGCTTTATAGTCTCGCTCTGGAGGGTGTGGCCCAATTAAAGGTATGTCTCCTCAGCTCAACTTCTGGATTAAAGGCAGGTGTGTGCGCGTGCTCGCGGTTACGTGCGCTCGCGTGGGCGCGCATCACGGAATGCAAAGACTTTTTGTAAAATTTTTATTCACAATGTATATTGCCTTTGGTTAACAGAGAAGGATGCACCCACAGAGATAAGACGAGGCCTTCAATCAATCCTCTGGGTCTCCCGTTAGAGTTCCTTGAGAAGTCCCACGTGTCTACTGAGACCTGAACTCACGAACTGTTCCGATGCTGGAGCAACCATTGTTGAGACCGACTGACTCTCCAATCCAGTACCACCACACTAAGTTTGGAGAATAAGAAATAAGAGCTTCTTGCTCATCCAGGTCTCTTGTGAGCAAACTTGATAAGGTTTCTCTAAATTCTTGATCACATGCTCTGCTCAGTTTAATCCAGACAGCTTGGTCCAAAGAAACCCTCCTGAAATGTGCTTGGGGCCGCCAAGTATATTGAATGCCAGTATCCCATTCCCTGGCCAGAAAACAAAGCAGTAGAGCCACTCGATAGTGTATGCTAGAACACAGTGCTCCCCCTTCCCCAACCTGCCATTCAACTCATTGACAGCGGGTATTGAAGGCCTGAGTCCCCATGCTGCCTTTCCCCAGATTCTCTAAACCTGCTACATATGTCCCAGGGTCTACCCGGGGGTCTTGGGTACCCATGCTGGCTGCTGCTTCTGGAATGCACCTGTAGGTCACAGCCCAGAGGATCCTAAGTTAGCCTCAGGCGTTTGCGAGGGGCTCCTGTAAAGAGCAGTGAGCAGAAGCCAGGGAGCTGTATGCTTCAGCCAGCAAATGGGGGTATGAGCCCACCATTGTCTTCCAGCCTGAGGTCTCAGAGACCTGAGAAGCATGAGCTGTAATGAAATCCAGTGCCTGAGTTTTCAGCTGCCCTGCACTGTGCAGGTCAGCCAGGATGAGAGTGTGGGCAGCATTCTCCACAGAGAGGTCCCTGCAGAGGGCAGCCTCGCACATGACCTTCAAACGCTCGAGGCCATACCTGTCAGCAGCTGGCAGCACAGCATCTGCCATGCTGTGGAGGGCTGGTGCCTTTCCGGTGTACATGAAGCCCATCATTGCCTCGACGACCTGCGGCTCCAGATCTTGGATCTCAACTCGGTTTGTTCTGCTTTCCTCCATGTCATGCTGAAACATGGCTCTGAAAACCGGAGAGCGAGCTGCTAAGATGGCCTTATGAGCCCGGAACTCTTGGCCAGCTACCACCAGGCAGCAGTCAGTGAAGAGGGATTTCTCCCCACAGCGCTCCTAGCTCGTCTGCCATCGTGCTCTGGGCAGAGAGGTTGAAGGAGCCTTGGATCATGTTCACCTTGCACACGAGGGTGAGTCTGTCATCCGGGAGAAGCAGAGGCTCCTGGGACCAAAGGAAATCTCGAAGGATGAACTTTTTGAATCCATGGTGTTTGTTTTGCAGAAACCTGAAGAACGCTGGGCTCTTCTTGACTTGGCTTTTCTCTGCATTGGCATCGATAATCCAGAATTGGAACTTTGCCCAGATTGGGTTCTTAGGGCAGCTGAGCAAGCCTAAGAAAACTGTCAAGTAATCTTTACTTTCTTCATCGACCCCGTCCGGGTGTACACTCAGGCACCATGTGTGTGCGTCATTGGATCCGGATGAGAAAGTGGGACTTCTAATGCATTTCACCTTATTGTTCTCCAAGCAAAAACGGAAGTTGCTGATGGTCCACTTGTGGCAGAATTTCCGGATGCTGATTGGTGTGTCGCTCCAGCTCTCCATTGCCAATTGCGCCGACATACCTGCTTGTGACAGTTTGCAGGTTAACCTCGGCCCAAAATGAAGAGCTAGGATTATTTTTGGTCATCAACCTGGAGGTCACAATCAGAGATAATTTTTAAATTCTTAGTTTCCATTTTCTTCTCTATTCCCTCCTCTATCATTCTGCAATCTCGGGTCTCTATCAAGGTTTCTTTCCAGATGGAAATGTAGGTTTCAGAGAAGGCCCTCTAGGATGCTGGGAAGTGCTATGACAATAACTCCCATTTTCCAGATTTAACCTCAGGCTAGCAGGTCAATCGTGACATTTACATACAACTTGATCACCTCCTGAAACAGAGTTCTAGGTGATCTTATAATCAAAACACCTGGACAAAGCGGCCTTACAGACTACAGCCAGGATTTCTGAATAATCTTCCAATCCCCCATGACAGCGCCCCTTAGCAGCAGGAAGTCGTTTGGAAAGAACAATGCCCAAATTCCCAAATATTGTGTATAAATGTTTGTTTTCATTTAATTGGACTTTGTTTGTTGTATAAAATAAATTTTAAAAACATGCTTTGACTCCAAAATATGAGTTCAAGGACAAGTTACTGGGGAAAAGGATTTCTATGTTTGTTTCCACAGAAAAGGAAAAATTGTGGATTCCTTCCAGACTAATGTGGGTGGTTTGATCAAGCCAGACCACCTAAAAGGGAGTACCAGGTGATCCTACATTCAAAACAGCTGAACAAAGCAGCCTTACAGACTACAGCCAGGATTTCTGAATAATCTTCCAATCCCCCATGACAGCGCCCCTTAGCAGCAGGAAGTCGTTTGGAAAGAACAATGCCCAAATTCCCAAATATTGTGTATAAATGTTTGTTTTCATTTAATTGGACTTTGTTTGTTGTATAAAATAAATTTTAAAAAAATGCTTTGACTCCAAAATATGAGTTCAAGGACAAGTTACTGGGGAAAAGGATTTCTATGTTTGTTTCCACAGAAAAGGAAAAATTGTGGATTCCTTCCAGACTAATGTGGGTGGTTTGATCAAGCCAGACCACCTAAAACGGAGTACCAGGTGATCCTACATTCAAAACAGCTGAACAAAGCAGCCTTACAGACTACAGCAAGGATTTCTGCTTCTTCTTAGAATACCCATGACAGCACCCCTTGCCAGCAGGAAGTAGTTAGGAAAGAACGGCACCCAAATTCCCAAATATTGTCTATAAATGTTGGTTTTCATTTAAATGGACTTGGTTATATAAAACAAACAAACAAATAAACAAAACAGAAAAACAATGACCTTGTCCTTGGATCATGCTAATGACACAATGCCTAGCTTTGAAGGAAAAGACCAAAGAAACAGTACTTACTCAGTCTAGGAGGTTAGATGTGTCTGTTGGTTGTTTTCAGTAAATGCTGAAAAAAGGGAGAATAAGTATTCTCTTCTGCCAGTGAAGCAATGGACTTGCTGCCGGGTTAGGGGAAGCAGTCAAAGAGAAATAGCTTTCTTCTTTCATGGTGCTTTATAGTCTCGCTCTGGAGGGTGTGGCCCAATTAAAGGTATGTCTCCTCAGCTCAACTTCTGGATTAAAGGCAGGTGTGTGCGCGTGCTCGCGGTTGCGTGCGCTCGCGTGGGCGCGCATCACGGAATGCAAAGACTTTTTGTAAAATTTTTATTCACAATGTATATTGCCTTTGGTTAACAGAGAAGGATGCACCCACAGAGATAAGACGAGGCCTTCAATCAATCCTCTGGGTCTCCCGTTAGAGTTCCTTGAGAAGTCCCACGTGTCTACTGAGACCTGAACTCACGAACTGTTCCGATGCTGGAGCAACCATTGTTGAGACCGACTGACTCTCCAATCCAGTACCACCACACTAAGTTTGGAGAATAAGAAATAAGAGCTTCTTGCTCATCCAGGTCTCTTGTGAGCAAACTTGATAAGGTTTCTCTAAATTCTTGATCACATGCTCTGCTCAGTTTAATCCAGACAGCTTGGTCCAAAGAAACCCTCCTGAAATGTGCTTGGGGCCGCCAAGTATATTGAATGCCAGTATCCCATTCCCTGGCCAGAAAACAAAGCAGTAGAGCCACTCGATAGTGTATGCTAGAACACAGTGCTCCCCCTTCCCCAACCTGCCATTCAACTCATTGACAGCGGGTATTGAAGGCCTGAGTCCCCATGCTGCCTTTCCCCAGATTCTCTAAACCTGCTACATATGTCCCAGGGTCTACCCGGGGGTCTTGGGTACCCATGCTGGCTGCTGCTTCTGGAATGCACCTGTAGGTCACAGCCCAGAGGATCCTAAGTTAGCCTCAGGCGTTTGCGAGGGGGCTCCTGTAAAGAGCAGTGAGCAGAAGCCAGGGAGCTGTATGCTTCAGCCAGCAAATGGGGGTATGAGCCCACCATTGTCTTCCAGCCTGAGGTCTCAGAGACCTGAGAAGCATGAGCTGTAATGAAATCCAGTGCCTGAGTTTTCAGCTGCCCTGCACTGTGCAGGTCAGCCAGGATGAGAGTGTGGGCAGCATTCTCCACAGAGAGGTCCCTGCAGAGGGCAGCCTCGCACATGACCTTCAAACGCTCGAGGCCATACCTGTCAGCAGCTGGCAGCACAGCATCTGCCATGCTGTGGAGGGCTGGTGCCTTTCCGGTGTACATGAAGCCCATCATTGCCTCGACGACCTGCGGCTCCAGATCTTGGATCTCAACTCGGTTTGTTCTGCTTTCCTCCATGTCATGCTGAAACATGGCTCTGAAAACCGGAGAGCGAGCTGCTAAGATGGCCTTATGAGCCCGGAACTCTTGGCCAGCTACCACCAGGCAGCAGTCAGTGAAGAGGGATTTCTCCCACAGCGCTCCTAGCTCGTCTGCCATCGTGCTCTGGGCAGAGAGGTTGAAGGAGCCTTGGATCATGTTCACCTTGCACACGAGGGTGAGTCTGTCATCCGGGGAGAAGCAGAGGCTCCTGGGACCAAAGGAAATCTCGAAGGATGAACTTTTTGAATCCATGGTGTTTGTTTTGCAGAAACCTGAAGAACGCTGGGCTCTTCTTGACTTGGCTTTTCTCTGCATTGGCATCGATAATCCAGAATTGGAACTTTGCCCAGATTGGGTTCTTAGGGCAGCTGAGCAAGCCTAAGAAAACTGTCAAGTAATCTTTACTTTCTTCATCGACCCCGTCCGGGTGTACACTCAGGCACCATGTGTGTGCGTCATTGGATCCGGATGAGAAAGTGGGACTTCTAATGCATTTCACCTTATTGTTCTCCAAGCAAAAACGGAAGTTGCTGATGGTCCACTTGTGGCAGAATTTCCGGATGCTGATTGGTGTGTCGCTCCAGCTCTCCATTGCCAATTGCGCCGACATACCTGCTTGTGACAGTTTGCAGGTTAACCTCGGCCCAAAATGAAGAGCTAGGATTATTTTTGGTCATCAACCTGGAGGTCACAATCAGAGATAATTTTTAAATTCTTAGTTTCCATTTTCTTCTCTATTCCCTCCTCTATCATTCTGCAATCTCGGGTCTCTATCAAGGTTTCTTTCCAGATGGAAATGTAGGTTTCAGAGAAGGCCCTCTAGGATGCTGGGAAGTGCTATGACAATAACTCCCATTTTCCAGATTTAACCTCAGGCTAGCAGGTCAATCGTGACATTTACATACAACTTGATCACCTCCTGAAACAGAGTTCTAGGTGATCTTATAATCAAAACACCTGGACAAAGCGGCCTTACAGACTACAGCCAGGATTTCTGAATAATCTTCCAATCCCCCATGACAGCGCCCCTTAGCAGCAGGAAGTCGTTTGGAAAGAACAATGCCCAAATTCCCAAATATTGTGTATAAATGTTTGTTTTCATTTAATTGGACTTTGTTTGTTGTATAAAATAAATTTTAAAAACATGCTTTGACTCCAAAATATGAGTTCAAGGACAAGTTACTGGGGAAAAGGATTTCTATGTTTGTTTCCACAGAAAAGGAAAAATTGTGGATTCCTTCCAGACTAATGTGGGTGGTTTGATCAAGCCAGACCACCTAAAAGGGAGTACCAGGTGATCCTACATTCAAAACAGCTGAACAAAGCAGCCTTACAGACTACAGCCAGGATTTCTGAATAATCTTCCAATCCCCCATGACAGCGCCCCTTAGCAGCAGGAAGTCGTTTGGAAAGAACAATGCCCAAATTCCCAAATATTGTGTATAAATGTTTGTTTTCATTTAATTGGACTTTGTTTGTTGTATAAAATAAATTTTAAAAAAATGCTTTGACTCCAAAATATGAGTTCAAGGACAAGTTACTGGGGAAAAGGATTTCTATGTTTGTTTCCACAGAAAAGGAAAAATTGTGGATTCCTTCCAGACTAATGTGGGTGGTTTGATCAAGCCAGACCACCTAAAACGGAGTACCAGGTGATCCTACATTCAAAACAGCTGAACAAAGCAGCCTTACAGACTACAGCAAGGATTTCTGCTTCTTCTTAGAATACCCATGACAGCACCCCTTGCCAGCAGGAAGTAGTTAGGAAAGAACGGCACCCAAATTCCCAAATATTGTCTATAAATGTTGGTTTTCATTTAAATGGACTTGGTTATATAAAACAAACAAACAAATAAACAAAACAGAAAAACAATGACCTTGTCCTTGGATCATGCTAATGACACAATGCCTAGCTTTGAAGGAAAAGACCAAAGAAACAGTACTTACTCAGTCTAGGAGGTTAGATGTGTCTGTTGGTTGTTTTCAGTAAATGCTGAAAAAAGGGAGAATAAGTATTCTCTTCTGCCAGTGAAGCAATGGACTTGCTGCCGGGTTAGGGGAAGCAGTCAAAGAGAAATAGCTTTCTTCTTTCATGGTGCTTTATAGTCTCGCTCTGGAGGGTGTGGCCCAATTAAAGGTATGTCTCCTCAGCTCAACTTCTGGATTAAAGGCAGGTGTGTGCGCGTGCTCGCGGTTGCGTGCGCTCGCGTGGGCGCGCATCACGGAATGCAAAGACTTTTTGTAAAATTTTTATTCACAATGTATATTGCCTTTGGTTAACAGAGAAGGATGCACCCACAGAGATAAGACGAGGCCTTCAATCAATCCTCTGGGTCTCCCGTTAGAGTTCCTTGAGAAGTCCCACGTGTCTACTGAGACCTGAACTCACGAACTGTTCCGATGCTGGAGCAACCATTGTTGAGACCGACTGACTCTCCAATCCAGTACCACCACACTAAGTTTGGAGAATAAGAAATAAGAGCTTCTTGCTCATCCAGGTCTCTTGTGAGCAAACTTGATAAGGTTTCTCTAAATTCTTGATCACATGCTCTGCTCAGTTTAATCCAGACAGCTTGGTCCAAAGAAACCCTCCTGAAATGTGCTTGGGGCCGCCAAGTATATTGAATGCCAGTATCCCATTCCCTGGCCAGAAAACAAAGCAGTAGAGCCACTCGATAGTGTATGCTAGAACACAGTGCTCCCCCTTCCCCAACCTGCCATTCAACTCATTGACAGCGGGTATTGAAGGCCTGAGTCCCCATGCTGCCTTTCCCCAGATTCTCTAAACCTGCTACATATGTCCCAGGGTCTACCCGGGGTCTTGGGTACCCATGCTGGCTGCTGCTTCTGGAATGCACCTGTAGGTCACAGCCCAGAGGATCCTAAGTTAGCCTCAGGCGTTTGCGAGGGGGCTCCTGTAAAGAGCAGTGAGCAGAAGCCAGGGAGCTGTATGCTTCAGCCAGCAAATGGGGGTATGAGCCCACCATTGTCTTCCAGCCTGAGGTCTCAGAGACCTGAGAAGCATGAGCTGTAATGAAATCCAGTGCCTGAGTTTTCAGCTGCCCTGCACTGTGCAGGTCAGCCAGGATGAGAGTGTGGGCAGCATTCTCCACAGAGAGGTCCCTGCAGAGGGCAGCCTCGCACATGACCTTCAAACGCTCGAGGCCATACCTGTCAGCAGCTGGCAGCACAGCATCTGCCATGCTGTGGAGGGCTGGTGCCTTTCCGGTGTACATGAAGCCCATCATTGCCTCGACGACCTGCGGCTCCAGATCTTGGATCTCAACTCGGTTTGTTCTGCTTTCCTCCATGTCATGCTGAAACATGGCTCTGAAAACCGGAGAGCGAGCTGCTAAGATGGCCTTATGAGCCCGGAACTCTTGGCCAGCTACCACCAGGCAGCAGTCAGTGAAGAGGGATTTCTCCCACAGCGCTCCTAGCTCGTCTGCCATCGTGCTCTGGGCAGAGAGGTTGAAGGAGCCTTGGATCATGTTCACCTTGCACACGAGGGTGAGTCTGTCATCCGGGAGAAGCAGAGGCTCCTGGGACCAAAGGAAATCTCGAAGGATGAACTTTTTGAATCCATGGTGTTTGTTTTGCAGAAACCTGAAGAACGCTGGGCTCTTCTTGACTTGGCTTTTCTCTGCATTGGCATCGATAATCCAGAATTGGAACTTTGCCCAGATTGGGTTCTTAGGGCAGCTGAGCAAGCCTAAGAAAACTGTCAAGTAATCTTTACTTTCTTCATCGACCCCGTCCGGGTGTACACTCAGGCACCATGTGTGTGCGTCATTGGATCCGGATGAGAAAGTGGGACTTCTAATGCATTTCACCTTATTGTTCTCCAAGCAAAAACGGAAGTTGCTGATGGTCCACTTGTGGCAGAATTTCCGGATGCTGATTGGTGTGTCGCTCCAGCTCTCCATTGCCAATTGCGCCGACATACCTGCTTGTGACAGTTTGCAGGTTAACCTCGGCCCAAAATGAAGAGCTAGGATTATTTTTGGTCATCAACCTGGAGGTCACAATCAGAGATAATTTTTAAATTCTTAGTTTCCATTTTCTTCTCTATTCCCTCCTCTATCATTCTGCAATCTCGGGTCTCTATCAAGGTTTCTTTCCAGATGGAAATGTAGGTTTCAGAGAAGGCCCTCTAGGATGCTGGGAAGTGCTATGACAATAACTCCCATTTTCCAGATTTAACCTCAGGCTAGCAGGTCAATCGTGACATTTACATACAACTTGATCACCTCCTGAAACAGAGTTCTAGGTGATCTTATAATCAAAACACCTGGACAAAGCGGCCTTACAGACTACAGCCAGGATTTCTGAATAATCTTCCAATCCCCCATGACAGCGCCCCTTAGCAGCAGGAAGTCGTTTGGAAAGAACAATGCCCAAATTCCCAAATATTGTGTATAAATGTTTGTTTTCATTTAATTGGACTTTGTTTGTTGTATAAAATAAATTTTAAAAACATGCTTTGACTCCAAAATATGAGTTCAAGGACAAGTTACTGGGGAAAAGGATTTCTATGTTTGTTTCCACAGAAAAGGAAAAATTGTGGATTCCTTCCAGACTAATGTGGGTGGTTTGATCAAGCCAGACCACCTAAAAGGGAGTACCAGGTGATCCTACATTCAAAACAGCTGAACAAAGCAGCCTTACAGACTACAGCCAGGATTTCTGAATAATCTTCCAATCCCCCATGACAGCGCCCCTTAGCAGCAGGAAGTCGTTTGGAAAGAACAATGCCCAAATTCCCAAATATTGTGTATAAATGTTTGTTTTCATTTAATTGGACTTTGTTTGTTGTATAAAATAAATTTTAAAAAAATGCTTTGACTCCAAAATATGAGTTCAAGGACAAGTTACTGGGGAAAAGGATTTCTATGTTTGTTTCCACAGAAAAGGAAAAATTGTGGATTCCTTCCAGACTAATGTGGGTGGTTTGATCAAGCCAGACCACCTAAAACGGAGTACCAGGTGATCCTACATTCAAAACAGCTGAACAAAGCAGCCTTACAGACTACAGCAAGGATTTCTGCTTCTTCTTAGAATACCCATGACAGCACCCCTTGCCAGCAGGAAGTAGTTAGGAAAGAACGGCACCCAAATTCCCAAATATTGTCTATAAATGTTGGTTTTCATTTAAATGGACTTGGTTATATAAAACAAACAAACAAATAAACAAAACAGAAAAACAATGACCTTGTCCTTGGATCATGCTAATGACACAATGCCTAGCTTTGAAGGAAAAGACCAAAGAAACAGTACTTACTCAGTCTAGGAGGTTAGATGTGTCTGTTGGTTGTTTTCAGTAAATGCTGAAAAAAGGGAGAATAAGTATTCTCTTCTGCCAGTGAAGCAATGGACTTGCTGCCGGGTTAGGGGAAGCAGTCAAAGAGAAATAGCTTTCTTCTTTCATGGTGCTTTATAGTCTCGCTCTGGAGGGTGTGGCCCAATTAAAGGTATGTCTCCTCAGCTCAACTTCTGGATTAAAGGCAGGTGTGTGCGCGTGCTCGCGGTTGCGTGCGCTCGCGTGGGCGCGCATCACGGAATGCAAAGACTTTTTGTAAAATTTTTATTCACAATGTATATTGCCTTTGGTTAACAGAGAAGGATGCACCCACAGAGATAAGACGAGGCCTTCAATCAATCCTCTGGGTCTCCCGTTAGAGTTCCTTGAGAAGTCCCACGTGTCTACTGAGACCTGAACTCACGAACTGTTCCGATGCTGGAGCAACCATTGTTGAGACCGACTGACTCTCCAATCCAGTACCACCACACTAAGTTTGGAGAATAAGAAATAAGAGCTTCTTGCTCATCCAGGTCTCTTGTGAGCAAACTTGATAAGGTTTCTCTAAATTCTTGATCACATGCTCTGCTCAGTTTAATCCAGACAGCTTGGTCCAAAGAAACCCTCCTGAAATGTGCTTGGGGCCGCCAAGTATATTGAATGCCAGTATCCCATTCCCTGGCCAGAAAACAAAGCAGTAGAGCCACTCGATAGTGTATGCTAGAACACAGTGCTCCCCCTTCCCCAACCTGCCATTCAACTCATTGACAGCGGGTATTGAAGGCCTGAGTCCCCATGCTGCCTTTCCCCAGATTCTCTAAACCTGCTACATATGTCCCAGGGTCTACCCGGGGGTCTTGGGTACCCATGCTGGCTGCTGCTTCTGGAATGCACCTGTAGGTCACAGCCCAGAGGATCCTAAGTTAGCCTCAGGCGTTTGCGAGGGGGCTCCTGTAAAGAGCAGTGAGCAGAAGCCAGGGAGCTGTATGCTTCAGCCAGCAAATGGGGGTATGAGCCCACCATTGTCTTCCAGCCTGAGGTCTCAGAGACCTGAGAAGCATGAGCTGTAATGAAATCCAGTGCCTGAGTTTTCAGCTGCCCTGCACTGTGCAGGTCAGCCAGGATGAGAGTGTGGGCAGCATTCTCCACAGAGAGGTCCCTGCAGAGGGCAGCCTCGCACATGACCTTCAAACGCTCGAGGCCATACCTGTCAGCAGCTGGCAGCACAGCATCTGCCATGCTGTGGAGGGCTGGTGCCTTTCCGGTGTACATGAAGCCCATCATTGCCTCGACGACCTGCGGCTCCAGATCTTGGATCTCAACTCGGTTTGTTCTGCTTTCCTCCATGTCATGCTGAAACATGGCTCTGAAAACCGGAGAGCGAGCTGCTAAGATGGCCTTATGAGCCCGGAACTCTTGGCCAGCTACCACCAGGCAGCAGTCAGTGAAGAGGGATTTCTCCCACAGCGCTCCTAGCTCGTCTGCCATCGTGCTCTGGGCAGAGAGGTTGAAGGAGCCTTGGATCATGTTCACCTTGCACACGAGGGTGAGTCTGTCATCCGGGAGAAGCAGAGGCTCCTGGGACCAAAGGAAATCTCGAAGGATGAACTTTTTGAATCCATGGTGTTTGTTTTGCAGAAACCTGAAGAACGCTGGGCTCTTCTTGACTTGGCTTTTCTCTGCATTGGCATCGATAATCCAGAATTGGAACTTTGCCCAGATTGGGTTCTTAGGGCAGCTGAGCAAGCCTAAGAAAACTGTCAAGTAATCTTTACTTTCTTCATCGACCCCGTCCGGGTGTACACTCAGGCACCATGTGTGTGCGTCATTGGATCCGGATGAGAAAGTGGGACTTCTAATGCATTTCACCTTATTGTTCTCCAAGCAAAAACGGAAGTTGCTGATGGTCCACTTGTGGCAGAATTTCCGGATGCTGATTGGTGTGTCGCTCCAGCTCTCCATTGCCAATTGCGCCGACATACCTGCTTGTGACAGTTTGCAGGTTAACCTCGGCCCAAAATGAAGAGCTAGGATTATTTTTGGTCATCAACCTGGAGGTCACAATCAGAGATAATTTTTAAATTCTTAGTTTCCATTTTCTTCTCTATTCCCTCCTCTATCATTCTGCAATCTCGGGTCTCTATCAAGGTTTCTTTCCAGATGGAAATGTAGGTTTCAGAGAAGGCCCTCTAGGATGCTGGGAAGTGCTATGACAATAACTCCCCTTTTCCAGATTTAACCTCAGGCTAGCAGGTCAATCGTGACATTTACATACAACTTTTGTAAAAAATTTGACATAGGATCTCTAGACTAACAGAACCATTGGAAGAAATCTCTCCATATGAAAAAAAAAAGAAATAAAAAGTTGCATTACAATGACCTAGACATCAGGCAGGAAGGGAGGGAGTGAGGAAAGTTCGGAGGGTAGGAGGGAGGGAGGGAGGGAGGGAGAGAAGGAGGGAAGAAGGGAGAGTGAACTGGCATCCACATGTAAAACAATAAATTAAATATAAAAAAATGCTTTGACTCCAAAATATAAGTTCAAGGACAAGTTACTGAGGAAAAGGATTTCTAGTTTTGTTTCCACAGAAAATGAAAAGATGTGGATTCCCTCCAGACGAACGTGGCTTGATCACGCCAGACCTCCTGAAACAGAGTTCTAGGTGATCTTATAATCAAAACACCTGGACAAAGCGGCCTTACAGACTACAGCCAGGATTTCTGAATAATCTTCCAATCCCCCATGACAGCGCCCCTCAGCAGCAGGAAGTCGTTTGGAAAGAACAATGCCCAAATTCCCAAATATTGTGTATAAATGTTTGTTTTCATTTAATTGGACTTTGTTTGTTGTATAAAATAAATTTTAAAAAAATGCTTTGACTCCAAAATATGAGTTCAAGGACAAGTTACTGGGGAAAAGGATTTCTATGTTTGTTTCCACAGAAAAGGAAAAATTGTGGATTCCTTCCAGACTAATGTGGGTGGTTTGATCAAGCCAGACCACCTAAAACGGAGTACCAGGTGATCCTACATTCAAAACAGCTGAACAAAGCAGCCTTACAGACTACAGCAAGGATTTCTGCTTCTTCTTAGAATACCCATGACAGCACCCCTTGCCAGCAGGAAGTAGTTAGGAAAGAACGGCACCCAAATTCCCAAATATTGTCTATAAATGTTGGTTTTCATTTAAATGGACTTGGTTATATAAAACAAACAAACAAATAAACAAAACAGAAAAACCATGACCCTGTCCTTGGATCATGCTAATGAAACAATGCCTAGCTTTGAAGGAAAAGACCAAAGAAACAGTACTTACTCAGTCTAGGAGGTTAGATGTGTCTGTTGGTTGTTTTCAGTAAATGCTGAAAAAAGGGAGAATAAGTATTCTCTTCTGCCAGTGAAGCAATGGACTTGCTGCCGGGTTAGGGGAAGCAGTCAAAGAGAAATAGCTTTCTTCTTTCATGGTGCTTTATAGTCTCACTCTGGAGGGCCATGGGGCTTTTTCCATTTATTCTGAGTCAGGAACCTTCCCTTAAGGGATCTGTGCAAATATCTGCTTGTCTCTTGCAAAGCTGAGTGCAACAGAGAAAAATGCTGCTATGAACAAACCTTTTTTATCTGTTCTTTTGTTTCTGAAACGCTTTTTTAAGCTTTTGTTACATTTTAAGTGTAAGTTCTTAGCCAGGTGCGTACCATTTAAGGAGTATGGTTTTTCTGCCTGCCAATGCTCATCTTGTCCTGCTGCTGTGCCAGCCCCAATTAACACACAGAGACTCTGTATTTGATATAATCCTGTTGGCTAGTTACTAGTTTCTTATCGGCTAGCTCTATCTTAATTATTAACCCATTTCTATGTATTTCCACGTGGTCTTATGGAGAGCCGAGGAATGGAGGTTCTGTTCTCTCCAGGCTCTCTATCCTGACTCCTCCTCCCTACTTCCTATTTCCTCCTTGTCTCCTAGTCCCTCCTATCTTCCTTTCCTATTGTCAACAGTGCTTTATTCATTAACCAGTATGAGAAACAAATACAGATTGACATCTCCCATCAATGCTGTTAACTCTTAACTCAGGATTTGAAGTTGTTCATCTGACACGGTTTCCTGGAAAATGTGTTTTGTTCATCTTTCTGTTAAAAAATTCTGACTTTTGTATGTATGAAAGGGTGTGTGTGTGTGTGTGTGTGTGTGTGTGTGTGTGTGTGGCCACTGAATCCTTGTTTCTGACTGGTTTCTAATGCATAAATGTACTCATTCTGTCTGTCATTGCTGTTAACAAAAAGTTAACTTAAAATTTGCATTCCAAATTCTAACTGTTCTGGAAAATAACACAAGGTCTGATGCAATTTTATTTAAGTATAATTATGTGGAAGAGAGAGGTCCTATTACTTTACCACCATCTTGGATAAAGCTGACCATATGGGCTTTCCCCACCAAGGAGACATCAGGTCTCCAATATATTTTATAATAGAATATATTTTTGATTGATAATTCTTGTCCTGTCCTACAAATAAGGTCTATGAAAGATCAGATTTAAAACAATGCCGGTTTACTGAGGTAAATTTTTTTTTACAATGTGAAAAATTGGTTTTGCCTTTCATAGATTATAATTATGCTATATGTCTCAGGACCACAGCTGAACATCAGAGACTGAGATATTCCTATCTTGTTATGCCTAAAATGTCTGACAAATGGTTTCTCCTTACCTAAGTTCTATTCAGACATACAATTGAAAAATATGTTTAACCCTCTTGCTTTTACTATCTTTCTCCTTACCTAAGTTCTATTCAGACATACAATTGAAAAATATGTTTAACCCTCTTGCCTTTACTAACTTGGTAAGCTGTAGAAAATGTGGAAACTACTAAGACAAACAAATTAACCATCAATTACCTCACAAATGATCAATTTCTTTCTATTCAGATTTAGCTTAAGTTCATCATTTGTCTAATTTAGACAGACATGCCTAACAGATTTTGTTCACCTGATCTTCCAATGCTCTAAAGTTCAGAGAATATGGCATTTTAATAATGAAAAAGGGTTTATGTGATAGAGACAGGCCAGCTCAAAACAGCACCCCTACCTCCTCCAAAGAAAATGGATGGCCACAGAAGAACTTCTATTGAGAGCTAGCTTAAATGTGACAAAGACAGCTATGGATTGAAAACCAGGTTGGCATGTTGATAGCCATGGATTTATCTGCAGTTTTCTACACACCAGCATCTAGTTATGCCAGCATCATTTGTGCAAAATGCTTTCCTATTTGGATTGTATAATTTTAGCAGTCTTGTCAAAAATTAGGTGTTCATAGGTGTGTGGGATGATATTAGGGTTTTCCATTTGATTCCATTGGTCTACCTGTCTATTTTGGGATAATTTGAAGCTGTTTTCAGGACTATACCTCTATAGTAGAGCTTGAAGTCAGGGATGGTGATGCCTTCGGAAGTTCCTTTATTTTACAGGGTTGGTTTGGCTATCCTGGGCCTTTTGTTTTTCCATATAATGTTGTGTATTGATCTTTCAAGGTCTGTGAAGAATTCTGTTGGGATTTTGATGGAGATTGCACTGAATCTGTAGATTGTTTTTGGAAAGATTTCCTTTTTACTATATTGGTCCTACCTATCCAAGAGCTTGGGAGATCTTTCCATTTTATAGTATCTTCTTTAATTTCTTTCTTTAAAGACACAAAGTCCTTGCTGTATAGTTTTTCTTCACTTGTTTGGTTAGCATCACCACAAGATATTTTATGTTGTTTGTGGCTTTTGTAAAGGGTGATGTTTCTGTGATTTCTTTCTCATCCCCTTTATTGTCTGTATATAGAAGGGCTACTGAGTTTTTTGAGTTTATTTTGTATCCTGCCATTTTGCTGAAATTGTTGATCAGCTGTAGAAGTTCCCTGGTAGAGTTTTTTGGTCACTTATGTAAACTATCATTTCATTTTCAAATAGTGAAAGAATGACTTCTTCCTTTCCAATTTGTGTCCTCTTGTTGTCTTATTGCTCTAACTAGAATCGAGCACAATATTGAAGAGATAAGGAGAGAGTAGTCAGCCTTGTCTTGTTCTTGATTTAGAGGAATTGCCTTAAGCTTCTCTCCATTCATTTTGATGTTGGCTGTTGGTTTACTGCTTATTGCTTTTATTATGTTTAGTTATGTTCATGTTATCTCTGATCTCTCCGATACCTTTATCATAAAGGGGTATTGGATTTTGTCAAAGCTTCTTCAGCATCTAGTGAGATGATTATTTGGTTTTTGTTTTTCAGTTTGTTTAAATGGTGGATTAAATTGATGAATTTTCTTATGTTGATCCATCTCTGCATTGCTGGATTGAAGCTTATTTGGTCATGGTGGATGATTTCTATGATGTGTTCTTGGATTCGATTTGCCAGTATTTTGTGGAGTATTTTTTGCATCAATGTTCATGAGGGATATTGGTCTGTAGTCTCCTTCTTAGTTGTGTCTTTGTGTAGCTTGGGAACCAATGTAATTGTAGCCTTGTAAAAAGAGCACAAAACATAAGTCCAAATGGATCAAAGACATCAACAAAATCCAGCCACACTGAACTTCTAAGAAGAGAAATTGGGAGGTACCATGAAGAAAATTGTTACAGGAGACCACTTTCTGAACATAACACCAGTAGCACAGGCTCTGAGCTCATTAGTTCACACGTTAAGTTCCCTGTTAATGACACAGACAAGTATGCCCTGTTCACAAGTGTGCCCCTGGAATTATGTTCAGGAAGCGGTTGCCTATACCAATTTGTTCAAGGGTACCTCCTATTTTCTCTTCTAAGAGGTTCACTGTGGCTGGATTGATGTTGATGTCTTTGATCCATTTGGACTTGAGTTTTGTGCATGGCGACAGACATGGGTCTATCTGCAGTCTTCTACACACCCTCATCCAATTGTGCCAGCACCATTTATTGAAGATGCTGTCCTCGCCCCATTGTATTCTTTTATCTGTTTTCTCGAAAATCAGGTGTTCATAGGTGTGTGGGCTAATATCAGAATTTTCAATTCCATTCCATTGGTCTACCTGTCTATTTTTATGCCAACACCAGGCTGTTTTCAGAACTATAGCTCTGCAGTAGAGCTTAAAGTCAGGGCTGGATGCCTCCTGAATTCTTTTGTTGTACAGGGTTGTTTTGGCTATCCTGGGTCTTTTGTTTTCCCATATAAAGTTGATTATTATCCTTTCAAGGTCAGTGAAGAATTGTGGTGGGATTTTAATGGAGATTGCATTGAATCTGTAGATTGCTTTTGGCAAGATTGCCATTTTTACTATGTTTATCCTACCTATCCAAGAGCATGGGAGATCCTTCCATTTTCTGGTATCTTCTTATTTTCTTCCTTTAGAGCCACAAAGTTCTTATTATATAGGGCTTTCATTTGTTTGGTAAGCATTACCCCAAGATACTTTATGTTGCTTGTAGCTATTGTAAAGGGTGATGTTGGCCAATAGGAAAGGAAGATAGGAGGGACTAGGAGACAAGGAGGAAAGAGGAAGGAGTAAGGAAGAGCCAAGATGGAGAGTCCGGAGAAAGCAGTATGCAGGCCGGCTCCCCGGTAAGAGAAATACATAGATCAGCAGAAATGGATTAATAATTAAGGCAGAGCTAGCCGATAAGAAACAAGTAACCAGGCCAACAGCATAATATCAAATACATTGTCTCGGTGTGTTAATTGGGGCTGGCACGGCAGCGGGACAAGACTCGGAGGCGGGCGGAAAAACCGTATTCCTTACACAGCACAAGCTACACCCCGAGAAGTACTGTTCCTATTGGGCTGGCTGCTGGGGTAGCCACAGGCTTCTGTGAGTACCTCAACCACCATAGCTCAGAGGACAGAGATCTATGCAGGGTGGGGGGTTAGAATTTTGGTATTCTACTGGCCTGCTCCCTGTCATCTGGCAGCATGCACTCAGGCAGTAACACGGACAGCCAAGGGTCTTATGGCTGCTACATCACTAAGTTTGCACTAAACCCAGGTGCAAAGGTTTCTTTAAGAGACAAACTCTGCCCACCTCCTCTCTCTCTCTTTCCATCATCTCTATAAGAGGGCAGACAAATCCCCATCTTTTCTGTTTCTACCCTCTTTCTCTCTGTCTCTTTCTCTCTTTCTCTTTCTTCTCTCTATCTTCTCTCTTCCCACACTTTTCTCTTAAGAATTCTTTCCCATTAAGTTCTTCTTGATGGGTGTTTGTCACCCCATGCAGTCACCCTCCCACCATATTATAACATGGAAGGGGGTACACAGTAGCAGCACAGGATGACAATAGAGCAAGATGGAACAGATGGGGGAGGATATTGGAAAGACATTATAGGAGAGATGAAGATGTAGCCGAATTTATTGAAGGAAAACAGATTTCCTAAGTGTAGAGCAGGCAGGTAGAATTTTAGTCAGGCCCAGGGTAGGGAAAGAGAGCAGAGGATGGAACCTATGGGAGCAATTGGCAGAGGGGGAGGAGAAAGAGCCATGTGCTGGGCATGTTAAGGGTGGAGCTAGCAAGTGAGCAGAATTTCACCACAGTGCTGGGGTCAGGAGAGAGGACACAGGCTGGAAAGAGGAACCCTAGTGTGTGGCATGGAGGTGACAACAGTAGTGTGAGGGAGGGAGCAAACAGAGAAAGAACATACAGAAGAACAAGACATTTACGCAGTAGTTCAGGGTAGAACAGTCAGGAACAGAGAGAAAGGAAGGATTGCAGGCGAAATCTCAGCCTGGCCATATCAAATGCTTGGGAAGCAAAGGTACAGTGTGAGTGGTCATTCTTCAGCATGCCCTACCAAAATGTGCCATTAGGAGACAGCAGCTGGGAGAGTTATTGATCAAAAGTGTGAAAATGCAATCAGGACGAGAAGCTGAATGGGGGTGGCACAGAGAAACTGCTAACGAGGAAAGAGGCAGGAATGTTCTGCTAAGGAACTCTGCCTGAGGCATTTGGATAAATTTTGCTGAATACAACCCAAGGGTCTCAGTGTACAGAACTTGGACTCAGCAGAAACCCACTTACAAGCCTTTTGCTAGGGGCTGGAGGCAACAAAGACCATGGCAGGTTCTTTAAGTCTGCTGCCAAAAAATGATGTGGACATGTTCGTGTGCAGAAAGTTTTCTTTCCTGTGCAGAATTTCACAGAAGCATGGACCATCCCTGCACCAGAAAATGATGGAGCTACCTGGTGTTGCAAGGACCTTGACAGGTGCTCTGTAAGTCATGGTACCGAGGTTCAGATGCTCAGAAGGAACTTTGCATCCTTTATAAAGATTTCAGTTTGGAATCTGGTGATTTACCATGCACACATCAGTCGTCCAGTGTAGCAGAGAAGAGGTTGGAAGGAAAAGTGAGAGTGTCTTCCAACCTCCACAACATGTGGTCCCTGAAGAAATTAAACATTTTGGCCAACATACAAGAAGATAAGAAAAAATTTCCCTTGGTAGTAGATAACTCCATCCATGCAAAAAGATAAACAAACCACATGAAAGTCAAGGTTTTAATCTGAGTAAAGCATTTCAGGGAGGTCTCAGGAAAGAAAGGAATTTAGAAGGTTGCTCCTGAGCAGGGGCCATTGAATACCCTCTGAGGGCTAGCCTCTGCTTGGTGGGCTTTATCAGGGGCAGGGTCTGGGGAGATTGATGGAGTCAACCTGGGGTTTCCACCTTGACAACTTTCTGTTTGGACACATAGGAGAATGTGGTCATGCCCAGCCGGTTCAGTGTCCAGAATATGTGTGACTTGTCAACACATTCCATGGTGGAGGTACCACTCAAACTGAAAATTCCATCTCCTACACACCACCAGATGCCTAAACTAAAAGAAGGGCCTAATCAATCCATATCCACAGTGATAGGGAAACTGTAAATATTCTACCACTACTGTTTGGCTGCCATAATTGTGCTTCTGGATAACTCTTCTTGTTAACAGAATTATGTCAGCCCAGACTATGGCATCTGTGCTTAAAGTTCACCCAGAAAGGATCCATGGTATGCTTGGTTACAAGACACTCCGTAATTGTCAGACTACTAAGACAGACTATGTCAGCCCAGACTATGGCATCTGTGCTTAAAGTTCACCCAGAAAGGATCCATGGTATGCTTGGTTACAAGACACTCCGTAATTGTCAGACTACTAAGACAGACTTTCGACTGGCTTAAATCCATATCCCAGCAGCCTTGTCCAGTGGCTGCACTACATTTTTGAAGGTTCCACTGAGATCACAGTGACCATAAATGCATACAGACAGGATTCAGAACCCCATGGAGTGGGGATTTGTGTGGAAATCAAGGAATTCCTTGGGTGTGCTCATCCTGAGTTCCAGGCTC
Source organism: Phodopus roborovskii (assembly GCF_943737965.1). Taxonomy (NCBI): domain Eukaryota; kingdom Metazoa; phylum Chordata; class Mammalia; order Rodentia; family Cricetidae; genus Phodopus; species Phodopus roborovskii. The sequence goes on along the minus strand of NW_026126539.1, from coordinate 1,824,404 downwards.
CTCACCCCCACCCCCACCCCCCACCCCCCATGATCAATTTCTGCATTACACTTCATAGGAATCTGACACTTCCACACAGAAAAGAAACAGATTAGAAAGTCCTTTGGTGTCTCAAGTCTGTAGGAAAGTATATTTAAGGCATTTTCTGTGTAGACACATTGGAATGATGTGTCATGGGACTGCTATCCATGGTTTAGGTTTTGTGTGAAACTTCACTGGGATGTCCGTGCCTGTTCAGGTGTATAAACATGTATTGGGCAGTCTTGCAGTGTCCTCTCTCTCTCTCTCTCTCTCTCTCTCTCTCTCTCTCTCTCTCTCTCTCTCTCCCTATCAATCTATCTCTCTCTATCAATCTATCTCTATCTATCTACCTGTGTCTCTGTTATTCCTTGATCTAAAACATGATGAGACCCTTTCTAATCCCCACCCTACTATTTCCTGTCTCCTGTCTCTCTATCTGTCCTCGGTCCTCTGTCTATGATTAATTCTGGTCAGCTAGTAGCTAGCTCTGTCCTCTGACTCAAAGCAAATTATACTGGAAATCTTGGGATTTTCAGAATGCAATAAAAATATGACACATCGTCTAGAATATTCTTTGATTTTTAATCAGTGCTCAATTGTTATGAGGCTCAATTTTTAATGGCTGAATGAGTAACTTTATCAAAATGGTTAACCTAATCTTATCAGACATAGAGCAATGTTCCCGGGTAAGATAAGCAGGTCAGGTTTGGGGCACATTGGGGGAAGGAAGAAGTGGAAGAAGTGTTCTGGGAAACCAGAGTGCACTTCCTAGGTATCACAGTCATCTAGAGCAATGTGCATTTCAGTAGTACAAAGCAGGCAAGAATGAGCCTAAGAAGGAGGTAAGTTTAAGTGAGAGCAGGCTCTTCTTTACAGTTAGTGTTTGGTTAGCATGCATGAATATGGATGGCACCACAATATTTTCATGCAAACTTCAGTACCCTTGGTTCTTACTGCCAATGTTCTCTCCCATATCTCCCTCTCTATGTTCTTGTCCTCTTCTTCCTCTTCTTCCCCTTCTTCCCCTTCTGTTTTAATTCTCCCCTCTTCACCACATAACCTCTTCTCTGCTCATATTCACTTCTCTATTTTCATGTCACACATATGCAAACATAAATTTTTCCTATAAATTTTGCATATAAGAAAAAACATGTGGTATTTATTTTTAAAAAAATAATATATATTTTTATTGAAAATAGTTTATTCTTATACAGTACATCCTGACCACTGTTTCTCATACCTCCCAGGAACTCCCCAACTCTCTTCTTCTCCAAATCCACTCTGCCATCAGAAAAGAGCAGGACTCCCAGAGACAACCAAAAACAACAAAATAAAATACAATAAGGCAAGTTCAAAGCCCTCACACTGAAACTGGCGAGCAACACAGTAGGAGGAAAAGAGTCCATAGCAGGCAAAAGAGTCAGTGACACACCTGCTTCTAGAGTTAAGAGTCTCCCAAATACACCAAACACAACAGCCACAACATACACAAAGAGAGCCGGAGCCTCATGCAGGCCTTGTGCATGCAGCTTGGATTTCTGTGAGTCCATATAATCCCTACTTAGTTAGTTCAGTGGACCATGTTCTTTTGCTGCCTCCATTTCACTCTGACTCCTAGGAATCCATTTGCTCTCTCAGATTCTCTGAGCTCTGAGTGGAGGGACCTGATGGAAATCTCTCCACATGATGTCTGCTTGTGATTTTCTACACCAGCTTCCATCGGCTGCCAGAGAAAGTCTCTTTGAGGAAGAGTAGGCAAGACACCTATCTATGAGTATAACACAGTATCATTAGGAATCATTTCATTGATAGTTTGTTTTTGTTTTTGTTTTGTTTTGTTTTGATCAGTCATGTTTGTTCTAACCTGGGTTACCCAACCTCTGGTTCCCAGCCATGCAAGCACTGTCTGGCATGGGTTCCCTTTCATGGAGTGAGCTTCAAGTTAAATCAGACATTTGTTGGCCACAACAATGTGCCATCATTGCCCCAGTACATCTTGCAAGATGAATAGATTGTTGTTCAAAGGTTTTGTGGCTGGGGTGGGCTCCATGGTTTCTCTTTCAGTAGCTTGCAGAGTGACTAAAATGTAGCTGCAGGCACTGGCTCAACCTGTCCAAATTGAATGAGCTGTTTAAATGTTGTCTTTGGCAGTGAGACCCCACTGTCCATTTTCAGAAAGAACCCTTTGTCCTAGCAACAGCCTGGGTTATTTGCAGATATCCACCCCTTGACCAACAACTCAACCAGATGCAACCCAGTCCCACCATAGTAAGACTTGCCTGTCAATATGAGATGGCCAATTGAGACTCCATGTCCCCCAATACTAGAAGATCTCACTAGAATTACCACCATAGATTGCAGGAAGTTTCAACTGCACTAGGTGTCTACATCACCCCATAGATGTTCCTAATTCCAGTCATCTCTCCTCACATTTTGCCCTTTCCTCTCATCTCCTCCCCAAAATGATCCTTCCACACCTGCCCCAGAAGACTGGTAATAGCTATTATATTTCCCATTCTCAGGGAGATCCATGCATGCCACTATACTGTAGTGGGATATTCACTTTGTCTCCTTCTGTGGCACTGACCACGCCCATTGGGGGTGGAGCCATGGGCGGAAGTGACCTGTGGAAGGAGGTCTGAGGAGGAGCCAGGGAATGCTCTCTTGCTGGCTGGTTGCAGAGAGGAGAGCATCCGATGGAGCCTGATGGTGTAAACTGTCTAGGTTGTAAGTTATTTCTCCCTGAATAAACATCTATTCAGTCTATTTGTTTATCCTGATCTTTATTTAACCACAATATCTGGTGTCAGAAGCGGGATCAGGATTTTCACGGGACCTGGGTTTCACACAGGCAGCAAACACCATTCCCCAACTGGCAGGGTCCCTTGCCTACCCAGGTGGACTCACCACAGCTTTGGGACATCTGCCTCTGCCCTACAACTCCTTTGCCTCCACAATGGGCCTGAGAAGGCACTCAATATTTGCTTCTCAATATTTGCCCATTTCCTCACTTTGCATTCAGGCAGAGCTGCTTGGCACCTGCCCTGCATGTGTGTTTCCCGAGGTTAGCCCTGTGGTCCCAGGAATTCCACAAGGCTCCTTTTACTCATTTGTCTAACAAAATTTCACTTGCCATAGTTTGTTAAGAACTATTCTACAGGGACTGGGAACAGAAGGATCATCTGCTGCCAGACACTATTTGGCAGTACACTTCCAGACACTATTTGGTAATACACCTCCAGGATAATTACCAAAAGCAGAGATCTACACCTAAAGGCATCAAAGTTCCAGGACAGCAGAATTACACCTAAGTTAATTGTAATATCCTTTGCAATTTAAGCTGATATAATATCTGAGATCAATTGTTCCATACCTATGGCAGATAATTTTACAATGCAGGACTTTAGGAATTATTTTACTTCATATATAGAAGGAATTTTAGCAGAAGAAAATTATAACTGGAAGAATATGTACATTTATTTTGTAATAGCAATGAGATTCATCATTAACATGATATTCTTAAAGAAATGGTTTGAGATTACTGCAAACAATAAGGAAATTGTACAAACTATAGGAGACTTAACAAGGATTCGAAACATTGAAAATGATAGAATTCAAAACATAGAATGCTTAGAAAAAACGGTTCAGAATATTGAAGATGGCATTGGAGAGCTGACAGGTAGAATACAAAACACGGAACATAAAAATGACCAAGTAGAAAACAGAATTTGTTCCATGTCTGATGCCTCAATAACCAGAACAGAAACAATGCAATGCATTAACACACTAGCAGATACAGCTAGTTCCTGGTCAGAGGAAGCTACTAATAAGTTTTAAAAACTGGAACATCAGATAGAAAGACTAGATGATAGAATCTCTTCCATGTCTGAGGATAATGACAAGCTAGCAGATAGAACATTGTTTCTGCAGGGCAGTTTACATGCCATTCAGGTAATGTCTAAGGATGAGAATATTAAAAGCATGGAATCATTAGTAGTTAGAGAAAGTAAGAAACTGACTGATGCAATGAAGTCTCTAGGAAGTTGTTTGATTCAAGAAGTTCAGACACTCAAAGAAACAATGGGGAATAGATTTCAGGCTTTAGAAGACCTTCAGTCTGATACATCAGAAGAAGAACTACAGGTAACAGGGCATGAAAAAGACTTAAAATTTTCCACACCATTTAGGGTCAGGGGATCTTTCCATGTATCTATTAATGAAAACCCAGCATCGAAAAACACCCAAAAGGTGTCATTGCATATCAGTGGGAACCAATACGTGTGAAAAATTTAAAAGGTATAAAGGAAGCAGTAGTCTCTTATGGGATGCACTCACCATATGTAAAGCAATTAGTAGAATCATGGGCAAAGAAAAACAAGGTAACCCCTAAGGATTGGGATCAATTAATATCAGCTGTCCTTGAAAATTCCTCTCAATTAGAATGGAGAGCTTTATGAAGAGAGGAAGCAAAAGCTCTTGAACTTCAGGGCTTAAAGAAAGCTTATAAAGCTCCCCAAGATAAAATTCTTGGTGAGGGTCTTTATGCTGACCCAGAAACCCACGCTGCCTATGATGAAAATATCTTGTCTCTATGAAGTACAGCAGCTCTAAATGCTTGGGATAAGGTTCATGAATTAGCGGAGAGGATAGAATCCTATACCATGATAAGGCAAGGACCTCGAGAATGCTTTAGTTTGTTTCTAGAAAGATTATCTAGGGCAGTACAATTAGAGGTAGCAGACATAGATTCTAGGTGAATATTCATATAATCTTTAGCTTATGAGGTTGCGAACACTCAATGCAAACAGGTGCTTTGGCCTTTAAAAATGTGATCAGCACCTTGGATGAATGGGTCCTATATACATCCAACATTGAGTATAATGACAAAAACACTGAAGCATGAGTAGGAGAAGCCATATCTAAAGGTCTGAGAAGACATCAAGATAACAGAGGTCTTTACTATGGTGACATAGAAGCTTGGGTAGCAGAAACCATCTCCAAAGGTTTGAAGAGTTATCAACATGTCAGATGTTATAACTGTGGTAAGATAGGACATCTAAAAAGAAATTGTAGGCAAAGCATCCCTATAAATAACACTCCCAGGAATGAATCGAATAGAAGGCCTCAGCCTCCTGGGTTATGTAGAAGTTGTGGCAAAGGCAGACACTGGACAAATGAGTGTAGATTAACCAGAGACAAGCAAGGAAACCCTTTACCATCGGGAAAATCGTTGGGGGCGGGCCTCTCAAAGGCCCCCACGTCCTCACAGGTGGTCTGAACATTCCCAATCACAGTAGAAGACAATCTCCCACAGGACAATTAGAAAATTCTGTGCCTATTATAAAAACTCATACCGCTCTGGATGACAAACTAGTGACAGAAGTTAAATCAAACATGACAGAAGGAAATAAAAAAATGTATATTTTGGCAAACCGCTATAAATAGTCAAAGGCCTAGATTGATAGTTAAGATGAATAACAGACTGTTTGATGGGATACGTGACACAGGTAACTAATAAAACTTGGCCTCGAAGATGGCCCCTGCATGAGGTAAATGTTCAATTCTTAGGGATTGGAACCCTGTCTCAGGTAAAACAGAGCATGAGATGGATTTAATGTATAGGACCAGAAGGACAGAGAGGAAGTTTGACACCATATGTGGCTGATGTCGTTATAAATTTATGGGGTCATGATCTATTACAGCAATGGGATACACAGATTAACATTCCTCCAGTATTAGATAGGAACCATAAACGACCTCATGATTTTGGAAAAAATATTATAAAGTACTATACAAGACAGATACCAAATGTCCAGGCTTACAAAAACAGAATACACTGAACGAACACAGGAACCAAAAGCCCTACCTTTAAAATGGCTAACAGAGGAACCTGTCTGTGTAGGGCAATGGCATATGACCTCTGAGAAGTTAGAAACTTTAGAAAACCTGGTTCAGGAACAGATAAATGCTGGACATATTGAGGAATCAACCAGCCGTTGGAATTCTCCTGTATTTGTTATCAAAAAAAAAAAAAACCTGGTAAATGGAGAATGCTTACAGACCTGAGAGCCATCAATAAAGTTATCCAGCCAATGGGCTCTGTACAGCCTGGAATGTCCTTGCCTTCTTTGATACCCAAAGAATGGCCTATTATAGTTATTGATTTAAAGGATTGCTTCTTCACTATACCTTTACAAGAACAAGATAAAGAGAAATTTGCCTTCATGGTACCAACTTACAATAATTCTCAACTGGTGATGAGATATCAATGGAAGGTTTTGCCACAGGGAATGCTAAATAGCCCCACCCTGTGCCAATATTTTGTACAAAAACCGCTAGAAATAATTTGTAAACAGTTTCCACAATCCATAATCTATCATTACATGGATGACATATTGTTAGCTGACTCCAAAGGGGAAATATTAGAAAAAAATGTTTGAGAAAGTAAAGGAAGTTTTACCTCACTGGGGATTACAAATTGCACTTGGAAAAATACAAAAAGGAGAGTCTGACAACTACTTAGGGTATAAAATATGTCGACAGAAAATTAGACCACAAAAAGTACATATCAGGAGAAATCGCTACCAGATTCTTAATGATCTTTAAAAATTACTATATTTCTCAACTGCAAACCATTATTGGAGTAGAAGGGCATGATTTGAAAAACTTGAAAGTGGCCCTAAAAGGAGACAAGGACTTGAATAGTCCACAAATACTATCAGCTGAAGCTGAAAAGGAATTAGAATGGGTAGAAAAGAGGATACTAGAAGCACGTGTGCACCCTGTGGATCCAAACCTAGACTGTACTCTGGCTTTATTACCATCTAGAGAATATTCTTCAGGGATTTTGATGCAGAGAGAAGATATCATATTAGAATGGATATTCCTACCACATAAACAGAATAAAAAACTAAAAACATATATAGAAAAGATCTCTGACTTGATTATAAAAGATAAATTAAGACTTCGTCAGCTAACATGAAGGGACCCGGAAGAAATTATAGTACCTTTAACTAATGAGGAAACTTCCTCCTTATGGAAAGATAATGAATATTGGCAGAGAGCATGCAGTAATTTTTTGGGAATGATTAGCAACAATTATCCCAAAACTGAGAGAATCAAATTCATAAAGAAAATGATTTGGATCCTTCCACGCATTGTAAGAAAAACACCTATTTCTGGAGTTCATACATTCTACACTGATGCAAACAAATCAGGTAAGGCAGGATATAAATCAGGAAAAATTAGTAAAGTGGTTCAAAGCCCATACAAAAGACAGAATTGTATGCCATTCTCATGGTATTTATGGATTTTACAGAACCCCTCAATATAATTACTGACTCTCAATACGCAGAGAGAGTCGTCTTACACATTGAGACTGCAGAATTTATTCCTGACAATACAGAATTAACTTTATTGTTTATACTGTTACAAGATACTATCAGAAAGAGGACTCATTATATATATATATATATATATATATATATATATATATATATATATATATCACACATCAGATCCCATATGGGTCTGCCAGGTCCTCTAGCACAAGGCAATGATGAAATTGATCATTTATTGATAGGAAGTGTGCTAGAAGCCTCAGAGTTTCATAAGAAACACCATGTGAACAGCAACGGTTTAAAAAAGGATTTGTCTGTCACTTGGCAATGTCCTACTTGCTCATTCTATAACTAAACTTCTTTACCACCAGGCACTAACCCTAAAGGTATAAATAGGAATGAATATGGCAAATGGATGTGTTTCATTTTGCAGAATTTGGAAAATTAAAATATGTACATCACACTATAGATGCATTTTCAGGGTTTCAATGGGCCACTGCTCTGAGCTCTGAAAAGGCTGATTCTGTTATCACACACCTATTGGAGGTAATGGTCATTATGGGTATACCTGCACAAATAAAAACTGACAATGCTCCAGCATATGCCTCCAGCAAACTGAAACAGTTTTTTTGAGTATTATAACATAAAGCACATAACTGGTATACACAATCCTACAGGAAAACAGTGGTTGAGAGACCTAATCGTACTTTAGAAGAAATGCTCCATAAACAGACTGGAGGAACCAAGACACCCAAACACAGATTACATAATGCTTTATTAACATTAAACTTTCTTAATGCTGATGAAAAAGGAAAAACAGCTGCAGAAAGACAATGGACAATAGAAAAAACTTCTGAACTAAATCAGCCAGTGTACTTCAAAGATGTATTGACCTCAGAATGGAAAGCAGGATATGTGTTATGTTGGGGTAGGTCTTTCACATTTGTATCTACAGGAGAAGAAAAACTATGGATACCATTTAAGTTAATCAAGATCCGAGTTGAACAAGAGAAACATCTTAATGAAGAGAAATGATAAGTCATCCAACAAATTAGGTCCCATGAGATGTGCGGAGATCTCTCAAAGGTAGGGGAAGTGTTCTGTTCTTGTTCTTACAGGAAAACAGAGAAAACCTATTTTCAAACAGTCAAAAAAAAAAAAAAACACTGAACATTATGGACCTACAGAAGAGAAGACAGCTCTCCAGAAACAATCGTTTAATGAAGAGGAATCTGACTTATGGTAAAAATATTTAATTCTAGTAAACCATTTCTATACAGAAATCTATTTCTATTTACCATCCAGTATTCCTATAGCCCCAATTCATGTAAACCAATTCTGGCTTTGGAGTTGGATTTGGCTTTCCTTCTCTAAATTCAAGCATGTTGTTAAGATTGAATTCACAGTTTTTGCCTTAACTCAAGGAGCCAATTGGTGCACTTCCGCCAGCTATTGGCCAGAGGTGAGTCTGGGCCCAATCGGGGCTGCCTGTCCCCTACAACGTCTTCTCGCCCCCCCCCCACCCAAACTCCCTGGGTTGGCCTCTGATCCTGCTGCTCCTGTCTCTTGTCCCCATTGAGAGCACCCTTGGAGCTCAGATAAACCCCCACCCATCCCCACCGCAAGCCTACCCCACATACCCTGTGCCATACCCTACACACGGTCCTGCAACTCTGGTTGAGCACTGGGACAGAAGGTGGAGCCAACAGTCCACCCTACTTCGGAGACTCCTTGGAGCAACTCTGAACAAAGGAGACCTGACTATCCACGCGGGACCACCCGTAATTTCCACCTGCTTGGTCTCTGAACCCACCTCTAGTCCTCTGATGGAGTCCCGGGCCCCTCCCAGAGATCTGCCTATCTCTGTGGGACTACTGTGAGTACCTGCTGGCATCTTCTACTGGATCCTCATCCTTGATCCCATCCCTGGGTCCCTGTCTGTGGAGAAATCTCCTAGAGAGCTTGGACCACACAAAGCTACAGATATTGAATCTCAGACCCACATAAGCCCACCGGGGAAGTACCATAGAGAGAGGGGGAGACCCCACCAAAACCTACTGGAAGAAGCTATAGGAAGAAGGCAATACAAGAAAACACCTAACAACAGAAAGACAAGCATGACACCACCAGAATCTAGGGAATCTACACCAACTAGAATAGAACACAACAAAGCAGAGGAAGCAGAAGGGAATGACTTAAAAATTACCATCATAAAAATGATAGAGGCCCTCAAAGAAGATGTGAGAAAATCCCTAAAAGAAATGGTGGAAAAAAACAAACAAAAAAGTGGAAGAAATGAACGAATTCCTTAAGGAATGTACAGAAAGCCAAGAAAAAACAATTAAGCAGGTGAAGGAAACAGTTCAAGACTTGAAAACTGAAATAGAGAAAATAAAGGCAACACAAACTGAAGGAATGCTGTAAATAGAAACTCTGGGCAAAAAAATCGGCAACTACGGACACAAGCATAACCAACAGAATTCAAGAGATGAAAGAGAGAATCTCAGGAGCAGAAGATAAACTAGAAGAAATAAATTCATTGACCAAAGAAAATCATAAATCCAACAAATCCGTAACACAAAATATCCAGGAAATGGGGGACAACATGAAAAGGACAAACCTAAGAATAATAGGCATAGAGGAAGGTGAGGAAGCCCAGCTCAAAGGTGCCAAAAACATATTCAACAAAATCATCGAGGAAAACTTTCCAAATCTGAAGAAGGACATGCCTATGAAAGTACAAGAAGCATACCGAACCCCAAATAGGCTGCACCAAAGAAAAAAGTCCCCTCGACATATAATAATCAAAACACCTAGCATACAAAATAAAGAAAGACTATTAAGAGCAGCGAAGGAAAAAGGACAGGTAACATATAAAGGCAGACCTATCAAAATTACACCTGACTTCTCCATGGAAACCCTCAAGGCCAGAAGGTCCTGGATAGATGTTCAACAAGTATTAAGAGAACACGGGTGCCATCCTAGGCTACTATATCCAGCAAAACTCTCAATCACTATAGATGGAGAAAACAAGATATTTAATGACAAAACCAGATTTTGCCAATACGTATCTACAAATCCAGACTACAGAAAGTATTGGAAGGAAAACTCCAACCCAAGGAAGGTAACTATGCCCTCAAAAAAGTAGGCAACAGATAATCAAACTACATCAGAAACAAAGGGTAAAGCAGAACTAATTTATTCACAATACCACTGCCAAAAACAAACCTAAATCAAACAAGAATCAACAATCAATGGTCCTTACTCACCCTCAACATTAATGGTCTTAACTCACCTATAAAAAGACCCAGGCTAACAGAATAGATACGAAGACAGAATCCATCCTTCTGCTGCATACAAGAAACACATCTAAGCTTCAAAGATAGACATTACCTCAGGGTAAAGGGTTGGGAAAAGATTTTCCAATCAAATGGAAAAAAGAAGCAAGCAGGCATAGCTATCCTAATATCTAACAAGTTAGACTTCAAACCAAAATTAGTCAAAAGAGAAGAAGACTGTCATTTCATATTCATCGCAGGAGAAATCCATCAACATAAAGTCTCAGTTCTGAACATCTATGCACCTAATACAAAGTCACCCACATTCGTAAAAGAAACACTACTAAAATTCATAGCTCATATAAAACCTCACACACTTATAGTGGGAGACTTCAATACAGCTCTCTTAACACTAAACAGGACCACAAATCAGAAACTCAACAAAGAAACAAAAGAATTAACAGAAGTTATGTCTCAACTGGGGCTAACAGACATCTATAGAACATTCCATCCAAACACAAAAGAACATACCTTCTTCTCTGCTCCACATGGAACCTTCTCTAAAATCGAACACATACTAGGTGACATAACAAACCTCAACAGATACAAGAGAATAGGAATAGTACCCTGTATCTTATTAGACCACCATGCTTGAAAATTGGAATTCAACAACAACACAAATAGCAGAAAACCTGCAAACTCATGGAAACTGAACAATGTGCAATTGCACCACTCCTGGGTCAAAGAAGACATAAAGAAAGAAATCAAGGACTTTCTAATATTCAACGAGAATGAGGATACAACATACCCGAACTTATGGGACACCTTGAAAGCAGTGCTACGAGGGAAGTTCATTGCACTAAGTGCCCATATGAAGAAAATAGAGGATAGTCACATAAGAGAATTAACAGCGTAACTGAAAGCCTTAGAACAGAGAGAAATGAATTCACCCCATAGGAGTAGATGCCAGGAAATAATCAACTTGAGGGTTGAAATCAACAAAATAGAAATCAGGAAAACAATACAAAAAATCAATGCAACAAAGAGTTGGTTTTTTGAGAAAATCAACAAGATAGACAAACCTTTATCCAAATTAACGAAAAAGCAGAGACAGAACATGCAAATTAACAAAATCAGAAACGAAAAGAGGAACATAACAACAGACACAGAGGAAATCCAGACAATTTTCAGGTCATACTTTGAAAATCTGTATTCCACAAAAATTGAAAATTCAAAGGAAATGGGCAAGTTTCTGGATAACTATCACTTACCAAAATTAAATCAAGAACAGACAAACAACTTAAATAGACCTATAACCCGCAATGAAATACAAGCAGTCATCGAAAGCCATCCAACCAAAAAAAGTCCAGGGCCAGATGGATTCAGCGCAGAATTCTACCAGACATTCAAAGGAAGAACTAATACCACTACTCCTCAAACTGTTCCACAAGATAGAATCAGAAGGTTCATTGCCAAACTCTTTTTATGAGGCCACAATAACCTTGGTAACCAAGCCTCACAAAGACACAATAAAGAAAGAAAACTACAGACCAATATCCCTTATGAACATCAATGCAAAAATACTCAATAAAATACTGGCAAACCGAATCCAAGAATACATCAGAGAAATCATCCACCATGACCAAGTAGGCTTCATCCCTGGAATTCAGGGATGGTTTAACATATGAAAATCTATCAACGTGATCCACCATGTAAACAAACAGAAAAAGAAAAACCATATGATTATCTCCCTAGATGCTGAAAAAGCCTTCGACAAAATTCAACACCCTTTCATGATAAAGGTCTTAGAGAAGTCAGTGATAACAGGAACATACCTAAACATATTAAGAGCAATATACAGCAAACCAATTGCCAACATCAAACTGAATGGAGAGAAACTACTTAAGCCAATTCCTCTAAAATCAAGAACAAGCCAAGGCTGTCCTCTCTCTCCATGTCTCTTCAATATCATACTAGAACTTCCAGCTAAAGCTATAAGACAACAAAAGGAGATCAAAGGGATCCAAATTGGAAAGCAAGAAGTCAAACTGTCTCTATTTGCAGATGATATGATAGTTTACATAAGCGACCCAATAAACTCTACCAGGGAACTCCTACAGCTGATAAACACCTTCAGCAAACTAGCAGGATACAAGATAAACTCAAAAAAAAAAAAAAAAAAGTAGCCCTACTTTTTTCAGAAAACAAAGACACAGAGAAAGAAATCAGAGAAACATCACCCTTTACAATAGCCAAAACAACATAAAGTATCTTGGTGTTACGCTTACCAAACAAGTAAAAGACCTATATAATAAGAATTTTGTGGCTCTAAAGAAAGAAATTAAAGAAGATACCAGAAAATGGAAAGATCTCCCATGCTCTTTGATAGGTAGGATAAACATAGTAAAAATGGCAATCTTGCCAAAAACAATCTACAGATTCAATGCAATCTCCATTAAAATCCCACCACAATTCTTCACCGACCTTGAAAGAATAATAATCAACTTTATATGGAAAAACAAAAGACTCAGGATAGCCAAAACAACCCTATACAATAAAAGAACTTCAGGAGGCATCACCTGACTCTAAGCTCTACTACAGAGCTATAGTTCTGAAAACAGCCTGGTGTTGGCACAAAAATAGACAAGTAGACTAATGGAATCGAGTTGAAAATCCTGATATTAACCAACACACCTATGAACACCTGATTTTCGACAAAACAGCTAAAGTTATACAATGGGGCGAGGACAGCATCTTCAACAAATGGTGCTGGCACAATTGGATGAGGGTGTGTAGAAGACTGCAGATAGACCCATGTCTGTCACCATGCACAAAACTCAAGTCCAAATGGATCAAAGACCTCAACATCAATCCAGCCACATTGAACCTCTTAGAAGAGAAAGTAGGAGGTACCCTTGAACAAACTGCTATAGGCGACCGCTTCCTGAACATAACTCCAGGGGCACAGACACTGAGAGAAACAATTAATAAATGGGACCTCTTCAAACTTAGAAACTTCTGTAAGGCAAAGGACACAGTGGATAAGACCAAACGGCAGCCCACAGACTGGGAAAAGATTTTCACCAATCCTATATCCGACAAAGGGCTGATCTCCAAAATATACAAAGAACTCACGAAACTAGTCAACAAAACACCAAATAACCCTATTAAAAATGGGGTACAGAACTGAAGAAAGAATTCTCAATAGAGGAAATCAAGAAGGCTGAAAGACACTTAAGAAAATGCTCCACATCCTTAGCTATCAGGGAAATGCAAATCAAAACAACTGTGAGATACCATCTTACCCCTGCCAGAATGGCTAAAATTAGAAACACCAATGATGACTCATGTTGGAGAGGATGTGGAGAAAGGGGAACACTCCTCCACTGCTGGTGGGAGTGCAAACTCATACAGCCATTCTGGAGATCAGTATGGCAGTTCCTCAGGAAAATGGGAATTAGTTTACCACAGGACCCGGCAATCCCCCTCTTAGGCATTTACCCAAAGGATTCACATCCATGCAACAAAGACATCTGTTCAACTATGTTCACAGCAGCACTATTTGTAATAGCAAGAACCTGGAAGCTACCTAGATGCCCCTCAATTGAAGAATGGATAAAGAAGATGTGGCACATCTACACAATGGAATACTACTCTGCAGAAAAATTAATGGTATCTTGAAATTCGCAGGCAAGTGGATGGCACTTGAAGAAACCATCCTGAATGAGGTAACCCAGTCACAAAAAGAGGAACACAGTATGTACTCACTCATATATGGATTTTAGACCTAGATCAAAGGATCACCAGCCTATAATTCACACCACCAGAGACACTAGGATAAAAGGTGTATTCTAAGAGATTAATATAAAGTCCCTCACAGAACTGGGAAGGGACAAGTCCCCCAGAGCTCAGGGGAAGTGGGGCGGGGGGCAGCGAATGGAGAGAGAAGTAGGAGAAAATGAGGGGGGAGGCAAGGAAAACATGTGCGACCAGGAAGATTGAGCCTGGTTAGGAATAGAAGACAGGAAAAGAGGGAGAGAGAGACAGAGACAGGGAGAGAGAACATAAAAGAGGGAGCCAATAATGGTTTGAAGATAAAATTGAACACAAAGAAAGGTTGAGAGAACTATAAGACTGCTCCCAACTAACAAGTTGAGCTTCCGTGGTAAGGCTATCATAAATGCCCTTCCCGGAGAGTGAGATCAACAACTAACTTCTCCATGGAGCCCTCAACTAATGCCTGTTGAAAACAGGATCAAACACCCATACATAAACACTGAGTCTAACTAGAACCCAGATGCAGATGGAGAGGACAAGACCAGGCGGCAGAAACACATAGAGACAGCTTACCTGAACAAGGAGGAGCTAAAGGCCACTAGACTGATAGCTGGGAAGCCAGCATGGGACTGACTCAGGCCCCCCTGATTATGGGTCTCAGCCAGAAGGACTGAGCAGTCTAAGAGACCTCAGACAGTGGAGCCAGGATGTATCCCTGGTGCACAAAAGAACTTTGCGAACATATCCCCCATGGAGGGATAACTGCCTTAATCTAGAGACAGCAGAGAAGCCCTAGTCCCTACTTCACAGGACTTGTCAGATCTACAAGACCCCAACTGGATGGCATTCCCTTACATACGGAATTGGGGTGGGGGGATGGGAGGGGAGGGTGTTTAGGGTGCATGTGAGAGGGCAGAGAGGGTAAAAAGGGAGGGAAGGAGGGAGGGAGGGCTGGGGGGAGGGAGGGAGGGAGAGGGAACTGGGATCTACATGTAAAATAATATATTAAACTAAAAAAAAATGCTTTGACTCCAAAATTTAAGTTGAAGGACAAGTTACTGGAGAAAAGGATTTCTATTTTTGTTTCCACAGAAAATGAAAAGATGTGGATTCCTTCCAGACTAATGTGGTTTGATCAAGCCAGACCGCCTGAAACAGAGTACAAGCTGATCCTACATTCAAAACAGCTGGACAAAACAGCCCTACAGACTACAGCCAGGATATCTGAATCTTCTTCGAATCCCACAAGACAGCACCCCTTACCAGCAGGAAGTAGTTTGGAAAGAATGACGCCCAAATTCCCAAATATTGTGTATAAATGTTTGTTTTCATTTAATTGGACTGTTATATAAAATTTAAAAAAAAAAAAAGGTGCTCAGAAAGTAAAACCCAAAAAAAAAAAAAAAAAAAAAAAGAAGAAAGAAAGAAAGAAAAGAAAATCTGGGGACTCATTTCTTATACACAATTTTCTCTCTGAAATCCTAATTTTCTCACATACATTTTAATGCTTATCATTGCCTTTCCCTTATGCATACCTTAAAACTTGAAAATTTTACTTTAATATTGATGTTTAAGCTTTCCACAAGGAATAGTAACAATTCCTAACAGCAATCTTTGAACTCTCCGGAAAGAAGATGGGGCCCCACCTCATCGTTTCTACTTGACTCAATCTGATGCATCTGGACTACAAACTTCACCCTAAAACCGGTTTGAGACTGTTTTGCTCGAGACAACTCATAACTAACTAGCTGTAATGGTGCACCTTCTTATTACACCCTGGCCAGAGTTTCAAATAGAATTACAGTCAAGCATTTTTCTGCCACACAGTAACTAGCTACATATGCCACAGCCAGTTCTGTTGAGAAATTTTGGTTGCTAAAAATTTTCTTCCTACAGGATCCCATGGAGCAATCATCATCCCATTTCAGCAGGAAGCAACCTTAAGATAACAATGCCCCCTTTCCCTACCCTTGGAATTTTTAGATAATAGTCATCTTCTTTGGGTTTGTTTTAATTATTTAGGGTTGGGTATAGAAGGTGATGCTTACACTCGGGTTTATCTTTTAGACAGGAATAAGGTATGGTTGGGAAAGGTATGGTTTAGATGGGATATAGGTAGATTAGCCTATTTTCTTGTGAATTTGAGTAAGAGTGAGATAATAGTATTTTACAGCTTACATTGTTATATATTCTTATTTGTAGTAAGCTATGTAAAATTAAGTTTATATTTTGTTATATTGTGTGAAATATTTCCACTTATGATGTTTTACACACATTATTCTTACCATATTCTATGTATGTATACTTTTACTTATGTTCAAGGCATTTCATATATTGATACAATTTATGCACATTTATTCTTGCCATATTCTATGTATGTATACTTTTCTTGTATTTAAGACATTTTTATATTGATACAATTTGGGATATGTATCATGCTGCCCTTTATAGTTCTACCTCTTGTCTTGACATTTCTACTCTACCTCTAATTTAGGGATTTATATGTATGTATATGTATATAGTTATATTGTTTAAGTATTTGTTCCTGCTTTACTCAGGGAAGTTTCAATCAGTTTTTTAGCTAAGTTCCTGAGTATTACAGATTATCTTCACTCATGTTTCCTTTACCTATGAGATTAATCAGACATAGATACTTAATCTTCAATCACTTCATAGACATGCAGAACATGGCATTTAATGTTTTAATATTAGTACTCTGCTGACATGAGACACTGTTGCTCCTGACAGCACCGTGCACTTTCCCGAAAATATGTTGGACTCTGTTGTTGCTCCTGCTGGAATTCATTCTCAACTCAGCTAATGGCCTCTTGGGCAAAGAACTGCCCCCACCTTGACCACTGATTTGGACATGCAGTCCTATGTGCTTGCAGGAGACAAATATAGAAGACTGCTGGACCTTGCCAAGTCAGGGTAAGACAGACTTTCTACCTCCCTGTGGTTGTTGTGGTCTGTCAAGTTCTCTTGGCCTTAGCCAAAACTGGGTGTATCAACATTGCTGTGAGACCTAGGGTGACTGTCCAGGTAGCTTGTTGTTTCTATCCTCACTGCACCTTTTGGAAGTTGCCCATCCTCACTTCCTGTCTACCCTAGTATTGTTATTTTCCTTCTCATGTCTTGATGAGGTTGAAGATTAAACTATCACAACTATTATTCTCTTTTCTTAGTTAGATATATTAGGTACTAGACTTACGTTTTCCAGCTTAGGACAACTCTATTGTAAACTCCGTGATGCCCTCACCCTAGGACTAGATATGTAGGTCATTTTGTTCTCGATTTTCCTTTCCTTAGAGCACACTTGTTATTCACTATTTTGTATATAGTTTTGTATCAAGCCTAAATCTTTTCTTTAGACTAAAAGGGGAATTGTAGTGGGATATTCACTTTGTCTCCTTCTGTGGCACTGACCACGCCCATTGGGGGGGTGGAGCCAGGGGCAGAAGTGACCTGTGGAAGGAGGTCTGAGGAGGAGCTGGGGAATGCTCTCTTGCTGGCAGGTCGTGGAGAGGAGAGCATCCGATGGAGCCTGCTGGTGTTAATCTGTCTAGGTTTTAAGTTATTTCTCCCTGAATAAACATCTATTTGGCCTATTTGTTTATCCTGATCCTTATTTAACCACAATACTATACCCCTCCTCTTTACCTAACATCTTTGCATCTAGGGATTAGAGCTCAGTTATCATTTACTTAACAGCTAATATCCACTTATAAATAAACACATATTATATTTATCTTTTCAGGTCTGAATTACCTCACTCATGATGATGTTTTATAGTTCCATACTTTGCCTTGGAATTTAATTCCATTTTTTTAATTTAAAAATTTTTATTCATACCAACCACAGTTCTCCCTCCTTCCCCTCCTCCCACAAACCCCACATTATTCTCCATCCTCCATCCACTCCTCAGAGAGGGTAAGGCCTCCCATGGAGGTCAGCTCCCTTGGAAGTCAACTAAGCTTGGTATATTGAGTTGAGGTAGGACCAAGTCCCACCTTCCTGCATCAAAACTGAACAAGGCATACCACTTTAGAGAATAGACTCAAAAGCCTGTGCATGCACTAGGGATAAGTCCTGCTCCCACTTCCAGGGATCCCACAAACAGAACAAGCCTCACATCTCTCACCTAGATTCAGAGACCCCAGTTCATTCCCATGCAGGTTCCACAGCTGTCAGTCCAAAGCCCATGAGTTCCCATTAACTCCAGAAAGCTGTCTCTGTGGATTTCTGTATCATGACCTTCACCCCCACCCCTGCCTTGTTCATGAAATCCCTCCTTCCTCTCTTCAACTTTACTCCAGGAGTTTGGTCCAGTGCTTGGCTGTGTATCACTGAATCTTCTTCCATCAGTTACTGCATGAAAACCAGGGTGAAAGGTTCTATGATGACAATTAGGTATTCACCAATTGATTATGGGAGAAGGCTGAGTCAAGCACCCTCTCCAGTACTGCTAGGGGTCTTAGCTGTGATCATTCTTGTGGATTCCTGGGAATTGCCCTAGATCATTCCTCTTTTTAAACAGGTGAGTAATATCCCTTTGTGCAAATGTACCATATTTTGTTTATCCATTTTTCTGTTGAAGGGAATCCAGGTTGTTACCAGTTTCAATATAATAGCAATGAACATAGTTGAGCAAGTGTATGTGGTAGGATGAAGTGTTCTTTAAGTATATGCTCAAGAATGTTATAGCTGGATCTTGAGATAGGTCAATTTACAATTTTCTGAGAAACTACCATATTGGTTTCTACAATAGTTGTAGAAGTCTGTATTCCTATCAGCAAGGGATGAGTGCTCTCCTTGCTCCTCATCTTCACTAGCATGAGCTATTAATTGTGTTATTGGTCCTAGACACTTTGAAAGGTACAAAACAGAATCTAAAAAGAGTTTTGAGTTGCATTTCCCCCAAGGCTAAGGATATTGAATATTTCTCAAAGTGTTTCTCAGGCATTTGAGACTCCTCTACTGGGAATTCTTTGTTTAAATTTGTACTTCATTTTATAATTTTATTAATATTACTATTATTATTATTTTGAGATCTAGTAGATGATGTGAAGTTGGTGAAAATCTTTTCCCATTTTGTGCTGTTTTATCCTATTGACATTGTCACTTGCCTTACAGGAGCTTTTCACTTTAATGAGGTACTGATGGGAGATGTAATTCTGTAAATATGTTTCTCATAGTGGTTAATGAATAAAGCACTGTTGGCCAATAGAAAAGCAAGATAGGCAGGACTAGGAGACAAGGAGGATTCGAGGAAGTAGTAGGGAAGAGTCAGCATGGAGAGATAGGAGAAAGCAGAACCACCAGCCCACTCTCCGGTAAGATGAGACCACGTGGAAATACTTAGATTAATAGAAAGGGGTTAATAATTAAGACAGAGCTAGCCGATAAGAAACTAGTAACTGGCCAACAGCATTATATCTAATACAGAGTTTCAGTGTGTTACTTGGGGCTGGCACCGCAGTGGATCCAGGCCGGCAGGAAAACATACTCGCAACAAGGTACCATTTATTAATTGTTGATTTTAGTGCCTATTCTATGGATGCTCTGTATGGGAAATTATTTCCTGTGCCAATGCATTCAAAAATGTTCACCAATTACTCTTCTGTCAGGTACAGTGTATCTGCTTTTATGTTAAAGTTTTTGATCCACTTGGACTTGATAATAAGGTGCAGGATAATAAATATGGATTGTTTTAAGCATTTACCAGCTAATTCTACTTTTTTTCTCTTGAGAACTAAATAGTTGATTCATTATCCCACATTTCAAGTAGATGACTTGGGGGTTGAAACCATTTAATTTTTTGAGTTCTTCATAGATTCTTGGTGTGAATTCTCTCTTGGGTGGTAGCTGGCAAAGATTCAAACACCAGATGGCTTTCCCCTCTCTATTGGAGGTAATAGAGATTTCCTTATTGTGCAGACCTTTATTATATAATTATATTATTTAAATTTGAAACAAGCTTATTTTACATATCAATCCCAGTTCTCGAACCTTCCTGTCCTCCCCTGTCCCCCCCCCCACAACCCTCATCCCACTCCCTTTCTGCTCCCCAGGGAGGATGAAGCCTTCCATGGAAAGTCTCCAAAGTCTGTCACATCATTTGGAGCAGGGCCTAAGCCCTCCCCCATGTGTCTAGGCTGAGGGACTTCCCCTCTATGTGTAATGGGCTTATGGGAGATGTCATTCTGTAACTATGTTTCTCATACTGGTTAATGAATAAAGCACTGTTGGCCAATGGGAAAGGAAGATAGGAGGGACTAGGAGATAGGAGGAAAGAGGAAATAGTAAGGAGAGTGAAGATGGAGAGTCGGGAGAGAACAGAACCACCAGCCGCCTCTCCCTGGTAAGACCACGTGGAAATACTTAGAAATAGGTTAATAATTAAGACAGAGCTAGCCAATAAGAAACAAGTAACGGGCCAACAGCATTATATCAAATACAGAGTCTCGGTGTGTTATTTGGGGCTGGAGTGGTGGAGGGAGGAAAAATGTCACTCCTTATAATGGGGCTCCCAAAGTCCATTCCTATACTAGGGATAAATACCGATCCTCTACCAGAGGCCCCATAAACTGCCCAGTCCTCCCAACTAATACCACATTCAGAGATTCTGGGTCGGACCTATGCTGGTTTCCCAGTTATCAGACTGAAGTCCTGAGCTCCCCCTTGTTCAGGTCAACAATTTCTATGGGTTTCTTCAGCCTGGTCTTGACCACTTTGCTCATTACTCCTCACTCTCTGCAACTGGATTCCAAGAGTTCAGCTCAGTGTTTAGCTGTGGGTGTCTACTTCTGCTTCCATCAGCTACTAGATGAAGGCTCTAGGATAGCATATAAGGTAGTTGTCAATCTCATTATCATGGAAGGGCATTTAAGTAGCCTCTCTTCTATTGCTTAGATTGGAAGTTGGAGTCATCCTTATCGATCTCTGAACATTTCCCTTGTGCAAGATTACTCTTAAAACCTATAATAGCTCTCTCTATTATGGTATCTCTTTTCTTGTTTCCTCTACTCTTTCCCTGACTCAATATTCCTATTCCCTCACGCCCACCTCTCCTCTCCTCTTCCCCCTAACACCCACTCCCCTCCCTGTGCTCCCAATTAGCTTGGGAGATCGTGTACCTTTCCCCTTCTGTGGGGGACCATGTGTCTCTCTTAGGGTCTTCCTTGCTTCCTTGCTTTTCTGGCAGTATGGATTGCAGGCTGGTAATCCTTTGCTCTATGTCTAAACACCATATATGAATGAGTACATACCATGTCTGTCTTTTTGTGACTGGGTTACCTCACTCAGGATAATTTCTTCAAGTTCCATCCATTTGCCTGTGAATTTCAAGATCCCATTGTTTTAAATGTACCACATTTTCTCCATCCATTCTTCAGTTGAGGGGCATTTAGGTTGCTTCCGGGTTCTGGCTATTACAAATAATGCTGATATGAATATAGTTGAACAGATGTCCTTGTTGTATGAATGTGTATCTTTTTGGTATATGCCTAAGAGTGGAATTACTGGATCCTGTGGTAGACTGATTCCCATTTTCCTGAGGAACTGCAATACTAATTTCCAAAGTAGGTGTACAAGTTTGGACTCCCACCAACAATGGAGGAGTGTACCCCTTTCTCCACATCCTCTCCAGCATAAACTGTCTTTGGTGTTTTTGAATGTAGCCATTCAGATGGGAGTAAGATCGTATCTCAGAGTTGTTTTGATTTGCATTTCCCTGGGCTAATGATGTTGAGCACTTTCTTAAGTACCTTTTAGCCATTTTAGAATCCTCTATTGAAAATTCTCTATTTAGTTCTGTGCCCCACTTTTTAATTAGATTATTTGGTGTTTTGGTAATTAGCTTCTTGAGTTCTTTGTATATTTTGGAAACCAGCCCTCTGTCAGATGTGGGGTTAGTGAGTATTTTAAGTTCATGCAATCTAACTGTGAACACTTAAGTGTATTTCCTTTGTAGTCCTTATCAGAAATCTGGACTGTTATTCACTTTTAAATGTTGTCTTATTTTCCTCTAGCAGCTTGAGTTTCAGAGATATTAGGTCACTTTTTAATTGAGTTTGTAGAGGATGAAAAATATAGCACTGATTTCTACCTTTTATCTACCTTTAACATAAAGATATTATTTACATAGGGATTTCTTGAAACTATTTGTTGAAAAGACTTTTTTCACCCAATGCATATTGTTGATGACATCTTTGTCAATAACAAAGTGGCTATTGGTCTTTGAGTTTCTTGCTGGACCCATTGGCTTACATGCCTACTTTTGTACCAACACTGTGTTATTTTTGTTACAATGGCTCTGTAGTATAGTTTAAGTTCAAGTGTTGTGATGTTGTAATAATCACAGTTCTTTCACAACTTCCCTATCTCTAATGCAATTGGGTCTGCATAAACTATTCAGAATGAAGAAAACCTAAGAGACATAACAGTGTAAGTTAGAGTGGGGTCCAATAGTGGATCCCTACCACCTCCAACTACTAGGATAAAAAGTATCACTACTATCTTGTCTGGCAGAATGTGAGTGGAAACTGGAGGTTAAAGTCAGGTGGTGCTGCACATCCTGTTTGCCTTGGTAATTGGGTAGGATACATGCAAGAATACTTTATTAGTAGATGGTTTTGAAGAATTCTCAGCCATGTTGTATGCATCTTAGCTCTTTGCCTGAATGAAGTTCCTGCTAGCTACACTCTACCCTCTAGATCTACACTCTAGATCACTTCCTTTCAAAAATGTGCTCCTCAATAACAATAAAAACCACAGAGAAAATCAGAATGGTTTCTCTTCTGTAAAGATGTGTTTGGGGCTAAGGAGACAAGGGGCATTTGGTGAAGTACTTACTACACAACATGAGAAATGAAGGTTAATTATTTCCACATAAACAGCCTGGTGGATGGGTATAATCCCAGTGCTGGGAAAGCGGACAATAGATGATTCATAGGGCTTACACTTAATGCACTATCCCAGTCAATGAATTTCACATGTTAAAGGACACAGTGAGACAATTGAACTGAGTGACCCTACTTAAAATAGTCAGAGAGTGATTTAAAAAGATATCAACATTGACCTTTGACCTCTACATACATACACAGACAGACAGACAGACAGACACACACACACACACACACACACACACACACACACACACACACACACACACACACACACTGAAGCCCTAAGCCATAAAAATCAGGCCTCAAGCCTGGTTGTCATGGTGCACATCTTTACATCTTTAATCCCAGCACTTGGAAGTCAGAGGCAGGCAGATCTCCAAGTTCAAGGCCAGCCTGGTCTACAAAATAAGGTCCAGGATAGCCAGAGTTATTCACAGAAACCCTGGTTACAAAACAATAAAATAAAATAATAAGATTTCAAAGTTCCTTTTGTTTTTACTGGAACAAAAACCTCTATTAAAGTTGTTCATGTAACCCAGTGTTAATCTCACACACTAAAGTTTTGATGTTTTCATTGTAGTGACCAAAGGAACTTTACTGTAAAATTCATAAGCAGAAACTTCAAAAAAGATTGAAGTTTTGTCTCAAATTATATGTCAAGCAGGGCTCATGTTTAAAAGCTAAAATGAGACTACCAAACTACACATGCTTTAGAAGTTCTACCCCATCCCCTAAGAACAAAACATGATTAATTAGCCACATTTGTTATACTTCCCATGTCCTCCACCAACAGCCTATTCCAATTTCAAATCACACACATTGAGAACCCCGTCCATCTCAGTGTCATCTACATCCCTCTAGAAACTTTACAAGAGAGGAACAGACAGAGACTTGGAGAATCAGCACAGACCCTGTGACCCTAGTTAGACTGGCTTAAGATCAATCGTGTCAGAGCATCTCAATGCAACCACTGCATATGCAGGACTTTTCAAACAGGCCCAAGTGTTCCATGCATCCCATGGAAAGAGTAGGTTATGAGAACTCATGGGAAAAGGTGTGTGATATGGGGTGGGAGTACCTTG